>NC_136063.1:591905203-592260203 GCF_964261635.1 Lissotriton helveticus | reverse complement strand
GTGTGGAGGTGTGTGTGTGGAGGTGTGTGTGTGTGGAGGTGTGTGTGTGTGGAGGTGTGTGTGTGTGTGGAGGTGTGTGTGTGTGTGGAGGTGTGTGTGGAGGTGTGTGTGGAGGTGTGTGTGGAGGTGTGTGTGGAGGTGTGTGTGGAGGTGTGTGTGGAGGTGTGTGTGGAGGTGTGTGTGGAGGTGTGTGTGTGTGGAGGTGTGTGTGTGTGGAGGTGTGTGTGTGGAGGTGTGTGTGTGTGTGTGTGGAGGTGTGTGGAGGTGTGTGTGTGGAGGTGTGTGGAGGTGGGTGTGTGGAGGTGTGTGTGTGGAGGTGTGTGTGTGGAGGTGTGTGTGTTTAGGTTTGTGTGTGTGTGGAGGTGTGTGGAGGTTTGTGTTGTGTGGAGGTGTGTGGAGGTTTGTGTGTGTGGAGGTGTGTGTGTGGAGGTTTGTGTGTGGAGGTGTGTGTGTGGAGGTGTGTGTGTGGAGGTGTGTGTGTGGAGGTGTGTGTGTGGAGGTGTGTGTGTGTGGAGGTGTGTGTGTGTGTGTGTTTGTGTGGAGGTTTGTGTTTGTGTGGAGGTTTGTGTGTGTGTGGAGGTTTGTGTGTGTGTGGAGGTTTGTGTGTGTGTGTGGAGGTTTGTGTGTGTGGAGGTTTGTGTGTGTGTGTGGAGGTGTGTGTGTGTGTGTGGAGGTTTGGAGGTGTGTGGAGGTTTGTGTGGAGGTGTGTGGAGGTTTGTGTGTGGAGGTTTGTGTGTGGAGGTTTGTGTGTGGAGGTTTGTGTGTGGAGGTTTGTGTGTGGAGGTTTGTGGAGGTGTGTGTGTGGAGGTTTGTGTGTGTGTGGAGGTTTGTGTGTGGAGGTGTGTGTAGGTAGGTGTAGGTAGGTGTGTGTGTAGGTGTTTGTGTAGGTGTTTGTGTAGGTGTGTGTGTAGGTAGGTGTGTGTAGGTAGGTGTGTGTAGGTGTGTGTGGGTGTGTGTGTGTGGGTGTGTGTGTGTGTGTGTGTGAATCTACTTCGTGATCATTTTTTAGGAGTATTATGCTTTGTGGTGGAGGGACAAAACAACAGATAATATCCCTATGCAAAAATTGGGCCTATCAATTAATCAATACAAATTAAGAATGTCTATCATGGTACAAAGAGCTGTCCTTTGTTTTTTTCTTTGAGGGTACAAGAAAGTCTTAAATAACCAATAAAAACAATTTCATGTCTGTGCTTACAATATCATTCAGCATATAATCATCAAAGCAACAGATTGGCAAGGAAATTACTACGAATGGTTCAATTTAAGAGCTGTCCTATGTTGATGGCAATGCATGGAGTTCTAAAAGACCCGTGGGGAAAAGGGGCTTTGAATTATGGGGTTTAATGGGGGAGGGGACTGTTGTAGATCCAGCTTTGAGTGTTATTTGCTGCGAATGAGAGGGGCATTCAGCATAGACTGGACTCTCTGCGAAAGCCATAAAATTATATGTATCGGAATTTGACAGCAATGTTGTTCAATAGAAACCACATCTCTCCCCCTACTGGGTTGTGGTTCCACTCTCAGCCTGTATGAATCTGTGCCACCACAATGTAAGATTTGATAGTCAGGAAGCCTACGTTTCCTTCAGCTGTGGTGTTGTACAGTGTTGATCTAGAGAATCTAGGAGTGTTATCTTCCACACTAAGGAGAGAATCTTATTTTAAATTCGGTCTGTGGTTGACTTAGGAAATAGAAGGGGTAGACTGAACTAAATGAGGGAGACTCGGTAGAAAGCTGGTCACTAAAGTCATCCAGCCTAACACAGATCTCGAGCTTGTTCCTTGTATAAAGTGCGCAAGAAATGTGGGACGGTGGAGAGGGGTCAATGAAGTCTTACAGATTTAATGCTATATTTGGAAGATTAATTCCCTTGTATCTGAGTGAATCCAGGGCCCTGTGTGCAGCAATTTTGTTCAAGGGTTTCATGTATGTTTTCTGTATCTATATGCCTATTTCACTTGGTTCTGAATTATTGTCCAGGAATCCTGAGACCTCTGTGAAGCAAGCTGCTTTCTCTTTCGGTGCCGGAATAAAGGTATTTGATTCAGTTAGGAAGCAGAGAACATCATTTACCTATAATGAGAGTTTAGATTCTTGCTTTCTTGTGTGTCTACCTTAAAACCCTTGATGAAAGGATTATTTTGCACCTTTTGGATGAAGGGGTCCACTGTTGGACAAAAATACTAGCAGGAACAATGAGCATTCCTATCTGGTGCCCCTTGTGATAACCCCTCTGAGGTTAAGGGATGGGGGGCACTGAGGGAGTTTGTACTCACAGTTTACATATTTTAGTTGTTGGTTTCTGATGGTTGGCCAGGATCATGCATTTTAAATAGGATCGTCTAGTGGTTTGTGATATATGGCTAATTGACCCGAGCCAGGTCTTTTCTGCATCTAAAAGAAGAAGGGCTATCCCATTACTGGACCTCTCAGCTGCTTCAATTAACATAAGAGGCAATTTAGTGTTGTGCCAGGTGTGATGGTTTCTAAAGAAACCTGCTTATTACACTGAGATGAGACTCAGCCATATTGTATGCACTCAGGAGACAAATATGGAGACAAAAGGTTTGACACCTATGTTTACAAGTGCGACTGGCCAATATAATTAGCATGCTACTGGGTATTTTCCAGGTTTGAGCAGTAAGGGGAGTTGTGATTCTAACAGTGTCCAAAGAATCCTCGTGCAAGGATGACGTTATATACTGCTTCCAGTGGAGATGCTTGGAGGGTGGTGAATGTTAAAAAAAAAAAAGAGTCTAAAAATCCATCTGAGCCTGGCGCTTTTCAGCCAGGGGGATTTTGGATAGCTGTTGTAACTTACTCTGCAGAAACTTCACCCTCCAGGGCAGGATGTTTTCACGCACAAGTGGGGATTGTTAGATAGCAATGTGCTACTGCAAATACTATGTGATCAAAAAATGGATTAGTTTATAGTGTAAATAGAATGGTACAACATACAAACACACCTGTGGTATGCCTCCGGTGGCGGCCAGAAGCAAGGTCCAGGGTACCGACGGAGAGAGCGGGGCCTCACTTCCTGAGCTGCTGCCAGGTGAGGTGAGGTATCCACCCGTGCAATTACGGGTGACTACAACAAATCCTGTAGATTTTCCAAAAAGGATACCACAGGTGTTTGTATGTTGTATTATTCTATTTACACTATTTACACATCATTTTAAAAAGCGCTGCCTTACCCAACAGTGTCAGCGGCAATGTCCCCCAGTGTGTTGCATCCCTTTTTAGGCGCTCTAGCGGCGGATGTAGATTTCTTTTGAAGAAATCATAGGGGTTGGCTGTTATATATATATACCTAAATATTTAAATGCGTCTCCCGTGATCTGGAGCAGGCACTCTGTAGGGAGTTGCGGTGGGGGGGCGTGTAGCACATGTAAGACAGATTTGGACCAGTTTATGGTGTATCCAGACGCCCGCCCGAAGAGCTTGCATATATTAAGGAGAACCAGTATGGAGCGTCTAGGGGAGGCCATGTATAATAAGACATCGTCCGCATATAGGGAGATGCTGTCTTCCCACCCTTCTGCCCATTTGAGTCCTCGTATCATTGGCTCCCACCTAATCCACGCCGCCAGCAGTTCCAGCACCAGGGCAAAAAGCAGCGGCGACAGGAGACAGCCCTGGCGTATGCCTCGCGCCATTGGAAAGTCTTCGGAAATGTGTCCATTAGACGTAACGTGAGCCACTGGCTTAGTGTATAGGAGACGGACCCGTGAGCAAAATTTGGGGCCGAAGCCCAGGTGACGAAGCACAGTGAACAGGAAGGGCCATTCAACCATATCAAACGCCATTCGGATGTATCAAGGTCGCAAGGTGCGGTGTCAGTCTAATCGCCAGTAGTTTCGCAAGGATTTTAGCCTCTGCATTAATCAACAATATTGGGCGATACGAGGTACATTCTTCAGCAGGCTTTCCCGGTTTAGGTATCTCTACTATGGTGGCCAGTCGCTGATCTGGCGGGAGTTCACCTACCTGTAAGCTCTCGGAAAACATGTGCATCAGGTGTGGGGCAATAGTCCCCGCCCTCTTTTTTATAGAGTTCAATAGGAATCCGGTTTGGTCCTACCGCTTTGCCAGATTGCAATGACCTGATCGCCACTTGCAACTCCTCTACTGTGAGATCTGCCTCAAGCGCGAGAGCCGCCTCCAGGGTGAGCCTGGGCACATCAATGTCTTTTATGTAAGTCAACGCCTCCTCCAATGTCAATGTGGAGAATGACGAAAGTGCTGTGATAAGGTGTGCACTATGGTCTGTGGGTCGGTCGTCGTTTGCCCCTCACCCATCCGAATCCGTGCTATCCACTTATTACCCCATTACCTTTTGTCTAGCCACGCCAGAAGCTTTCTGGCTTTGTCACCGGTTTCATATACCTTGCGTTGTGTGGCCGTTAGCCGCTGCCTGGTCGCTTCCCTAAGATACTCTCTGTGCTGTTGCTGTCTAAGACGCAAATTCTGGGATGTAGCCGGCAGTGGGTTGTCGGAGTGTTGGGCCTCCGCATCATGCAACTCTAACTCTATATCCCGCAGCTCCTGCTGCTTCTCCCGCTTGTGCCCTGTTAATTGAGACTATGGCCTGCCCTCTAAGGACAGTTTTATAAGCCTCCCACAGGAAAGTCTGAGAGCTAACCGACGTGACATTCTCTTGGAAGTAGAGTTTCGTCGCCGTAATGACAGCCTTCTTGATCTTGGGGACCTGTTAATAGCCAGGATAAATGGGATAGATGCGCCGCCGCATCTTGTGGTGGCATGTGTATGTTAATAACAACAGGGAATGGTCCGAGATACCTCTAGGCCTAATCTCTATACTGTCAATATTTCTCAGACTATCCGCTGAAGCTAGGAAGTAATCTATTCTGGACAGGCTATTGTGTACCCCAGAGTTGAAGGTGAATTGCTGTGCCGTAGGGTGGTGCCATCTCCACACATCAGCAAGCCCAAGTGCCTCCATAAAACTCCCAAGGCGAGACACGCCAGATACACATGCCTTCGCAGGGTATCGGTCTTGAGTTCCATCTACAGTGGCATTAAAGTCCCCAACAATCAGTAGCTCCCCTTCCGGAAGGTCAAGCAAAAAAATCACTATGAGCCAGGAGTGTTACCACATGCAGTGCAGGGGGACTGTAGACGGATACTATATTAATAGACCGCCTCTCCCATTGACCTATTTGGTAGCCAATTTTAACTTCACTTTTTCATATTTACTTTTTTGCACTGCATTTGCTCCACATCTAACGGATTTTACGAGATACGACAATCTGATCTACCAAAACATCCCTGAGCGCCTTCCTCACAGTGAGGAGGTTGTAGCCCTTGGTTGCACTGGGATTTGCAACCAAGAGGAGATCCCAGATGATGAAGCATGCCACCTCAGTGGGTGATGGGATTCCATCCTCTTAAATAGGACTCCCTCTATGTTTTAGCAGGAGTGATTTACTTGTTCTGTCTGTGCTTTAGATCTACTTTTGGAGAGTCTTATAGACCCCGGACTATGTTGTTTGATATATAATTGACTGGGTATTCAGTCAGCACATGTCTTTAAAGATTTTCCCTGAGACCCTCTCTTAACTATAGTGTTGTGTTGGATTGTTATGTGGCAACATGAGACTCTGGTGTGTCTGGTCAAAAATAGACTCCGGAAAAGTGTGGAGATTGAGCAATCCAGTATACCCTTAGAGTCTGAGTGGAATGCTCTCTGCACATCTCGAATTTTGTGGATGTGGTTCCTAGTGTGTTATTGCTTTAGCTTGTAGGCCAATAGTCTGTCCGCATTGACGCCTTTTTCATAATAGGTTTGCCTTGTTTAGTGTAGACTTTTCGCTGTGTGCATCATTCATTCTTCAAATTTGCCACATACTTTGTGTGTGAAGTGAGTTACCAAGCTTGTGTTGGGTCTCTAAGCACTTACATGTCCTCACTAAATCCATCTTCTGCTCTCCAACCTTTCAAATGTTGTGGTGTGGGACAGGAGTTCACCTCAAATAACTGCCTTTGCAGCATCCACTATGATACTCTGGGTCCCCTCATGTCATTTTCTTGGAAAAAGTGACTCAGCACATCCCTTGTGCATTCCTTCCCCAGAGGGTCTCTCATCGTCACCGTGTTTAGAAGCCACAGTCTCAGATTGGAAGTATACGGTTACTGTGTCCAGGCTCACATGGGGTGGTCAGAGAGAATCTTGGGGCTTATATCCATTGTGACTATCTGAGGTCATAGGGCTCCGGAGGTGAGAAATAGGTTGATGTGTGTTGGACAGGCCACATGAAGGGCTCGCTCCCTCCCCGCAGGACAGGGGCCGGGCCACCGTCAGCACCATTGCCCGGCCCAGCCGCCATCTTGGACACGGCACCACGCGGCCGTGCGGCCTCAGCCCGACCCCAACCCTGGGCCTGGCCAGGCCCCGACATCCCGGCACCACCCTCCACCCAGGAGGTGAACGGCCCACTTGGCAGGTCAATGGGAGTACGAAGTGTCGATGGCTCTCCCCCGCCAGGTGCCGAGCACCCCCAGCCTCCTCGGGCGCTGGCTCCACCCCCCTGCTGGGTGTCTGGACTCCCTCATCCCGGACCTCCCGACCTCCAAGAGCGAGGGTCCGGACATCAAAGGGGGCCAGACCTATAACTGAGGCAGCCCCAGGACAGGAAGGCAGTTGTATCCTGGAGTCGAGAGACACCGCGACGAACTCATCCTTGACGGACTGTTGGCGCTGCCACAGCCCTGCCTTGTGAACTATTGTCCTGCCTGCTGGCGCTGCCGCGGCCCTCTGCAACCTTCATCCTCGTGGGACCTGCTGGCGCTGCCGCGGCCCGTTGTAACCTTCATCCTCGTTGGGACCTGCTGGCGCTGCCGCGGCCCGTTGCAACCTGCATTCTCGTGGGACCTGCTGGCGCTGCCGCGGCCCGTTGTAACCTTCATCCTCGTTGGGACCTGCTGGCGCTGCCGCGGCCCGTTGCAACCTGCATTCTCGTGGGACCTGCTGGCGCTGCCGCGGCCCGTTGTAACCTTCATCCTCGTTGGGACCTGCTGGCGCTGCCGCGGCCCGTGCCACCTACGACCTCTTCGGGACCTGCCGGCGCTGCCGCGGTCTGACCCCTCCGAACACCGAGCTCGAGGATTGTGAGCTATCACCGTTACACACCCGTACCCGTGGGTACCAAGACTGTCCCGCTACCCCCTTCCCTTACTAGAGACTAGAATTGAGAGGATCATCGTGTCCTGATTGCCTTGTATCGTACCACTCTACTCCCAGAAGTGCCTATAAAAGGTGTTACCCTGAACTTTGTGTGGTGTCCATCTGTGGGGGGGAAGTTACCTGTCTGTGCGATCACTGTGCTCGGCCGACCCTCCAGGTCCCCGTCTAACATTGGTGGCTAGCGGCGCGATCCGAACCAACGCGTACCGTACAGACAGTAACTCACCCTACAACTAAAACCACAATGACGACCAAAGAGAGCGGATCGGCGGAGAAGTTCCAGATGGAAAAGCTGGAAGAATACAACCACCGAGAGCTCAAGCAATTTTGCATGGACTTAGGCATTGCTACCACCGGGCTAAGCACAAAAGAAGACTTCAAAAACGCCCTAGAGGCCTGGACAGAGACAAATACCGCAACCCCCCGGGACCCCGCAGCCCCGGAAGTCAACACCACCCGGACGGAGGAACGGAGAACAGGCCCCTCCCATGAAGAGATCCAAGAGCGGGAAAAAAATAGATTACACGAGTTAGACTTGGCACGACTCAGATTAGATGGAGAATTGAAACTGGCGGAACAAAAAATAAACTTAGAACACTTACGGCTCAGAGAAGAGCGAGAGGAAAAACAGAGACAGAGAGACCTCGAAGAAAAAAGACTGGCATACGAGCACGAGTGCAAACTAGCGGAGATCGAAATGCGCAAACTGAACAAAAACCTAGGGGTGCCCGAGCAACCGCACTCCCCGGGTCCTACCGAGCAGAAGGTCCACATCCCCAAGGATGTGGTCCGAGAATATCACCGGAACGACGACATACAGCAGTGGTTCAAGGCCTATGAGATTGCCATGACCGCCCACCGGGTCGCTCGAAGTGACTGGGGAGCCGGTCTATGGGGGAGATTCGTCAACGAGGGTCGTGATGCCCTGCTGCAGCTTCCGGACCATCAAATGACGTCCTATGACCACATGAAGGCCGCCCTCCTCAATCGATATGGACTTACACCCGAAATGTACCGCCAGAGGTTCCGCAACTGCACCCGGATCCCAGGTACGACGTGGTTGGAATACGTGAACTATTTCAGCCGAGCCTTCGAGGGGTGGATCAAGGGTAACAACGTAACCACTTACGAACAACTCTTCAATCTCATTGTGTGGGAGCACCTCTCCAACAACTGCTTTGTCGAGCTCAGGCAGCACCTCCTCGACAGTAAATTGACTGAACCCCGGCAGCTCGCCACCGAGGCTGACCGGTGGGAGAGCACCCGAGTGGCCCGGAGTGGGCCGAATGAGCAGAACAGAACCAACCAAGGTCACCATCGTCCCCGAGGAGGAGGAGGAGGCCCGGGCCGGGGCAGAGACGCCGCCCCGGCCGCCCCCACTAACGCCACCCCGGCCCCAGCAGGCCGGGGAAACCCCCCGATGCGCCCGGGGTTCCGAGCTAACGTGACGTGTCATCGATGCCAGCGAGTCGGCCACTATGCCAGTGACCCGACCTGCCCGAAGAACCAGGCCCCCGGGCCCCGCCAGATGGCGGCCGCCGCCCTGGGAGAAGAACAAGTCTCCGAAGACACGGAGACCTATGAGTCGGAGCAGTTCGAGTGGGAACCCGCCGCCATGACCCTGGCATGCCTAGGAGGAAGAGACATGGTCCCACGGACTCCCCTGCCCGCCAACACTCGGAAGTACAGCCAATGGGTGAGCATCAATGGGCGCAAGGCCGAGGCCCTGCGTGACACCGGGGCCAGTGTGACGGCCGTCCGCTGTCACCTGGTGACCCCAGAACAAATCCTACCAAACGTACTTTGCCCCGTCCGATCGGCAGATAACTCGGAGAGCCTGTGTCGGATGGCCTGCGTCCCCTTCGAATGGGGAGGAGTGTCCGGCATGCTGAAAGTAACTGTCCGTGACGATGCCCCCGTAGACTGCCTCCTGGGGAACGATCTCGAGAGCTCCCCGTGGGCCGCTGTGGAAAGAAGAGAGCATCTGGGGATGTTGGGTCTCCCGGACTGGGCGTGCGTAACCACCCGGTCCATGGCCACCCGCACCATCCCTGGACCAGAAGAACCAGAATGGGCCGCACCTCCGCCCTCGATCATTCCAGAAGAAGACTTCCTCCAGACCGACCACCCGGACCCCACCCCAGAGGGGTCCACACAGCCCCCCGAGCTTCCCGACCTGGCTCAGTGGCGTCAAGAAGGGGGGCCCACCCAGGAACAATTCCGGCAGGAGCAAAAGACCTGCCCCTCTCTCGAGGGATTGCGACAGCAAGCGCTCGCCCAGAGCCAAGGAGACACCACCGGGGCCCACTGGGTTTATTGGGACAATGATCTCTTGTACAGCGAACAGAAAATCGCAGAACTGGGGGCCGGGCGAGTGCTGGTGGTGCCCCTCCACTTCAGAGACTTCCTGTTGAACCTAGCCCATGATGTCCCCCTGGCCGGGCACCTGGGCCAAGACAAGACCTACCACCGCCTGGTGACTCACTTTTTTTGGCCCAAAATGAGAAATGACGTATCCAACCATTGCCGGTCCTGCCCGACCTGCCAGGCCAGTGGGAAGAGCGGCCGCAAACTCAAGGCACCCCTACAACCATTCCCCGTGGTGACCACCCCGTTCGAAAGGGTGGGAATAGACATTGTGGGGCCCCTGGACCCCCGAACAACACAGGGACATCGCTTCATCCTGGTCCTGGTGGATCACGCTACCCGCTATCCTGAAGCGGTCCCCCTTCGTACGATAACAGCCCCAGTAGTGGGTCGAGCCTTGATGGGGATCTTCTCTCGAGTGGGCTTCCCCCGGGAAGTCGTCAGCGACAGGGGTACGAACTTTATCTCAAAATACATGAAGTCCCTCTGGCAACAGTGTGGGGTCACCTACCGATTCACGACCCCCTATCACCCTCAAGGGAACGGACTGGTTGAGCGATTCAACCGCACGCTCAAAGGGATGATTGGGGGGTTGGAAGAGCCCCTCCGTCGCCAGTGGGATGTGCTACTACCGTGCCTTCTCTTTGCCTACCGAGAAGTCCCCCAGAAGTCCCTCGGCTTCAGCCCTTTCGAACTCTTGTATGGACACCCGGTGCGAGGCCCGCTCAGCCTAGTCAAAGAAGGCTGGGAAATGCCCCCTCTAAAGAACACTCCAGATGTTTTCAAGTACCTCCTAACCCTCCGCAACCAGACCAGAAGGTTCAGAGAGATGGCAAAAGCAAACCTGGAGGCCAGTCAGGAGGACATGAAAAGGTGGTACGATCAAAATGCATCCTCCATCGAATTTGAACCCGGCCAACAAGTGTGGGTAATGTCTCCTACCGAACCATGCGCCCTGCAAGCCAAATGGACGGGGCCCTTCAAAGTAATCGAGCGCAAGAGCCCTGTCACCTATCTCATCGATATGGAATCTTCCCGAAACCCTCTCCGGGTCCTCCACGCTAATAGACTGAAACCCCACTTTGTACGCTCCGAACTCAGTCTCCTGATGGCAACCGACAATGGAACCGAGGAGGACTCCGAACCCCTTCCTGACCTCCTACGGTCACGGGAGAAGGACGGCTCCGTGGACGGGGTCCGACTCTCGGAGGCCCTCACCCTGGAACAGCGCCAAGACTGCCGAGTCCTCCTGCTCCAGTTCTCCACCCTGTTCTCCCTCACCCCAGGGGTCTCCCCCTGGTGCTTACACGACGTGGACACGGGAGACAGTCCCCCTATCCGCCATCGGGCCTACCGCGTACCAGATCGGGTACGGGCCTGCATCCAAGAGGAGGTGGCCAAGATGCTCACACTCGGGATCATCGAGCCCTCAGACAGCCCCTGGGCCAGCCCAGTGGTACTGGTCCCCAAAGCGGCCGCCCCCGGCGCCACGCCGGAGCTCCGGTTCTGCGTCGACTACCGGGGCTTGAATGCGGTCACCAGAACAGACGCACACCCCATCCCCCGCGCAGATGAACTAATCGACCGCATGGGAGCTGCCCGCTACCTCAGCATCTTCGACCTGACAGCGGGCTACTGGCAGATCGGTCTCACACCCCGGGCCCAAGAACGATCGGCATTCTCTACCCCTGATGGCCACTATAACTTCAAGGTCATGCCATTCGGCATGAAGAATGCGCCAGCAACATTTCAGCGGCTAGTAAACCAGGTCCTGGCAGGACTCGAAGGATTCAGCGCCGCCTACCTGGACGATATCGCTGTGTACAGCCACCACTGGTCCGACCACCTCCACCACCTCCGAGAGGTGCTACAGGCCCTCCAACGAGCTGGCCTCACGATCAAGGCCAGCAAATGCCAAATTGGCCAGGGGTCCGTGACCTATCTCGGGCACCAGGTGGGAAGCGGTCTGGTGGCCCCGCTGCAACTCAAGATCGCTGCCATCCAGTCGTGGCAGTCCCCCATCACCCAGACCGAGGTCCGCGCCTTCCTGGGACTCACAGGCTACTACCGACGGTTCGTGAGGGACTATGGCAGCATCGTAGGGCCCCTCACGGAACTCACCTCTAAAAACCAACCCAAGGAGGTCAACTGGACCCCAGACTGTCAAGCGGCCTTCGAGAAGCTGAAGGCCGCCATGTGCTCCGCCCCGGTGCTCCAGGCTCCCGACTACAGCCGGGAATTTATCGTCCAAACAGATGCCTCCGACCACGGCGTTGGGGCAGTCCTTTCCCAGCTGAACCCCGAAGGACTTGACCAGCCAGTGGCTTTCATCAGCAGACGGCTCCTGGCCCGAGAACGACGCTGGAGCACCATCGAGAGGGAGGCCTTCGCCGTGGTGTGGGCCCTCAAAAAGCTCCGGCCTTATCTCTTCGGCACCCACTTCCGGGTCCAGACCGATCATCGACCCCTGCAATGGCTCATGCAGATGCGGGGGGAAAACCCGAAACTACTACGTTGGTCCATCTCCCTGCAGGGGATGGACTTCACTGTGGAACATCGACCCGGCCAAGACCACGCCAACGCGGATGGCCTGTCCCGCTTTTTCCGCCTCGACGAGGAAAGTCCCCAAGAAGATGGGTGACTCTCCCCGCCTTCAGCTGGGGGGGACGCATGTTGGACAGGCCACATGAAGGGCTCGCTCCCTCCCTGCAGGACAGGGGCCGGGCCACCGTCAGCACCATTGCCCGGCCCAGCCGCCATCTTGGACACGGCACCACGCGGCCGTGCGGCCTCAGCCCGACCCCAACCCTGGGCCTGGCCAGGCCCCGACATCCCGGCACCACCCTCCACCCAGGAGGTGAACGGCCCACTTGGCAGGTCAATGGGAGTACGAAGTGTCGATGGCTCTCCCCCGCCAGGTGCTGAGCACCCCCAGCCTCCTCGGGCGCTGGCTCCACCCCCCTGCTGGGTGTCTGGACTCCCTCATCCCGGACCTCCCGACCTCCAAGAGCGAGGGTCCGGACATCAAAGGGGGCCATACCTATAACTGAGGCAGCCCCAGGACAGGAAGGCAGTTGTATCCTGGAGTCGAGAGACACCGCGACGAACTCATCCTTGACGGACTGTTGGCGCTGCCACAGCCCTGCCTTGTGAACTATTGTCCTGCCTGCTGGCGCTGCCGCGGCCCTCTGCAACCTTCATCCTCGTGGGACCTGCTGGCGCTGCCGCGGCCCGTTGTAACCTTCATCCTCGTTGGGACCTGCTGGCGCTGCCGCGGCCCGTTGCAACCTGCATTCTCGTGGGACCTGCTGGCGCTGCCGCGGCCCGTTGTAACCTTCATCCTCGTTGGGACCTGCTGGCGCTGCCGCGGCCCGTTGCAACCTGCATTCTCGTGGGACCTGCTGGCGCTGCCGCGGCCCGTTGTAACCTTCATCCTCGTTGGGACCTGCTGGCGCTGCCGCGGCCCGTGCCACCTACGACCTCTTCGGGACCTGCCGGCGCTGCCGCGGTCTGACCCCTCCGAACACCGAGCTCGAGGATTGTGAGCTATCACCGTTACACACCCGTACCCGTGGGTACCAAGACTGTCCCGCTACCCCCTTCCCTTACTAGAGACTAGAATTGAGAGGATCATCGTGTCCTGATTGCCTTGTATCGTACCACTCTACTCCCAGAAGTGCCTATAAAAGGTGTTACCCTGAACTTTGTGTGGTGTCCATCTGTGGGGGGGAAGTTACCTGTCTGTGCGATCACTGTGCTCGGCCGACCCTCCAGGTCCCCGTCTAACAATGTGCATGTAAAACCTATGTATTGTGGACTAGAAAGTATAATCTCTGTCCCCTTGAATTTGTTCCCTCCATATGCCCTTTACATCTAGGTCTGAGAGGCCCTGAATCAGGCGTGGTGGGGTTCCTGGGACAAATTGGCTGTGCAGGGGATCTTGCAGTCTCATGGTGAAAAATAACATTGAAATCTCTCCTAATAACTATAGTGCCTTTGGCTGAGTTCACTATCCTTGGCATCAGGTTCACATAAAATTGTTTGTTTTCTTTGTTGGGAAAGTACGATGAGTAAAAGGACAGGTGGAGGCGTCCTGATCTCCTCTGGATTCCTACGAGTCAACCACATTTATCAGAATATTTGGACTAGTTCAAATGGTAGATCTCTCCTAACAATATTGTGACCCCTTTAGTTTTTGTGTTGCTGACCGAATGAAATTGGGAAGGGAAACAGTAAGAGTGTAGTCTAGTAATATCTTGTGAAAGCAAGTAGGTCTCCTGAAGGGCTACATTGACTTATTTAGTTTTGAGGCAATGTAACGAAGATCTTCGTTTGACTGGGGAATTTAGTCCTTGCACATTCAAGGTGACAATGATTTTGGTGGTCATTATAGGTATAATTTGAGCCATTTGGTCTGTGTCAAAAGAGTTGTATGCATCACTTTCTTGCCTCCCCTTCCATGCACGCATGCAACAGTTGTAGGGTTGAAGGCTTGTGCGGTGCCCAGTGTGTCGTGTTGGCCAAAGAACTGTTTTTTCAATGGGTGCAAATAAAGGGACTATAAAACAGACGATCAACAGTCTAACTGACCAATAATTGTAAACATAGGAACAATAGGTATCATCTGACATTACCTTACAAAGTTGGTTGAAGACCATTAAGTATGATTTCGGCCTGTAGGTATTGAGCAGCAAGCTCCAGAACAAAGGAACTAAGCCTTCACTTTGAGTGGTAACTCCATTAGAGGGAGGAGGGGGGGGGCCTATGAATCATATCTTTAAACCAGTTGAGAGCTGTTCATGAATCAAAGTTAGTAGTTATAGTTTCCTTTGGGGACAGGAAGGGCTTCTAACACAGCGAACGCCTTGCTGTCATTATGTCAATGCAGTAGAGAGTTGGCATGGTGTTAAATGTCCGACGTCTTCTGATGTTTCTAGCATGTCCTTACATTGAAGCTGTTTCAATATGTCCTTTCTTGGTGTGCATTGTTGGTGTTCGAGGTGTGGCATGAGCCTCACACATCTACATTGGGGGTCAGATGGTGACATTGGCAGTTTGATTTCTTAAAATCATAAAAGGGTGGAAGATCCCTCCATGGGATATGCAATGTAACGCAGTTAAACTGGATTAAAATTACAGAATTTATTTTGTTTTATAAATAATGACCCACACGTAATGTAATTAATTCCAAGGTCCAAAATGTGATAAAATACCTTGAACCAGAGGTCTCGGAAATTAATTATAAACGTGTCTATGCCTTCTTGTTAGAAGGGGCAATCTCCGAGGGCCAGGTTGTGCTCACCCAGACATCCCAAGATCCACCTCTCCCACAGAACTTGCCGAGTCTTGATTGTGAGGTCCTCGCCGGGGAGGCCTTTGGGTTTGGGATCGTACACACTGAGCTCACACCACACTACGAACAGACACCACACCGTTGGGTTTTAGGAACAAGTTCTTTATATAAGCAAATAATGAAGGAAGCACTCTTATATACACAGTGGCAACAGGACCACAAAGTCTCTGAGGATTCGGGAAGGGGGAAGCGGGACAGTCTTTTAGTCTCTGGGTCAGTACGAGGCGTACCCCACGCACAGCTCTCAATCCTCGAGCCGGGGGTTACGGGATGGTGGTCGTACTGGCTGCCTCACCTTCGTCGAGTCGGCCCGGTCGTGATGGTGGTCTCGATGGTCCAGCCGGACCCGAGTACTCCTCGAGCCGCGACGAGGTCAGCAGGGCTTGATCTAGAGAAGTTCGTGAGAGCCGCGACAGCGTCAGCAGGGCTCGGATGGTCTTAGAGGTCGAGCCGCGACAGCGTCAGCAGGGCTCCGATGGTTGCAAGTTCAGCTCGAGCCGCGACAGCGTCAGCAGGGCTCCGATGGTCTTAGATGTCGAGCCGCGACAGCGTCAGCAGGGCTCCGATGGTCTTTAGAGATCGGGCCGCGACAGTGTCAGCAGGGCTCCGGTGGTTCAGTTCCTTAAGGCGAAGAAGGAGCCGCGACAGCGTCAGCAGGGCTCAGAGGTTCCAGGTGAGTCTTCTTAGGGTCAGCCGCGATCAGATCAGCAGGCTTCAGGTCCAAGATACAACTACCCGCTAGTTGTCAGGCGGGCCCAGTTATAGTCCTTCTACTCTTTGATCTCTGGACCCTCGCAGGCAGAGGTCTCCGGCACTGGGGGCTGGTTGTTGGCGAGGTCCGGCGGTTGGCTCTTTGATCCCTTTGAAAGATGGGTCCGGGAATTCCCAGACGCCCAGCGGGTCTGGAGCCAGCCCTCGGGGAGGCCAGAGGGGTGATCGAAACTGGCCCACCGGGGAGGGCCAAAGGTGTGACAGAAACCAGCCCCTCAGGGGAGGCCGGAGGTGCCATCGAAACTCCCTGGCTTATCTCACTCGGGGAGCCCTTTACCCCCCAGCCGGGACTGGCGCGCCTTTGGAGTCTGGGCTTCGCTGGGGCCGGGGTCACGCTAGGCCTAGGGAGACAGGGATGTCGGGAAGGGAAGATGGCGTCCGGGCCTTGTGGGGCATGCATGGTTAGGCGCTCGGAGCCGGGCGAGGAGCGGGAAAGGCAGGCCTGGTCAAGGTTCTCGGGGGATCTAGGTGTCCCTGGGTAGGACGACCAGGCTCGGGTTGCAGGCTACACTAACGGGGTGGCTGCGCAGGGGACTCGGGGTACAGGCCTACGCTCACAGGGTGTGGAGGGACAGAGGTGAACCACGCCACGAGGCCGGGTCCAACACTTCTGCTTCAGGTAAAGTTCTTGTGCTGAAAAGGGGAAGGAGAGAAAAGAAAAGAACGGATTAAAAGTTCTGGGGAGGACTCAACCCAACTGCATGATGGAATACTGGTCCTATGTCCTTTTCAAGATTTTTTGTCGCGGAGTCTTTCTTTTCAAGTTCTTTTGCTTCTATGTTCAAGAAGTTGATTGTCTTGCAAGACAACTGAACAGAGGAACCACTGAGACATTTTATGACTGTTGCACTGCAAGTCCTGATTTGTTATTTTCTCAGGATTTCCCGTAAAAGAATCTTCCTCGTATTGTGTAGGGCCGGACAGATGCATAGTAGGTGTAATAGAGACTCTACTCCATTACCACATTGGGAGTTATGTTTGTGCCTGCAAGGTCAGGAATAGCTGTTGCCTCATTCACCCCACTGACACTACTGTGTGCCTTTAAAGGTGAACAGTAATCAAAATGAGAACCCTCATCTGTAAGGTATGTTTTCACAACTGAGGTGGGGGGTGATGTGCTAAGTCTCTGCATCTCGCTAGTGTGAGCGAAGAGATATCTTGAAATATTTACAATGCCAAGTCCCTGAAGAAGAATGGTTCCTGTTGACAAGTGACTTAAAGTATGATGGCTTGTCTTTAAAAAGAAAATGCGCATTGCTGTTCAGCTAAAATGTGGATAGCACCCTCTGCATGCGGTCGGGATGTATCGGATCTGATGGTGAATACAGCAGGAGCTGTTGAGAAGCCAACACACAGCCTTCTAGTTCTTCATTGGGGATTTCTTTGGCAATGCCTCTTAGGTGCATATTGTTCCTTCTGGAACAATTTGCAATGTCATCCATCTTAGCGGTGAGGTCTTTGTGGTGAGTTTCTAGGGAGGATAGTCTTTGCAAAAGTTATTCATGCTCGTGAGAGGTGGCTGCTAAATCATTCTTCACTTGGTCAATGAGGGTGTTCGTTTGTTGGCTGGAAAAGACTGCATCTGAAATGGCTCTGTTAATATCCTGGTGCCACAACAAAACATTTTGCCAGGAGTGCCTGATTAACCCCTTTGGTGGAAGGAGGGGGCAGTAGATTCATGTTGGACATATCTGCTAAATCAGTTCTGTGTGCCATTTCAGGTTTCTCTTGACACTCTCTGCTTCCTGGGCTCTGTAGCATGTCACGGTTCCTTTGGGGACTCATTTTTGCATCGGTCATGGTGAAGAGCATGGAGTCTACATTAATGAGAACTGTATATTAGCATTTGCCATAGGAACAGCCGATGGCAGGCCGTCTTCTCAGCACAACCACTCTTGTTGTCAGTGTGCTGCTGCGGTTAGGATTTAGGCATTGTGTGTACTTTCTTTCGACTGGAGGAAGTATTGTGGAGGAAGGTGGTGGGATAATGGGACAGTTGGTGCTGTTGGTCTTAGTCAATGGATAATAAAGAGTCCTACAATTGGGAGTTAAAGGTAGCAAACCTGGTGATCCTTGTGCCCCTGTCCCTAGTTTAGGTTACGCCTCATGGGCATCAATTCTCTCAAGGGCTCGAAGTTAAAGCCTCCCCCTCCTCATGCCTGTTCAATGCGGCCATGCTGGAAGAAGAAACCCACACCTACTTCCTTGTAAACATGTTGCTGATGTCTTTGTTATGGTGAGTTACAGCACGCCATGGTGGGCTACCTCTATCCCGCTAGTATTGCTGGTATTGGGCTAGAAGATCGCTGCGGTCCCTATCGTGGCCACCATTTTGGACTCTTGGCTGTGCTGCCGGTGAGTTCCCGGCCCCAGATCTTGAGATGCAATTAGGAGGGAGGTACTGCTATCTGGCTCTCGCAAATCTGCTCTCTGGTGCCATGTCCCCACTCTGCAAGCTAACTCATCAGTGGGAGCTCATAGTATGAAGCTCAGACGGGACAAATCTTCTCGGGACTTTACCCTGGTTATGCAACTTTCCAGTTGTCTGTATCTGGATGACATTTGGCAGCATTAAGTTGTTTTACTTTTTATAACTTAAAATTTACTACGTTCTATTTGGGGCTTGTACAGGTAATAGATGCATATAGTTTTCTTAGAACATCAACTGTGGATTATTTCTTTAAGATATTATTGGCATTAAACACAAACATATGCAGTAAAACAGCATATGTGAATCATCGTTAAAGTTTGTTGAACAAAAAACTACTGTAAAAATAACATGAGAACACGAAAAGGCACACCAAAAGATGTCCTTAAATTAAATATATGATCAATAGAGTAAATGTTCGCAAATGTCCTTTGAGTAGATCAAGAAATCTAAGATTCAAAAAAACATACATGGCTACAAAGTTATTCTTTATTTCATTCTCATAACACAATAAGCACGGCCAATGCGTTTCATCACTAAAAACAATGGGAATTCTTCACAGCGGTCATAAAACAAAATAAACACTTTATAACTATAAAATCAATGTAATAAATGCTCCAGCAGTTAAGATACTTAATACAGAAAACATAACCAAATCATCTTTGGGTACACTACCACGCTTGTATGCAACCCAAATTCAGGATATTGACATGCCATGCATAAATATCAAAATGATTGTTACAACAATATTAATCGTTTTTTCAGTATTCACATTATCTTCTTTCACAAATTACGCGGTGTTCTCAAATTTCTTATATTGAATTTTACATCATTTTGCTCACATGTACTCTAGTCATACAGTTAATTTGAGGACTTATTTTGTTGTGTCCTTCCGAATATCATGTGATTTGCGCTATTAACTTAGGGTTTTGGAACGGTTAACCTAGAGAGTGAGGCCCCCACACTTTGGAACGAAAGTGCAATGACAAACATCACAACAATTCGAAGCAGCAACTCTCATAAAAATGCCTTTTATTCTCCCTTCCAGCAGAACACAACTTTAGGGCAGATGGCTGTATGTTAATTAATGGAAAACGTTTTCCTTATAGTACATTGTCATTGTAACAATATAACAGAAACGTTTTAATCACAAATTGGTTTGTAGGTTTTATCAAATTTTAGAGGAATGTCTTTTCTGAAGAAAAGGCTATTGTTATTCTCTTTCAAACTATTTTCTACTCATGCTTGTGAGTACAGGTGGGCAGTAAATTCTGCTCCGCAAGCGGAGTTCACTGTGCTTTGCCACTCTGTGCTCAGCGTGGAGTTTGGCAAAAAAGTCTGCAACTGCAGGCAAAGTGGAGTTTACCGTAACGCACCCCTAACAAGAGTATTTGGTGCCTTTTAGTGCTAGTGGAAATGTTGCCCTCTTGGCCCCTAATGTGCTAAAGATGGCCTTACTGACGCTCACTGTTCCAAGACTCTGCCAGACGGTAACAGGTGCCAAGTGAAAGTCCCAGCATCCTGACTCCAGAGTCCGTATCCAACAACATCCAAGTTGCTTGCCGCATCAGCACCAAGCCACTGTTGAGTCGATCAGTACAGAGGGGTAAAACTTCTGCTCGTGATGTTTGCTTTCCCGTGATGTTTGCTTTCCCGTGGCCCGGTTCTGAGCCCATGCCTGTCAAGTATCACGCTTCACGTGTGACACTAACGCATTTCAGTGTGGTGTTCCGCATCACCGCACTGAAATGCGTTGTCACGCATTTAAATGCCACTGTCTCACTTTACTGTACCAGCGCTGAAACTGGTTACCAGGCTGCTAGCGCACGCACTGGCTCTGCTACCTCCTTAAGGGACTTGCGAGCAGGCTCAGTAAATAGTTAATAATTTTGAATACTGTCTGCTGCTTGCTTCAATGTAACTACTTTTAGCCCTGCTGCCTCTGGCCTTAGAATTTCCCGCCCGCGCTGCGGCTGACGGAAGTGAGGTCGGATTCAGGAAGTGGCGGGCGGGGGACTCGACTCGAATGGAGTGATGCTGTCCCAGCGACGCGGCATAATAAGTGCGTTGCCGCACATTTATTACCGGGGCTTTGGCCCGTACAGGACAGCAGTATCAACACTCACCACCATGGCAGTGCATGAGTCCAGGCCTCGGGCGTTGCGGGAAGCTGCAGTCAGTGCTGTGCGGCCACGACTGATGTGGATCACCATCTGCTGCTGCACCGAACTCACGCTCAGAGTATTCACTGCACACGGGAGGTTTGCTACAGGTGTTGGAAATGCAGCAAGTTTGCAAATGTAAGTAAAGCAATGCCTCCGAAGCCTGAAAGTGCTGTCAGACAGGCAGAAGATAAAACGGACTTGCCACGGCAGACCCATGGATGCCCTCAACCAAGGCCCCTGTGATCAGTCATTCCCAGGAAGGGCAGCAGGCGAGTATCTGAAGCATCTGAGCGGCAATCGGAGCTCATTCAAAAGATTAAGCAAACCCCACAGTGCGCCTCAGAGTGGGGACTCGGTGATGTTAGCACGGGGCAGCGGTGCAGCCTGCATCAGAATGAGGTGAACAAGCCACACCAGTGCCCGTCCAGTGAGGATGCTTTCCATCGGGGTCCAAAGCACCCAGACACAAACCCAGGTAGGAAAGTTCGAGACACCAACGTGTGACATGAAATCCCTTAACGACTCAATGTCACGAGGCTCGTGTCCTCAAACCCTGCTTCATGAAGGGCTCCCCACTGCGGTTTCAGGGCTGAGGACACTGCAGATCACAGTTGCTGCCTTTAATTATGAAGCGCTGCGCCAAAAGCGCAAGGGCAGACATTGGTTAAGCGTGTTAACCGTTCAGGAAGCCTGGCAACTATCCTGCTACCCCTGAAGGTGTCTACGCACTTGATCTCATTATGGTAAGATAACTTTTTTCAAAGTTGATATTCTGACACACGTACTGAGATGTGCTAACTTCGAGGTTTGCAAGGGAAATGGTGTTTTTCCCGAATAGAAATCACGTACAGTGACTGTTTTCTATATTAATTGAAAATAAGATTTGTATTATATTTAATTAGCTTGTCTACTCTTCCATTACACTAACTGTAGCACTGAAATTCATAACATGCATTAGTGTCGTTGAGCAACATAATTTAATTTGAAAAGTAATTCTTCCTAAATAAATGTGCAAGCACCTATCTAAAACAGTGCCGGTATATTTTATCGCTGCGGCCTAGACAACTGTAGCCCAGCATCAGTCTATAGACCTAAATGTACCTGAACTAATTTTTCTCTCGAATGCAGCTCATTTATTCTCTCTCTGTGATTGACTGTCTGGTTGACAGGTCTTACCTGTGTATGTGCTACTGTACATATATATAGCTTTATTTGTGCTTAGGACTTATCTTCAACGTTACAAATGGGGAATGTCATTCGTGCTTTCGTCACCCCGAGTGGGACGGGTATGCTCAGACGTGAGTCCCGTGCTTTCCATGCCACTGGAATCAAGCTATCCAGGCTGAAGAGGGCTGAAAGCCCGAAACCGGTCCTTGGATGCTTGTTTCCAGTCCAGGGAGGACCTGGCTTGGCAGTTCGGGCTGGACTGTTCCCATGGGGCACAGGGTCAAGACTGATTTGCATATGGCTGGGTTCAAACTGGAATGGCATGGTGAGCAAAAAAAGATGGATTTAGGCCCAGATCTCTGTACTGGGGTGAATGTATGACATTGTTCTGCATTCTGTCCAACACCTTTTGTTTTTGCCTTCTGTAACCTATGTGTGCCTCAGCCTCACTCTCCTGAGCATTGCCCAATGCAGAGTGTTTGTGGCCACTGTCCAATCAGATTAAAAGGGCACTAGCTTAGTTCCCTTCCCTTTCTAGAGCTTTGCAGCCGTTTTAAGATCTCCTTAGAATTTCTTGTTGTTCAAATGGATGTAATTTGCGATATTTATAGGTTTCCCTCATCTTCATTGCTTGATTTTGCTCGGTAGAAAGTGTCACTCATAGTCGTTGAAATGTCACTCATTATTACCGTGAAATTATGAAAATGTCACACATTGCAATCTGAAACCTTGGCAGCTATGTGAGCCCCTCCTGTGGCAGCCATGGCCGGCACTGAGCCCCCCGCACCTCGTGCAGTAGGACCAGTACTTAGTGCACATCCCTGACCCACAGGTGAGGGGTCAGCACGGCCTGTGTGATCGGCTCTCATCTCGTGTCTACTGCAGCTGCCGAGAAGTCTATGACGCATGAGGAAATGGCAGCCCTGCAGGTGGAGAGCGGCAGCGCAGGTACTGGCTCCGACTGTACCTGTAGCACCGGGTGGTGGTGCACTGGTAAGAGAGGTACATGCCCTGTGCCTTCCCCTGGTCCTTTTGGGCCCCCTGGAACTGCATGCCTTGTGATTCCAAGACAATGGTTTCAAACCCAGCAGGGCTAACTTAGTCCTTCATCCTTCTGTAGTCAGTCCAATGAATTGCATAGTATTGGGTGTCTGTCATGTAAACAGGAGACACTGTGCAGGTTGTGTTGCATGGTCTGTGAGTGCCTAGGAGGAGCCAGTGGGGTCATGCCCCACCTGCCACACTTTTCAACTGTGTCTGACTTTGGGGAACACACAGCAGCGCACAATAATCCAGCCGTCACCCATTAATACCCATTGATCTAAAGCAACCGATTCAAAAGAACTCCATAAATGATCAGTCTGGTGGGTGAGCTCTGATGTCGCAGCTCCAGCATAGCGAGTAGTATAAAGCAGCCAGTATGCGTGGCACTTGGAATACAATATAGGTGCTCACTTATCTTATATGGAGAGTGTACAGGCAGTGGGTTCAGGGAAGGGGCTTGGAGAACCCGAGGCAAGGGACCTTAATACATGGGAGAGGGTTTACCCTAACACCTTTATGACGATGCGGTGTGATCTTGTGCAAATCACATCAAGTCCATCAGTCTCGGTCAATTCTTTAAGCTGTCAAAAGAACCTGACCTTAATGTTAAATGCCAGTACATGGCTGAGTGTTGAAAATTAGTACGTTTTGGTGAACATTATCTGCGCCATCTTGCCTCTCCCCCTGATGCCACACTTTTGTCGTGCGCGCCCGCCATTTTTTTTAGATGCCCCGATCAGAACGAACCCTTTTGCATGCCGCTGGCCCCTGACATAGCCTTTCGCCTTCACTAAGCCTGCACGCTGACCACCCCCTGCTTGCACCTGCCTTGGGTCATAAACCCCTCTTCGGCGCTGCTCTGCCCCAGGCCCTCATCCTGTTCCCAGCGCGACACCTCCCTGCTTCCCTTTTATGATCTCCGGCCCTTAGATGCAAACCCCCTTTTTCCCCGTGTGCCCGTTTTGTCTTCCCCGTTCCCAGGCCGACACCCAGCTCTGCCGATACCATCCCTTGCCCCTCCCCGTACAGTAGAAAGCTTCCCCCATCAAAGGATCCCCGGGTTGATCAAAGCCCCCACTCCATGAGACCCGATCAAACCCCCCACATTCCGTGAATCGGCGGAATATCCAGCTGCGTGATACTCATCACCTGTTGTGACTAGGGTGGGGACTTCAACTGTAAATGTGTGTGGGAACGGGCCCAAAGGGGAGTTCCGGGAATGTCTTTTCCATACATCAAAGCTTTAACATGAATGTGTAATCTACAATAAAGTCATAAACCAGTGTATAAGAGGCCAGGCCTCAGA
The DNA here is from genome assembly GCF_964261635.1 of Lissotriton helveticus. NCBI lineage: Eukaryota > Metazoa > Chordata > Amphibia > Caudata > Salamandridae > Lissotriton > Lissotriton helveticus. The sequence goes on along the minus strand of NC_136063.1, from coordinate 592,236,395 downwards.
AATGTATCTAGAGCACCTCAGAACGATACCTTCTGTCCGTTTCGTTGTGTTCTCCTCCGGAGAGAATAAAAACCTTGTTTCCTGCTTTCCAGTCTCCAGCGCCTGCCTCTTCATTGATTAAATAACTAGGGGGTCACAGAGGCAATACCGCCGGGCAAATATCGATTGTCCCCGACCCGACTCAGGTTTTAACAATTGGCGTCCCAAGCGTGGGGCCCATCAGCGACTCGTGGATCCAGTGGGAGAGGTCCCGACGACAGAGTGAACGACTGCAACGATCGGGAGAGCTCTTGCCCAATAGACCCTCGTCTGGCAGCCGATCATCCGAACTTCACTAGTTCCGAACAGACCTCTCTCGAGTGATCTACGGTCCTGACTGGGGACCATCAGGAGTGCCGTGAGAAATACGAGAAAAAGAGGACGATCGGGCGCTGGATTCGGAAGACAAGAAACTGTCCACATGGTCCGGGTAAGGTCGTGTAATCACGACAAGTTGCGAAACGATTGCTTGATTGTTTGATTGTTTAAAAAATACTAGTATTGCTCTTTATTTATTTGGAGATTCACTGTCTACAAACGGAGAAACAACGGGCTCTCTCTTTGCAAGCAGTGGAGGATAGGTAGGGCAGCAGCCGTGCTTATTTTTTTCTCCCCCACTCAATAATTACTTGAAACTGAACTGTTGTTCGCAAAACTATTGTTTCCTGGAGATTCCCTGTCTGCAAACAGGGAAGAGACCACCCTTTTTGCAGATAGTGAAAAGGGTAGGTAACGCAGATCTTTGCGGACCTACTCATTCTCCCCATTGTTATTTATTGGTCTTTTTGTTATTTTTGATCCATGAGGTATTCACTGCCTGCAAACAACGTTGAATAGAAATATTCTGTCCAGTCTTTGCACCTAGTGATAAGATAGGCAGTGCTGACTTTTTAGTCCCTCGTTACGAGCCGTCATGTCTGTCTTCTCCCCACTGATTAATAGCCTGTTTAGCCCGGACCGTGTATTAGAGGTGGACCATATAGCTCCACTAGAAGGCACCCCTAATAAGGACATGTTCATAAACTATGGATTAGTCACCATAGCCTATAATAAATTGTGGCACAGGTATACCGAAGAGAGTCAAGACAAACAGTGGCCACTGGCAGGATCCTTTGACCTTGATAAAATAGAAACGTTAGAAATAGCCCTTCGAAATAATAAGACAACGCCAATTATGCTCGACAGTCTCGGTATGTGGCGCAGAGAGGCTATGCAACGACAGAGAAAAGACGAGGACAAACCAAGTAGAGAAATATACCGACAGGACAACCCCAGGACACCGCTACCCACAACTTATCCCCCGACACTATGCAAAAGACGACCAGACTTAGGGCCAGACCAATGCGCTTTTTGTAGGTATGTCGGACACTGGAAAGCCCAATGCCCGACTCTACTGAGCGTGAGTAAAGGCAAAGGGCCGACAGGAACGACAGACCGGCAGTACAAGAAAAAGCGCGAGACAAAGAAGAACCCGACTTACATAGACAGACCAGACAGAACCACCACGTTTGATTATGCCCGATGGCACAGATTTCGCCAGGACAATTTCAGCGGCATGCTCAAGTTCTCCTAGGTCGGGCAACGTCAAGACGGGAACCCAGCCTCGTTTCAAATTCACAGACGGAAAGAGATAATTATGACCAATAACTGTTTTATATTCGTCTTGGGTCTTTGTATGTCGTACTTGTACTGTCCCCCGTCTGAGTTTGTGTGTATGTAATGTACAAATCTGCGTCATCCCTCTACACGTGTTTCCGTGTTACTCAACCTCTGTTAGCAGAAACTTAGCATAAAAGCAACCTGGAAAGAAAGAAATGGTAAAACAAAATCCGTAGACCATTAATGAACTTGAACTTTTAATTTAGCACAACAAACAAGGAATAATAACGGTAAACTGTAGAAAATGAAAGTCAAACAGAACATTCGCCCCCCCCCATTCTGGAACCTTCCAAAGTAGGGCAGGGTTACGGCTACGCCCAACCAACGGCAACCCATATAAGGCGGGCCCGGCCGCCAACTCTTGGTCAGGAGATCTTAACGTATGGTGGAGCCGGAGGAGAGGCAGGAGCCAGCAGCCCGGGCAGTTGTAGGTAGTCCCGCCACATGTCTCCTCAGCCAGCCGCAACGGGCCTGGATAGACTTAAGTAGTCCCGCCACATGTCCAGAGAAGAACGAGGCACCTCTTCCTTTTCTCTTCCGTAACAGCCGCAGCAGCTCTGGACGGCGGGATGTCCTGCACGTACCTCCACAACAATTTGTCCAAGTCGGGCTGGGAGGGAGAGGCGACGCGGACGAGCCTCTCCCACCTCCACCGATAGGAGGTCTCCCAGCCCCCGGCCCGACGCCGAACACCCCCAGTCAGGCGATGGTGCCAATACTTCCACAGCACCGAACACACCATGGTGGCACCCCAGTACTTGCGCAGCACCGAACGTGCAATGGTGGCCATATTTTCGGAACACCGAACCTGAAATGACTGCACTGATACTCGTGCCGCGCCGAATGCGCGCCACAGGTGGCCATGCTCCCACAGCATTGAGCACAGGACTTGGGGAACACCGGATGTGGAGAGACCTTCATGCGGGGCGATGAAAAGGAGCGGCATGGAGTGCACCGGGAGAAGGAGACGATGCGAACGAGTCTCCCTCGCCCCCCCCCAGGTGGGGGCATCACAGCTGCACCCCTAGCTGAACGTCCCGCTTTCACACAACAGGGACCTCTTCCTTTCACTCCGAAGGATCTCTCCCGCTCTTGCAAACTCGACGAGAGTGGCCCCTGTAGGGCCTCAAAATGGCGTCTGGGTCCGCTGGAAGGCGGGCCCCGGCCACTAGAGTAACTTTGACCAGCAATATAACTCGAACATTTGCCCCTTGGAGCACGAGCCCCCATCTCCGACAGCATCTCCGCAGCCTTGAAGATCCTACAAAGGTCCCCGGCGGAACCTTCGGCCTTTGCAGGCTTCCGGTAAGGGACGGCTGCCTTGATCGCCAACGAAACAAACATGACATTGCCACTCCTTCTGTTAGCATGAATTCTAGAACTGCCGAAAAGGACTCTGGTCCAAACTGCCAGTAATGGGAAACATTTCCCCCTGATGCTGCTTCCGGACTGAGCCGGCCCCGCCCAAAATGGCGCTGGTATCAATCGGAACTTACGAACACCTCGTGGTGTTCCTTCGCACTAATATAAACTTGATGTTCTGAGATTTTATATGATCCTTTGTACACTTGGCTAGAAAAGACAAGGAGAACTCACTCGACGAACAGTATGAAAAGATCCCCGTTACAAATGTTGATTACAAATGTACAATGTATTATATTTTTATAACTGATGTAAACCTCGTTTACGACGCACACGTACGGTATGCATATAGGAAATCTGATTACAACTATTATGATTATGCTTCTAAAAATGCCCCCGAACCCCCCAGCCAATTAATAGACGTTTTAGTTTCTTACAAATGAATGAGTAAAACTTTCCGATGTTTTTATTGCTGCAAACGACACCCCCCCCACTGTGCGCACTTTAGCCATTGCCACGACCGGCCAAATACGACCGCACCCTCATAATCCACATGCTGAAATGATTTTGCAAAATAAAGTTTTTTTGAAACTATGGACGGGTATTGCATGCTTTATTTTAAAAATGTGGGATCGGTGGGAAAGTTCTTTTCTGTGCACCCTACTCTGCTCTCTCTTTAAGGTTAAAAGAAGATGGTTGCCCAGCCCTGGAGGACGGATCGGATCGACAACACGACACTCCGCCTTCAAAGTACGCGACTGACCCATAAACTCTCGCGTAGAGGAAGACCTTGACTTCCAAGGATGGGTAAAACGAACGGTGTAAATGAGGGAATGTAAAAGGAGGGTGAAATAAAATAATGTAAATGTTATAAAGTACAACGTTCCAAAGTATCAGGGAACGGAGCTGACCCAAGAACCGAAGAACCTTAGAACGCCACAGCGTTGAAAGAGGTTTAAGGATCCCGATAGTGAGATACATCCTTTGACTAGATACCTCGCACTAAGCACCTCTGGTTTCCTTTTTACGTTTCCCCGCACACGACCTATATGGACACACTACCCCCCTCGACTCCAGAAACCATATCCCCCGGGGACCCTGCCCCGAGGAGGAAAGACGAGTAAGAGGTAAGTAAAGGACTTATGAATCCATGTATTTGAATATGCGCGAACGCTGTCTCCCCCACCCCTTTTTTCCTCCCTCTGCAGGTTACATCAGAGATTACAGCCGAGGTGTGGCGAAGATCTGAAGCCTTGCCATGTCTAATACACGAAGCAGACTAGCGCCGCAAGGTGGTGTCTAAGCACGCCTGCAAACTACTCACGTATCGAACAAACCCGAAAAAAAAATTAGCACAACCTGATAAAAAGTGATCACCCTTAAACCAGACCGGACGAATGAACCCATGTCACGTATGATGCGAAACTATGAGGGAATGTGTGTGTGTGACTGAGGCGTTGACCCGACTGGTCGAAGGACCGAGAATGCGAGAAATGCGACAAAATGGTACCTCCTTTCTTCTTTCCTTTTTCTCAAGGCACGTCCCCTCTACCCTGTCTAATGCTCAAACTGCATGATTACAAGATTCTAACGCAGACCCGTGAATGCCCTTTACTGTGTAATGCACTAAATAGCCTTTCTTGAATACACCGCCACCCTCTCTGTTGCACGTGTACTATTTAGCCTGCCGTTGCACTCTCTCTCTCTCTCTCTCTCTCTCTCTCTCTCTCTCTCTCTCTCTCTCTCTCTCTCTCCCTCTATTTTTGCACTCCCACTCTTCCGAGTGATTAGCCCCGAAATTGGCAGATCGCCACCCCTAGCACACCACCTAATTGGCTTCAAATACCGTCAGTATTTGCACAAAAACTTGTCTTTAATACAATCACCCTGAGGCCGCGTCATTACCCCTCCTTTCCCGCTAGAAGTCAACGAACCGAGGTTGGGCCGTAAGGGAAAGGACAGGTAAGGCGACAGAGGTTCCCTAATCTGGCCCGAAATAAGGGAACTACATGTCAACGGCTCCTATGGTATAAAACAAGGACCTCAGAATACGCGACCCTCCCCTCCCCGAATTGTCGCAATACCCAAACCGGAAAAATGATCACCCCTGTTACCTCCCCTGTATCAGCCGCCCAAAAACTGGAATTATGAAACTACCCCTCATTTCCGGTTGTGAGAGATGGGTCGATTTATGCCCTTACCACAAGTTTCCTATGTCCCTGGTTGTTTCCCATAAAACCCCTGTCCTTCCTAATTAAGTAATCGGGCTGTAAAAGGTTACGTAGGATCCAGAATGATGTTTTACAAGGTTAACAGACTAGTCCAAGGTAAAGAAATCATCGAAATGAACCCCGTAGTAGTTGACAAGCAGGATGCATCGATAGAAAGGAGATGTTTAGCCATGTTCATCTCTCAGCAAAATACCTGTGTAGTACCATGTTGACGACTCACAGTACCCTTTGTAAATGTAAAACTCTGGAGAACGGCATATCTTTACCAGGTTCGTCTCACGAAGGTGGGTCACCATCAGATGAACTGTCGTGACTGTAATAAATAATTGTAAAGGAAAGTCATAGTAAATCCAACAGGCCCGTCACCGGTCATTCATATGCCAGTTGTGAACACTAATATAATGGGCATTTTCATTCTTTGCCTGGAGCTGGGAGAGAAATAGACTTTTTGATTATCTTCATCTGCAAATTCTCTAAAGACTGTCTTTTCAAACTTGTTTAAGGGTACTGCGGTTGAAGGAGAGAAGGACCGGATGTGGGAGCACGAGGCCTGACTGCAGACTAAGGAACACCTGCGACTTTAGCCAAGGCGAGACCACGACAGAAAAGAGCTGCAGGACGAGGCACTGTTTTCGACAACATGAGAAGAAAGGGTCGACCTGATGCCCCTGCTCGATGACCAGTGTTTGTCGACAAGTCCCCGCTCTCTGAATTCTGTCACACGCCCGCCTATTTGAAGTCTCTCGTTCCCCTAGTTTGTTCCTAATTTGGCCTTGCTCCATCCCCCTTTTCCTCTGACCTACCCTATGGACTGTTTTGTACGCTCTTCTTCCATCTGAACTTTCTGGCAATCACCTCAAAGGACACAGGGCGAAAAGGACCTTTCCGACCAGAAACGCGAGGAAAGGGTCGTGCCCTGCAACGCAGAACTTAGAACAGAGCTGGGCTCGTAGCTCCACCGCCGGTGCTCAACAGCGCCAACGAAAGGCAACAAAGAATGATGAGAACTCGTTAAACTTCGAACATTTGACATCCCCAATCGCCGTTTCTGCTAGACCTCATTTCTCTTCCAGCCGCCATTGTATTGATCATGCTCCAATCCGAACCTGATATATATGTAATAACCTGCCAGTATGGAATATACTTGCTGCTCTCGCTACAGAATCGTTTTTGTATTGCATTCCTATGACTTTCCTGCTAAACAAATTGATCAAAGTTTATCAAATAGGCCCACCTCCTAAAAACTAGAAATGTTAAAATGTATTGTTTACGACTCTTTTTCATCTAGGGTTCCTACCGTTTTCTTTCTCATGCCCACCACAATAGAACCGAGTAGAAAATGAACCAGCAAGATGTCTTGAATATGTTAAAGGGAGGACTGTTGAAAATTAGTACGTTTTGGTGAACATTATCTGCGCCATCTTGCCTCTCCCCCTGATGCCACACTTTTGTCGTGCGCGCCCGCCATTTTTTTTAGATGCCCCGATCAGAACGAACCCTTTTGCATGCCGCTGGCCCCTGACATAGCCTTTCGCCTTCACTAAGCCTGCACGCTGACCACCCCCTGCTTGCACCTGCCTTGGGTCATAAACCCCTCTTCGGCGCTGCTCTGCCCCAGGCCCTCATCCTGTTCCCAGCGCGACACCTCCCTGCTTCCCTTTTATGATCTCCGGCCCTTAGATGCAAACCCCCTTTTTCCCCGTGTGCCCGTTTTGTCTTCCCCGTTCCCAGGCCGACACCCAGCTCTGCCGATACCATCCCTTGCCCCTCCCCGTACAGTAGAAAGCTTCCCCCATCAAAGGATCCCCGGGTTGATCAAAGCCCCCACTCCATGAGACCCGATCAAACCCCCCACATTCCGTGAATCGGCGGAATATCCAGCTGCGTGATACTCATCACCTGTTGTGACTAGGGTGGGGACTTCAACTGTAAATGTGTGTGGGAACGGGCCCAAAGGGGAGTTCCGGGAATGTCTTTTCCATACATCAAAGCTTTAACATGAATGTGTAATCTACAATAAAGTCATAAACCAGTGTATAAGAGGCCAGGCCTCAGAAATGTATCTAGAGCACCTCAGAACGATACCTTCTGTCCGTTTCGTTGTGTTCTCCTCCGGAGAGAATAAAAACCTTGTTTCCTGCTTTCCAGTCTCCAGCGCCTGCCTCTTCATTGATTAAATAACTAGGGGGTCACAGAGGCAATACCGCCGGGCAAATATCGATTGTCCCCGACCCGACTCAGGTTTTAACATGAGTGGGTTTTGTTTAAAGATCTACAAATCTGTACGTCACGCTTGGTCGACTATGCCTTTCATTGATCCAAACTCGATTGAACTTGGTTCAGGCTATGTTACTACGACGGTTGTCAGTTTTTACATATATATCTATACATCTAAAAAACGGGACAATTATGTATGACTGCACTGGCGTTCAAGTGCCTCTGCGAGAACAACACAAACAATTCATATTTGTTAATGTGTGTCTTGCATGGAGGGCTGTTCATGGCTTACGCGATCTCCACGGAGATCTCCACTGAGGTGATAAAGCGTGTGACAGAGGCCCGTTCTCACACCTCTGCCTACAGCGCTTCACATGAGTTTTTGGTGAGAATTCCTTATCATGAGGGCGTTCAAAAGGAATCACAAGCAGGACGCAGAGAAAATGAAGGAGTGTACCACTTAAATAGTTTTTTAATAGAGGAGCTGTTATCATGGAAAACTTTAAACCAGATACAGACTTTTGAAAATAATTCATTTTTGCACAGAAAGCAGATGCAGTCTTTTCAAATAAGCAGTAATAGAGGTTTGTCATGACAGTTTCAGAAGTAGTCCAGTGGCAGCAGTTAGAACAAACTGGAGTGAATGACGAATGGAAACAAGGAGACCCAAGTACAAGGTGTTAGCATAGTCCAAACGAGAGCCCACATTAGCCAAGATAGCACTGAAATAAATGTGATCAGGAAGAAATTAGTTACATAACTATCTCCAGCATTGATATCGTTCACATATTCACTGGCTTGAATTATTCTCCATCTGGCTGGGAATCCCCAGTAAATGTAAAAAGCAGTAAACGCTTAAAATGACCATAGGCCTCAACAACAGTACTTTTTTAGTAGCACATCCACTTCATTAGAAACAACCTGCACTTCAGTCAATGAGGTGGAAGTGCTAATCTCTGCTGCTCTTCATAGAGGCCACCATGGCTCAGATTCCTATTGCAGATGGCTTGTAAGGAATCACTGAGAAAAGCACTGCTCCAACTTCTCTGTGATGTTATTGTGATACATTCTTGGTCAATCCTAGACTTGAAAAAGCTTTAGTTTCAGATTTCAGAGTACTGTAGGTTGTTTGTGGGGAATATCTCAATTTTCTGGGCCTAGGAGACCTCTGCTCAATCAGTTGACAGAAAAAGATGTATAATGATAACCCACATGAGCAGTGCATGTATTGCTTTTATCCAATGGACAAAGCATCATGATGCAACACACGTAAAACCTTTCCTTCCAAGAAGGAAACAGCGACAGAAGGTACTAAATTCACTGGAGAAAAATAAATCCCCCCTTCTAAAAGGGATTGCCCTTTTTCCTGGGGATGACTGCATGAAGAGTAGTCCACCAAACACTTAAACGAAGGCAGAGCAAAAATAGGAAGGAGAAGCTTCTGGAACTGGACTTAAAACCTTGAACACCTACAGCCACATCCTCCCAAAATTAATTGCAGTTTCCTCAAGGAAATACTCCTGGAAGGGAAAACACCAACTGCACAAAAGGGTGTTCTGCAATCCATCTTTTGATACCTTGACTGAACTGCTGTCCTCACATGTGAAGTTTGTCATCCTCGTCAGAGATGAAGACAGCCACCAATGTCGACCATCTCAATGTCATCCCTCATTGCAACCCTATGTGGCAGGCCTCATCAACCACCAAGCACTTGTTGACCGCTCCTTCTGCTACAAGACCATTGTCTACCACCTCAAAGATGTCTCTTCTTCCAACACCGACGATCCATCTTTTGCTCTCAATGGCAAGCCTTTAAATTGATGCCTACCACTTTGTCGACAATGAGCTTGATGGTGGATTTTTCAGCTCCAGTTTGCTTTTCACATGTGAAGGTGAAGCCACGTCTACTCACACAGATTTGGGTGCCCGAGCTAGAGGCCGATGTCGGCGACCAGGATATGCTCCAGCGATGACATACAAAAACAGGACTGGGCATTCTGTGCTCTACAGAGTAGCACCTGTAGATACCACCAAATCTCTGTTTTAACAGCACATCCACATAAAAATCCCTTTCTCCTGACAAATGAGCAGCAAAGATTCCCCTGGGACCACCCAACAGTAACAGTATCCCAGTTTCCCACCACCTCCAAATATGCTCCCTCATACTAAGTGGAGGTGGCTTTCGCTACCAGAACACACACGCAGAACAAAATCATCACCTACACTGGTTCTAAACCTGAAATCAACTTATAAATCCTAGTGTACATTCTTCTCCACCATCAAAAGACGTTCATAACAATTTGAGCACTCAATCAACTTGCCAAACACGATATCTTTAGCACACTAAACTCATTCAATCAGAAGAAATGACTTAAGGGAAGTGTCAATCACTACTTAAATAAAAATAATTTTATTTGGGCTGCATTAATCTATGGGAGATGCTTTGAAAAGTTCATATCATGTGGCAGCACAGTTATGCTCTGTTCTTCATAGTTACTGAAGTTCAGCTGAGTGTTTGATCTCAGTTTCCTTTCGATATGTCCTATGATGGACTTTCACTGAGATGGACTTTTCCCTTCTATTTTCTATACCCCTAAAATGAAACAAAATTGCTAAAGGGCAGGAGATGCTTTAGGCATTTTTACATTTACTTGCAATTAAGATTCTATAGTAAGATTCAATTTTCAGTACATTTCATTATTTTCTTCTGCACACTAACAGAATCATTAATAATAACACCCACCTTTAACCTACAACTTTAAAAACTAAACTTATCAATCCAGAATACTCCACTTTCGATATTTTACTTGCATAAACGAATGCAACTATGATTACACCTCATCAAAAAGTGAAACATGTCAAACAAATTTATTTGTACAAACCCTAGTATTCATTTTCTTGGGCAGTTATTAATCATTTTGTCTGTCACCTGCTTAATCGTTTTTGTAACTACTCGCCAATGTTCTGACATTTCTGCACAACCCCAGAACATGTGTATCAGATCAGCCTGTTCAGAGCGTCACATGGGGCACTTGTCCAGGGAACCCTGATACTTTCTATGTATCCTGTTTGATATGTGTGAAATAATATGCTCAGCTGGATCAGTTTAAAACACATTTTGGAATACCATTTTTGGATAGCCTACAACATTTCTCCAAACTGTGTCTGTAAGGTCTTCACCCAAGCCTCGGACCCAATTAATCACACAGTGGTCCTTTCACTCACTGCCAAGCATAAACGGGTTGCAGCCTTCTGCCTTTTCAAATCCAGCATTACCTCTAGCACTGACAGTTTCTGTTGGATCTCCCTTCCTTTCACGCTGGCTCTTTGTATTGTGCGGATTAAGGCACCATGTGTCAGGAATTGGCCTTGAAGAATTAGATATTTTTGTAGGAATGTATGGAAAGTGTGCAGTGAGTGTTGTCACCCCCCTGCATCTATCCACTGCTGCCTATATGGTGCATTGCACATTTCTGCAAAGTCTAGTATATATATTTGGGACACACTAGGGGCGTATGCAAATCCCATTGGTTTTCTTTGCAGCTTTTTCATGCCAGCAGTAGGAATGGGCCGCATTATTGCACAGTACACTTTGAGTATCGGAAGGCCAGGTGGACATCACAGTCATTTCAACTTCTAAGGAACTCAATTCGGAGTGCCCGTAATCCATTTTGCAACCTGCTGCAGTTGAGCTGCAAGATTGTAATGCTCCCTGTTGGGGGCACCCAGTCTCCTATCTCTCAGGGACAGCTGTAGTTTCTCCAAGGACCCCTTGAGTCTCCCACCACTCCATACTATCTCAGTCAGAACTTTGTACAACTCTGCAAATAGGAGTGTCAGCAGACTTACCGGCATTACCGTGAAGACTTAAAACAACCTGGGAGCACTACCATTTTACCTGTGGCAAACCTGTACATAACTCAGAGGCAGCCTATTCCAAAATGCTCACATCTGAGGGCAAGTGGCACCAAGTCTATCACCTTCGGATCGGTCACAATGGGTACAGGCAGGACATTCGCATGTTTATTTTTAGTACTGAAATTTCCCCAAATACTTTGATGGGCCCAAGGAAAATAAGCAGGCATGTTTCTGTTTTCTTACTCAATCTTATGTCAGCATATATAACGTGTGTAGTTATACACCGCAATTCCTTTTCTGCTGTCCGTAAGGAACACCGCACCTAGGGGCTCCATTGCCACAGTGAACAAGACTGGTCACAAATAACATCCCTTAAATGTGCCCATCTCAAATCTGAATAGCTATGATTTGACCCTGCCAGTTCTTACTCCCGAGGTTGGAGCGGCAAACAAAACCATATTGAAGCCAACTGCTCCCGTCACCTGTCCCTAAAGGGTGAAGAGTGTGGCAAAGAGACTTCCCCTACACAGCATCACCCGGCAGCACCAGCCTCCTATCGTTTGGGTGGTTGCCATATCGCAGTCCCTCGAGCTAAAATCCAGGACTGGTGGACTCCCCTGGAAGGATTCAACCTTGCTGGGCCTGCTGCACACAGGAGGGTCTCAGTGACACCAGCACCCACTCCCCACCATATGTTTGAAGAGTGGGTAGAAGAGGGGCCCCAGCTTTAAATACAGTGGGCAGATCTCTACGTCAACTGCAACCAATCTCCACCCAGTTCCTCAGAGCCCAGCTTACCAATGGCATACCAGCCACAGTTTAATGTCCTGGGGCCAGTAGTACCTCACATGTCAACAATTTAGTCTTCTCCAAGCCGGTCACTACTGTTTACAGGCCCAGGTCTGTTTCCTGTCAAGTGTCAGCCACGAAGGCTCAAGATGCAATTTTCAGTCCCTCACCAGCAGGCTGCTCCTCCTCCAAGTTCAATGGTGGGAGTCTATATGCAGATTCTGGCATTCACCGGTGCAGCCACATGCCTGCTGTGAGGGTAATCATACCATGTGCCGGGTCGGCCACTGTCCTACTGATAATGCAGTATTTATTTCAGTACAGAGGCCATGCAGTGCAAATTTTCCTTTCAATCTTAATAGCGCTGCACCTCTAGCCACCCCCCCAATTCCCCACCCTTTGAGAAGCGAAGAGGCCCTTTCTGCTACCAATTGTGGCTGAGGGAAAAAGACAGGGACCTCTATGGCATGGTTAAGGTGATAGGTGATACTACTTTGAGATGGAACTTTGATTTAGTCCAGAGGACAAACCTACCGTAATGAACTTGGAAGAAGCACTGCTGTAAAGTGAGGGCCTGACGCTCACTAACCAGTCCTAAGGATGTAACAGCAGCAAGGAGGGTGACCTGCCAGAAGAGGAACTGTAAAGGGCCTGAATGTAATGGTTCAAAAGAAGGATCTATGAGTCTGACAGGGGTGGGAGGTACCTTGGGTGGGAACACCAATTTGAATCCTTCCATGAAAGCTTAAACAATGGAGATCTTGTATAAAGAAGAGTGTTTTCTGTTCTGCATGTAGGGTCTGATAGCAGCCAAGTGCAGACTAATGTAGTTGTAAGTGAGGCCTGATTTTTGCAGGCCGAGAAGTTAACAGATCATCTTCTGGACTTTAAGAGGGTCAAGGTGCTTTGATGTACAGTAATGGACAAACCTCTGCCACTTGGATGCATGACAGGCTTGCATATTGGGTATGCATGCTTCTTTCATGATGTCCATGCATTCTTGAGGAGGACTGAGGTAACCAATCTCTAGGACCTCAAGAGTCAAATTGCTAGATTGAGCTGATTGGGATGCTGGATTCTGCCTAGCTTGAGTGAGAAGGTCTTCCCTGTTTGGGCGTTTCTCATAGGGAACAATGGACATTTGGAGGAGGGTTGAGAACCAGGGTTCGCACCAGTGCCCCCCCCCCCCCCCCCAACAGCTGAAGTACAGGAGTAGGACTTGTGGGTAGAGTTCCCACTCGTGAACTTGTTGTCACATCCTGCTGAGCAGGTCTGCAAGGTTTTTCTTCACTGATGGAAAATACTCTGCCAGTAGGTGTACGCAACGGAGTGCCCCATTGCCAAAAGCCCTGTTATAACTGGGGTGAGTGTGTGCCACCCAGCTTTTGGAGATAATTGTGACTGAGCGGACAATCTGGCTGAAAAAGTGGCAGCATCCACTAGAAAGCCTCCACCCTGGCTTTGCTCCACCTTGGCAGCGACTATTGAAAATTGCCCCTAGGAAGGGCTGGATCTGAAGGGATTGGCGGTGGGACTTGACTGATTATGGTGAACCCTAAACTGTAAAGGAAAATAGTGGCTAGGGTGTGAGCAAGGCACTGTTGCTTACTTTCACTCTTGATCAGCAAATCGATATAGTAGAGGAACACGCGAGTTAACCCCCCCCCCCCCCCCCACACACACACACTTTCTGAGATGGGTGTCTATCTCAGGAAGGCTTTTGGTGAATACTCTGGGGGCTGTGGTGACACCAAATGCATAACTTCCTGCTGACTGACCATATGGTAATTTTCGGAAAGGATGCACATGTTGAAGAGTCTTAAGTCTAGTATAGGTCTAAGGCATCTATCCTTTTTGGATATTAGAAATTAGAGGGAGTACCCTCCCTTTCTGGAATGTTGCGGCAGCACCCTTCTATTGCAACTTTGAGGACGAGCACATGGACCACCTCTTGAAGGGTGTGTTTGTGCAGAGGCATGTTTGGTAGGGTAGAGCCATGCTCTATGATAGAGAGAATCCATTGGTCAAAGGCGATCTCTTCCTAATGAGGAAGAAAACCCCAAGGCTTCCTCGACAAGTGATGTGAGATTGGGTGTGGTGGCGGGCAAAGGAGATCGAGTGAGTCCCTTAGCTGAGCCACCTTTGTCCATACCCTTGGTTTCGGTACCGCTCTATGTACCTTAAGAAAGCCTTCTTGATGATTTCTAATGGTATGATTGTTGCCTTCGGTAGGAGGTGAGAGGGTCTGGGGAGGTGGCCTTACTGTCTCCACTGTAGTGTGATCTTTTATTATGTTGAGAGAATAAGCCAACTTCAATGAATGGCTGATTGTACTACCACCCTCTTGCCAGCTGCATCGAGTTTTGTACTCTTCTTCTCAGGAAGTGAAGCGTTGCATGTGTGTATGCTCCTTTCTGTCCTGTGTGGACTACTAGCAAGTCCGGGATCAGGTGGCCACATATGAAGGGTGGCTCTTAAGGGAGTGTTTATAATGTTTGTTATTAACCCTATGTAGAACCAGTGCCTTAACTTGATCTATGAAGGCCTTGTGGGCGATCTTCAGCATTCCCTTAAGCTTGAGTAAGAACTGAAGGGTGCCATCGGTCTTGGACAACATTTTAACCATGAAGAAGTCATCTTCTTGGACAAAATGCATATCAACTTTACGATATGTGGCTATACAGATCATGACCTCATGGTAAGTAGTAGGGTCATGAGGGGTGAAAGCTTGGCTGGATGCAGATTGGGGTCTTTATCAGCCAGCAGATCAATGTCAGACGTCCCAGGGTTCTGGGGTAATTGGGAGCATCATAAGGATCTGCCCGATGGAGTGCACTGCCCTCCCAATAAGAAGTGTGGTGACGCCTCCAGTATATGAAGTTGGTATGTGATTTGCTGGTGAAGTACAAGGAGGTTGAGCAGGCAGGGGGCTAGTCTCCAGTCGCTAGGTCTTTAATGCCTGGGAGGTGGAGAAGTCTTATTTAATTACATTTTTTTTCAAGAGTTTTATATAGCGCGAACTAGACCCGAATCGGGTATCAGAGCGCCTTACATGAGCACCAGTTTCGTTACAGAAGGACACATTCATTTTTTGTTAGGCACGGGGAGCTTAATTGATTTGCCCAGAATCACAGGATGTTGAGTGTTGTTGCCGAGACTCGAACCCGGTTCCCCAGCTTCGAGGTCGACCGCTCTAGCCGTAAGGCTACATCCTCTTCCCAAAGACGTCAAAGCAATCTGCTCCTCGAAAGACAACTTTCCTGAGGCTTCGGGAACATCTTGGTGGAAATTCTGTCAGTCTGTTGTGGCCTGTAATTCTTCCTGTAAGCACTGAAGAATTGGTTGCTCTGAATCTTTTTAGCTGGTGGTCGACGATGTTTTTCAGTACCAAGGGTGTTATCTGAGTCGAGGGTGCCTTCAATGTGGTTAATGGATTTGAAGGAAAGGCGTCCTCTGGGCTGATGCTTGCTTCAGTGCAGGAGCAGAGGGCCCTGTCGGATCTAAATGGGCCTGAGGTTTATGCGTAGCTTGGGGGGGGAGGGGGGAGAGAAACGAGATGTGTCAGCTCAGAAGCCTTCGGCTGGTACCAACCATGGCCTGATGGCAGTGGTAGCCCAGCAGACTGTTGGTGAGTCGGTGGACTCGACCCCACTTAGACAGTGCACAGCCTCTACACATCGTCGCTATGTGGCCCAGGGTTGTAAGTGGGTGCAACCATCCTTCTGGACAGAGGCATCTGTGACTGAGGCCTCGGGGTCTTGCTGTTGTTCTCCTTCGGAATTGGAGGATAAGCTCACCTTCAAACTGCACTGGACCAACTGGATCTTGGCAAGACTGGCTTCTTCCTCCACTTTAATGTAGTGTTTTCCAAAGATGAGGGGGTGTTTTCCAGCAGGCCCACCTTTGTTTGCATTGGTACTGAAGAGTCTTCAACTGAAAGGTGAGGCATGCCCGGCACGTGGTGTAGTCAAGCTCTGGGGAGAGGCAGAGATTGAAGAATTGATGGTAGACAGTCTCCAGGAACTGAGTGGCGCTGGGGACTGTGTTGAAAGAGTATTTTCCATACCGGACCTGGCATTCTTATCAAAGGGATACACAAGGTGACGGCTTGAGAGACCGAATAGGGGCCGAGGTCTTTGCCCTGAGGTGTTGAAAGAAGCCTGGATTTCAATGTTTGATTGAAGTGGAGGAAGGAAACTAAATCGAAGCTGCAACACAGTGAATTCTTTCAAACAACACAGGAGTAGAGAGCTCCATCTGTACATATTCAAACCCAATTCTGGGGGGGTGTAACAGTCCGACCATGCACATCGCCAACTAAGCCATGAGTCCTTATACCTTGTAACTTGAAAGATATGTTTGAATAAAAACAAGTTTCAAACGCCTGAGCCCAACAATAGGTATCAATAGTGTGCAGAGCATATGTATCTACAGCCACATATGTAACAAACTTACATTAATTGAAAAAGTAGGGTGGTGGTCACTTTAATGGGATTTTAGAAGTGTGAGACACGGAAAGGAGTGCAGTAGGTGGCTGACAAGTAGATACATAGAGAGTCTAAGATTGCAAAATAGAGATTAAAAGAATACAGCCAATGGATAGGCACTGCACAAGACAGGGAATGGGAATTCATGAGAATCTGGTCTTGATCATGGACCTAGGACATGGAACTTTCAGCACCAGCTTTAGTAGAAGCATGCTCAATCAAGCTCTAGTAGCTGTATATCTTTGGACTACATTAGGTGCAACCATAGCACATGATTCAGATCCTAAAGAAATCATTGAATCTGTGGCTTTTAAAGCACAGCAATTAAAGAAGGAAGTGCCATCAGACAGCGCCTGTTTCCAGGGCAATCCCTAACAAATGTTGAGAACAAGACCAGGGAAAAGGAAAATGGGATGTAAGCCCATTTAGTCGATGGGGGGGATCAGTGAAATCACATAAGAAAAGAGTCCACGCCACTATGGTACCATTTTATTTTATTATCCTTCGTGTGCTGTGCTTGATGGCTGCTTATCTTTTCAAAGCTATAGGTAGGTTACTGAGAAATAATTTGTACATTAAGCAACAATCTATGATTGATGCTACAGGTTTCACAGGTTTGAGATTCGGATAATTAAATAGTGATATAAACCTATGAACAATAAATTCAATGAAGAATTTGTGTATGTTTGAAATTACATTAAGTATGTACATCTTCGACAAAGTATGGAAAAACTGTGAACCAAATTCTGCGTTTGGACCTCTTGTGAGGTTATTCTGCAGTTTATTACATACGATAAGGGGCGGAAAGATTTCTAGCATCTCTTCAGGTTTTTCATGTGGCCAAGAGGTTTTGTTCTGGATACAATGTGAGCAAGTAGAGGCCCCCAGCCCCCACATCCCTCTTTGGCAAAGGTCTGCATATTTAAATCCGTCAGGACTGGAGTTTGTCCGGCTTGCCTCTGGAATGAAAAAAATAGAAATCCAAACCAGTCTGATTCTATAAAGGGCATGCCTCTTCAAATACTCTCATCTTATATCTACATTCTACCACAAATGTGAGATCTTGTGATCGGTGTAAATGTAGGTGGTGGCTGCTTTCTCTTAAGAAAGTACACATGCCACTAGCATTAGGCTAACGTGCATAATACAGATTAGGTGTGATCAGTATTACACACATTGAAGGTTTTCCTATCAGTTTAAAGAGGGATTTCTTTTTATGCTGTTTGAGTTTTGATTGCAAGATCCCACCACCGGTGTTGATATTTTCTACCTGTAAAGTAAATTGACAGTTTGTGTTTTATCCAGAAAGCCAAAACACATCTGTTAATTGAGTAGGAGTGTCCCCCACCTGCCAGCGATCAGTTTCATTTGTGTTGGGTTCATGCTTTTACTTGGATCACCGCTGTTACTGAGGGCTGGTGTACTTAATTGCCCAGAATCCTGCTGTCTTAATTGCAGGTGGGGCTTGGCAGCTAAAGGCCCTCAGGGGTACCGCAGCACAGGTCGTGCCCATGCTGTGCCTGGGCAAAGAAAGGCCCTTTTGCTCTTGAATGTGGCCAACCCTTTTTCTTTGCTTCCTCGGGTCCTATATATCGAAATAAGCAAACGCAAGTCAACCTCCGTGATTTCGACCTCTGAGCTCCTCACTAATGTGGTAAGACCTCTATTATAACCCTTTCAACCTAGGCAGTTGGTGCCATAAGCAAGGAAATTACCTCCACAAAGGAAGAACTGGCTCTGCATCCTTATGGTTCAACTTGCTCTCCAGAGATTGCAGCTTGATGTAATTCTCGTCCTAACAGGGCAAAAGGTTTTGTTCCAAGGTTGTAGACCGTTCCAATACAGTCAAATGTATGTTGGTTCAGACAAATTCATCGAGACCCTATTCATTTCATCAGTGGTGTTTCCGGCGCAATTGGGGCTTGCAAAGCTGAACGTACAGCGCCTAAAAGAAGGAAAAGAGATTGTACCAGAAAAGGGTTTTTCGGTTAAGGCTTCAAAAGCTGCTGTCAAGTCTGGGCACTTGTCGTCCCCAAAGATTGGTTACGGTTTCAAAATCTTTTAGATGAAACATACTCCAAGGTGGACAGCCTGGCAAAGAGCTTGTTTGGCAACTGCTTAAAGAGAATTGGGGCCACTGACACTATCTTATCAGATCCGACGGCCCGGCTCTGGGGTGATTTAAACTAAAATATTTTAACAATGTTGAAGAGGTCATGGGGAGCCTTCTGGGGTGGGGGCAACCAAGGTGCCTCCATGATTACTATAGCGAGGTATAAAGAAGGTAACCTGTGGTCCTTCAGGAGGGGCGGGATAAAGGAAGGCTGAACGCGTCCCTTGGGTCTTCCTTACCTCAATCATAGTTTGTCCCCTGGGAGGTTATGCCCTGGTTAGATCCCCTCAACCCCTCTGAACAAAATGGTAACCTACCTATAGGCGTAGTTAAGCAGCTTGTAGAATTTTATGGATTCACAAGCTGTATATTATTCCGCCATCTAGTGGCTGGGTCCGGTACTCTCCTCTTGTACAGTAGAACCTCTTTTTTAGGTCGAGCCTAGAGTCTGCACGCAAACGCTGCTCTAGGGAAGATCTGGGGTAGTTTAGTACGTGACGGAAGCCACGCCCACTCCCCGCCCATATTTTTAATTGGCTTGTGTCTTTGTCCTTCCTAAATGCTGCCTTCGGATTAGTTTATAAACTGGTTAGTCCCGCCCTATGACGGCCATGTCATCATTTGTATCCTTCCATGGATACTGGCCCCTTTATTTTGAATGGGGAAACATCGTTTACGACGCAACTTTTACCACGCAGTGCCTTTACACCGCAGGTTTTTCAACGCAAGTCATTACAACGAATTGCGCTGGGGGGCGCTCTAGGATAGGTAATAGTTTAATTTACTATCCAACACCTTCCCTACTATCCACAGGGACTGGAGTTGGAATAGTAAATTAAACTATTCACTATCCAGCACCCCCCAACGCAAGTCGTTGTAACGACTTGCGTTGAAAAACCTGCGTTGTAAAGGCATGCGTAGTAAAAGCATGCGTTGTAACAAAGTACATCCCTTTGAATGTTGCATGGTATGAGTGATTAAGATTGTGAACACTATTTCCTTTAATGAGGTTCTCTTACTGCCCGTTCTTTCTCCTCCCCTCCCCCTGTTGTCCGTGCTTTCTCGCACCTCTCCACCCTCACTCCCGCTGTCCGTGCATCCTCCCCCGCCGCACTCCCGTTTGCAATGAAATAGGTCTTGTGTAAATGCGAGTCCTCTTGCACTGCAAATGCTTGTTTTTTTAAAGAGTCTGGCTAGAACTCATGCATTAATACCCGTGCGGATGATCCCTCTTTCGATGGCTGTGCATTTTTGCCTACTCTGCTTCTGTCTTGTTTGCGTCTGCTCAGTGTTGTCAACCCGCCCGCCTCTCATTCGCCTGCGCAGTGGTGCCCAGGCAGTGGTTCCAGGCCGGTCCACTGGGGAACACTGCCCGCGGCATTTCTTCAGAGTAGCCGAGGGCGTAAGGAGCAAAACCGCGCTTCGGACCCACAATGAAGCACTGTGAGTACCTGCATATTTCGGGGGTCACCCCAGGGGCCCATATGCCTCCCGGTCCGCATCCCCTTCTAAGTCGGAAATGGTAGGTGTTCCCGGGCCGCAATAGTTTCTACTGTGGGGGACGATTGATGCTAGCCCGGCACAGCGGGGTGGTCGTGCTCATGCTCGGGCACATCCTCAGTACAAGAGGCCTCTTCTTTGTCTTCAAATGAGAGCCAAGGGTGATGGTTGGGTCAGGTGGTGGGGGTGCATGAATGGGTAGGGTACAACAGTTTAAGAGATTGGAGAGGCTAGTGTAAAAGGATGGTGAAGGAGCCAAGGAAGTCGGTGGAGAATGATGCTGCTGGACAAACACGATGAGGGGAGGCTGGTAGTAGTGCAATGAGTAAGGTGATCCGCTGTATGGATAAAAGTACACATGCATTTTCATTTAGAACCTCTCAAGGAGCTATGTCATAACGAGCATCATGTCACACTACAGAGCGAACAATCAGATGAATTCAGTCAGTAGTTGTTAAGGAGGACAAAGTTTTCTTTTTCTGCGTGGTTTGTGTTTTTACCCACGTTGAATTGCTGCAAAACGGAAGTGTCCTGATTTTGGCCATTCATACGAGAAGTGGAGGATTAGAGCTTTCCGACGATACACCTGACGTGGCTGCCAGTGTCCTACTCTCACTCATTCATTCCAGTATTAGCTGTAGGACAGTGCACCTTCTGTATCCTTAGACATGTTGCGCATGAGGGGTCCTGCACATTGAAGCTGTAGTAGCCCGGTCAGCTGTTGATATAAAAAAATCGAATGTAGCTTTCTGCCGCCATTAAACAGCTTTGAATATGTGAACGAAAACCATGCAAGAGGCATGTACTAGGAATATACTTTTGGTGTTTCTTTTGTTAAGCCTTTTCCCAAGTGCTCGCATAGCGTAAGATTGGTTGACAGAGACACAAGGAGATTGTTTGTCTCATATTATCCAATTTGTTATAGTATGATGCCCGAGACGGCAACAAGCTACTAACCTGTTCCAAAGATTAAACATTTATTACCTTATTGCATTTTGTTTTATTTTACTGAGACTTAGCACTGCTCTCCATTCAAAGGTAAGATCAGTTTTTATAATCACACAGTAATTCATTCCTGATAAAGTGACTTTTATTGATTTTGCGTATATAATAAACTTAGGAGCTTCTCCTAATCCTCGCCTTACACCTGTTAATGTTTGTATTATAAAAAAATGTGGCTTCGTGTCTCTTTTGCCCCCAACCCTTCTATTAGTTAATATGTCCTATAAATTGACTACAATTGAGGATTATGCCAGACAGGCACTGCATCTATTTTATTGTAGTATTCATCTAGTTTAAATTTCGATAATGTGCACTAATATTAGTCTCTTGAGGCATTGTTTCTCTTTAAATTCAGTAATCACACATTATCCAGCAAAGCGGAGTATCGGTAAAGCTTCTTTTCAGTTGGTCTAGTGTAGAGGTGATGGTTTATGGAATGAACCCAGAAGTATGTGCTCTGTGAATCGTAGCCCCCTTCCGCCGACCCCCCAACACCGTGCAGACAAATCTCTTCTGATGCCTTTACCAAGACAAATCAGTGGGTAGAGACTTGACGATCGAAACTGTGGACATGTTTTTGTAAGGACAAATGTTTTGACTAAGGGCTACCATGAGACCTTTCCAATGAGGAACACTTCTCGGTGTCCATACAATTATTAAGTGTAAGCCACCATTCCCTGAAAGTTCTGATCTGTTAAATTTAAGCTAGGACTTGGAAACAAAGTTTCCAATATTCTCACCACCTGGAAACCATATTCTTGACACATGCTTTTTAAAGGAAAAGTTTGAATCATGTCACTGTTAATTTCACAGATACAGAACATTCCAGTACACAATTAGGTTTGCTAACTGCTGCCAGATATTCGACAAGCCTATTCCCGAGGTTGCTTACCACCCATGATAAGCAAATGTACTTTTTAAAACCGAGAGGATGAAATCACCTGAGAGGCATCAGAGAAGTCCTTCTGATGGTCCTCAGGATGGCAAATGTATGTCCTAGATAGTCAGGACTGATCATTTCGCTTTTTTCTGAAACACTGCGTGTGAGAGGCCGAAAGTATTTAGTGGGGGTAACGTGGTAGGCAGATAAGAGAAGGAGCAGTTGTGTGTGAGATCTGGTGATGGTCTGCTACTTTATATAAGTGGAAGTACAATGACTTTTTATTGTATATAGGAGTCATGGTTGAAATAAAACACACATCGAAGAGTTGGTATTATGTCTGCATTTAAAGATATAAAGAGATTATCCACAATGTAAGCACAAATGGTACTATAAATGCACGGAAATTAAAATGTAGTGATGCTGCTGTCCGTGGAGCACCACAAGATACAGTTGTAATGCGCCTTACATTCTCTTAAATTCAATCCTTTGTAATCTAAAGGTCCAAATTAGGTAAAGTATGGTTGGCGCAACGCTGTGTGCGCCAGAGCGTTTAATTCTGCAGTTTCTAAAAGATTAAATATATTGTGGGTGGAGGTGATGTGGATATTAGTTTGCCTGGTTATGTTGGCGGCTTTTCAAGTACTCAATTACTTTCCAGGCAGTCGTAAGGCTTTTAAATTCCCTATCTCCAGCATTGGTGGGCCCTTGTGGCTGGACGGGGGTGGGGGAATATTTTATATTTTGGAGAAGCAGTACTCTTGGGGAAAGTGGGTTGGTGGGGGGTGAAGGAGAAGAAAGAGTTTGTGATCTGAGCGCCGTCATGTCTGAGGCCGATGTAATTAAATAAAGAAAACAAGCATTTACAATGCAACGGTTTCGCTTTTGCCAAAGTTAGAGCTATTGGCATTGTAAATGACAACACTTTTATTTGTGTTGGTTTTGAAAACAAATAAATAAATGGCATTGTCATTTACAATGCCAATAGCTTAATCTCTCGCAAATGCGAGACCTATTGCATTTGCACACACACACACACAGACTCACACACACATAGACTCACACACACACAGAGCCCCCCACACAGAGCCACACACAGCGCCACACACACACACACAGCGCCCCCCCCCACACACACACACACACAGCCCCCCCCACACACAGAGCCCCACAAATGGCAACAACAACCTCGCCATGGGGCACACAATTAACCTTGTACAGTTAAAAAAATAAATGAAAAGACGCGCTTCTGGGCTTTGCGCCCGCCAGGAAATCCTTTTCAAATGAGAATCTTGAGGATGGCATGAAAAATATGTTCACCTCGCTGTAAACTTCCATTGTAAGACCGCACCAGCCCCAGGCATGGCGGCGAGGGTAGGAGGGAGGAAACTCGCCGACCTGACAACAAAGGAGCCTGGTGTGACTCAGGCAGGTGATCTCAGGCCCAGAGAACCAGGTGGCGAGGCACGTGCGTGGGCATCTCTGAGCTGGGGCAACGTCCCACCGACCCCGACACTCAAAACCAAAAGGGTGATGATGGACCCAGGAGGGGGTGGGCACGCGCTGCCATACCCACCCAGAGACTTATGGGCACGCTCCCCGGTCATTAACACACGCACTTTCATGTGCGTGGTAACATCACCGAGTGGTGGCTCAGTGTCTAATGTAAGTGTGTAGGGGTGCGGGGTTCCCATCAGCTAGTTTCGGATACCTCACCTGGATTATAAAGTAGGTGTCTGAGGTCCCCAATTCCCGATCATCAGACCGCCCCGCCCAGTGCTCGAAGGACACTGCAAGTGTGATGACCTATCCCATGCTTATCACGACTATCGCGGTATAGTGAAGTTTGAGGGGAAGGTCGGTGGCTCAGTTCTGAGGTGACAGCCACACCTTGATGAATGACAAAAGTCTGCCCCATCACTCCCCATATTTTGGCGGACTCTACACTTAAAACGCCAAAGGTTGAACAGACCCTGACGTGATGCTGACTGGGCATCCCCAGTCCGGCCAGGACGGACACTTACCTTGGGTTTGTGCAGCCACTTTCTGAACCTGTTCATCATGCCCTGCTGTGTCATGCTCCTGCTGACAGGGGCTCTGATCCTGCTGAGCCCGGGCTCTCCCCTTCGGCTGTGCTGTCCCAGAGTTAAATCAGCTGTGAAATATTTCCCTCCTGCCCGTGCCTCGGGTTTCTCCGGGGCTGCCGAGCTGGGACAGCGGGGGAGGGGGCGCCGCTGCGGTATCTCCGGCACTCCAGTGACAGTCACACTCCTGACGCTGCAGCAGAGCAGTTACAGGCGGCTTACAATACTCCGCAGTGAAAGAGGCGACGGACTTCACAGTCTAGTGCACTCAGCGTAGGCACAAAGAAAGGACTAACGCATAAAATGTATTCATAAAATCCGATATCCACGGGCAAGCGTAAATGTTACGTCACAAACATTATTTACATCTTTTTGTTTAAATGCATATTTGCATTTTTGACGTGTTTCAATTTGTTCTGAATTACTGTGCTTAAAGCGTTTATTGTTACGAGAGAGTACCGTTTGTGCATCCTCGGAGAGTCGAGCGGCTTCCTGTTGCCATGGAGACCAGTAAACATACCAAGCCATTGCTTGTCTGGGGCTGGTAGTTCTTCGATTTCAATGAAGCACTATAATGCTAGGGGCAGTCTTTTGAAGGAAAACTTCAACTCCCAGACGTGAGACTTCAATGCGTCCACAGATGACCAGCAGAGCGCCACTGCCTTCAAAATAATTGTCTAAAACATCTACGGAGACACGGACAGCGGGAGGGGGGGGGGGGTGTTGGGGGGGGCGGGAACATGCGGCATGACGAAAAAAGGGGCGGGACTTAAAAAAATACAGAAACGCCCCTGAATCGCGTCGTGACGGGGGAAAGAGTGATTGACAACCGTCTCTTCCAATGGCTGGCCTCCATTTATGGAGCTAGCCAATGGAAGAGAGAGGCGGGACAAAGCCCCATACTAGTTCTCAAAAGATTTCGCCTGCGCGAACGCTGCAGCGCAGCGGATGCCAGGCAAAACCTAAAAAGGGTTTTCTGATCTCATTTCATACCTCGAGGTCGGGGGAAACCGCAAGATTTGTTAGACCGGAGGCAGAGTTGTAATCTGCGCTCCGTCATGTACGAGGCTGATGTCACCTAATATCAAGGGTATGCGGGAGCTACTAGAGGTACAGCCCCATAAAACTGTTATAAGTACCTGTTATGTTGTGTAATGTACCTTTAACTTGTTTTGCTTGCACGCGTTCCATAGAATATGGAACGTGAGGTTATGTGTTCTTTGTGCAGCATTTGAGAGAAGCCGGCTACCAGTCAGGCTGCGTACCTGCTCGTTACTTAGAATAAATCTTATCTAACCCTACTTCCAAGCGTGATTCTTAACTCAACAAATGGCGACAATCGGGATCAAAATACCTCAGACCACCGCATAATTTTTTTCTTTTGTGTGGTATTTTCGGTGGATTTAGACGAGCAGAGACGACGCAAGTTGATCGGAAACGGAGGGATAATCAGTGGGACATTACACGGCGTGTCGAGAGGCACAAGGAAACTTTGCTGTGGTGAGCGCAACGATTCATTTCAGCATTTTAAGTGTCTTATGTGTGGTTACAGAGCTGTTGGTCTTACCGTTTTGAAAGACGCCAGTCTAACGGCAGACTCAAAACCAGCTAACTGTGCACCGCTCGTGACCTGCTTCTGAAGCCACGTCAGTCCTAGTTCATTCTCTCCGAATTGTTCCTTGCATCAGACGTTCAGCGTGAACGTGGCGTGTCACATGACACGAGGTGGCCATCGTGGATTGGGAAGGCCTAGTCGATTTTCGGAAGGTAATTCAGCAATTTACACCCGATTTCGACATTTAAGAGGAGATTTTTATTTATTCTTCTCTACTCTTGTTTATTAAAGTACTGCTTTTCATTTTCAAGCCTGGTGATTTGAACTTACATCCATTGGTTTTACGTTTTGCATGAACAGAAATTCAACTTTATTTAGTGGTAAAGAAAGGACAGTGCTTTAACTATAATCACACTGAACAATTCCACTATAAACAACTATTTTATTTGTATATATATTTGGATTAACTTGGGCATTTTTTTTATTATTAATTTATTTCACAACATGAGTCAACAATCTTTGTCTTTGAGCAACCCCCAAGACTTTTGGTCAAAAGGTTCAGAACCGGATTTAAAATGGTTAGAGTGGAAAGACTATTTTCTAAATTACATCGAAACTGGACTCTGATGGTAAAATGTCACCTGAACAGAAGAAACACATTTTGTTACATTCCTTAGGTCCACAAGGACTTAAATGTTACAATCAGATGAACAAACCTATTGTTGGTGGTGGTGACCGTAATGTTT
This sequence comes from Lissotriton helveticus, assembly GCF_964261635.1. Taxonomy (NCBI): domain Eukaryota; kingdom Metazoa; phylum Chordata; class Amphibia; order Caudata; family Salamandridae; genus Lissotriton; species Lissotriton helveticus. Next base: position 592,209,873 of record NC_136063.1, on the reverse strand, counting down.
TCACTGTTGCTTTATCTAATTTGGATAGATATTTCGCCCCTAAGGTTTGTATTGGCATCACACAGTACAAATATTTTCACAGGAAGCAGTTGAAAAACAAATCTGTAGATGATTACGTAAGTGAGTTAAAAAAAATGGGGAATGATTGTGCGTTTGGTGGGTTATTGGAAGTTTAATTCGTGATCAGGTGGTATGCATGCCAATAATCCGGCTATTCAGGAATGTTTATGAATGTATGGTGACGCTTGTCTCGATGACATCCTTGCTTTAGTCCATAAGGCAGAAACTTCTAGTTGATGTGCTAATGCCTTGAAATCTGATAACGCAAACAAAGATGTAATCGCCAGAGTTAGTTCCAATTAAAAAAAGAGCAGTAATTTCAAACAAAAAAGTGATACATGGGTCAAATCCAAAGTAGGCAGTGAACCTCCCAAATGTTACAGATGTGGGAGTTTGGAACATTTAGCCTTTGCTAAATCGTGTCCTGCCAAGAAAAGTAAATGTGGTGCATGTGGTTTATATGGACATTACACCAGAGCATGTAGGAGAAAGACAAAAACTGTCAAATGCATCCAAGGGGACACGGATTCAGATGACAATACTAGTAGTAATGATGAATAAGTATCTGAATGTTCGATTGCTTTAAAAAAGAAACTTCTTCTCAACATTAGAGATGGATGTTTGTTGATTGACAATAAACCTGAATGTTGGGTTCACATAGGTGGAGTGCGTGTGAAAGTATATGCAGACTGTGGTTCACCATATACTATTGTCAATGAAGACGTTTGGGGAAAAGACTTTCATTGATAAGGTTGGTTCAAAACTATTTCCTCCAGACATTGACCCAGAAGGTTATGGTGGTGAGAAAATTGATATAGTTTGTTTCCGATGGTTCAAATTTGAATTTAAGAATCGTAAATCTTATGGCAAGTTGTATATTTCCAAGAAAGGACCATCGGTATTAGGATGGAAAGATCAGGGAGAGTTACACATAATTCTTGACCCTAACTCTGTGGAAAAGGTACTTGTAATAGACGAAGGCACTGAGACCAGTGAGGAACTTTTAAAGAAATTTCCTGCTGTGTTTTAAAAGAAAATTGGAAAGTTAAAAGATTTTGAGCACAAGATAATTTTAAAAGAGCTGTGCCAAAAATCCATAAGGTCAGAAATGTTCCCATTGCTTTAAGGAAAGATGTAGCTTCTGAACTTGATAGATTAGTATCTTCTGATATAATTGAACCAATTGAAGCCTCAGCTTGGGTTTCTCCCTTAGTTGTAGTCAAACTTAGCAATGGAAAATTGCGATTATGCGTGTATCTGCGCCATTTGCATGAAAATATTGTGGTCGACCAATTTCCGTTACCGAAAATAAATTAAATGTTGGCTTTACTAGATGGTGCTAAATGGTTCACCACAATAGATTTATCGGCTGCATACCACCAGATTCCGTTGTTCAAAGATAGCAAACAGTACACTGCTTTCATAACACCGCAGGGTTGTTTACAATTTAAAAGAATGCCCTTTGGCCTGGCATTCGCTGCGGCTGTTTTTCAGCGTTTGATGCACAAGTTGTTCTCCAACATAAAAAATACCAAATTTTTTCAGGATGATATCCTTATTTTTGGGAAACACAAATCTGAACACGATAAAACTCTGGAGAAGGTGTTGAGTATTTTAGAAGCAAAAGGTTTAACAATTGAATTTTCTAAATGCACTTTTGCCAGTGATCATGTTACCTACTTAGGTCATGTTATTGATTGTGACGGAATCAGACCAAAACCTAACCTCATTGATGACATTAAAGGTGCTCCTCCTCCAAAAGGGAAAGATGATGTAAGATCATTTATAGGTTTAGCTGAGTTTTGTTCAAAATACATTCCAAACTTTGCGGCTAGAACATACATTAGGCAACTTTTAAAAAACAAAACCACATTTTTTTGGTCACCTAAGTGTGAACAAGATTTTGAAGATATAAAAAAATTGCATTACGAAAATTGCATCCTTGAAGAGTTTTGACCCCGAGGCACAGACCATAATCACTACTGATTCCAGCATTAAGGGTTTAGGTTCAGTCTTGTCTCAAATTGGTATAAATGGTGAAGAACACATTGTAGCATATGTATCTAGATCATTATCACCCATTGAAGAAAAGTACTCTACCATTGAGAAAGAGACCTTAGCATGTGTATGGGCTGTAAATCATTTCCATGCATTTGTTTGGGGTACACAATTTACATTACGCTGTGATCATAGACCATTACTTAAGGTTTTAACTATTGAAGGACCAATAAACACTTCAGCTAGAGTTGCCAGACTTGCTATTAGGTTGCAAGATTTTTGCTACAAGATGGAGTACTTACTTGGAAAAAAAAATTGTTTAGCCGATTTTCTTTCAAGAATGCCTGAACAACTAGAGAAGTGTGAAGATGAGTTGTGGAATTCCTTTCAATTTGCCTACGTACAAGATTTGGAGGGTGCTGGGATTATGAAAGAGAAGTGGGATGATGACTATCTTAAAGATCATGAATTGTGGTAAGTGAAATCACATCTTGCCAAGTCCTGGCCAAGAAAAGTGGATAATCAACATCCATTAAAGCCTTTTTGGGAAGTCAGGTTTGATCTTAGTGTTCAGGGTGAAAAACATTTGGCCGGGCGAAAGGATTATACCTCCCAAAACGTTACGTTCATCTATTATTGCTTTATGTCATGAAGGACATTTTGGCATTGTCCCCTCCAAACGCACAGTTAAAAATTCGTTTTGGTGGCCCGGCATGAATGCTGAAATAGAAGCATATGCGAGAAGTTGTAAATCTTGTCAAATTGCAGATAAATCTCTAGTGACATTTAAACCTCCTATGGGTACCATGGAAGGACCTAGTTCGCCTTGGGAACACACTGCTATTGACATCTTGGGTCCAATTGGCAATGATCAAAAGTATATATTGGTGTTAATGGATTTATTTTCCAGATGGCCTTTTGTCAAAATTGTAAACAAAGCTGATACAGATACAATCCTGCAATTTTTAGATAAATCATTTACTATGGAAGATATTCCATCTGTTTTGTTGAGTGATAACGGTGTTCAATTCTTGTCATTTAAAGCCAAAGAATACTTCAAGAGGTTGGGCATTAGACACAAAACTACTGCCTTATATAACCCAAACAGTAACAGAATGGTTGAGCGCTTTTACCGTGTTATTAAAAATACCATTCAAATGTCTGCCAAAAGTAATGATTGGGAAACTCAAGTTCTGAAAATGGTTTGGGCTTGCAGAACTTCTATATGTGAAGCCACAGGATACCCACCTTTTGTTCTCATGCGAGAAAGAAATCCCAGAACCAAATTTACTCCTGGTTGGCTGTCTAAGTCAAATGTAGTTAATTGGTCTGAAGATTTAGTTAAGGAAAGAAATAATGCTGCCCATGTCAAGAGTAAAGATTAGTATGATCTTAAACATGATGTGAAAAATTTCAGCATTGATGTTGGACAATGGGTAAGAGTGGAAAAAACAGGTAAAACTCCTAAAGAAGATAGTCGTTTTTATGAACCTATGCAAGTTGTGGAAATTTTGAACAATGCTGTACGTCTCAGTGATGGAAGAGTGTGGAACCTTAAAAGAATTGCACAATGTTCAGCGCCTTCAGAACCCCCTAGCAAATCTTCTTATTTATATGATTTTGATGACTTGTTGGGCAATAATTCTTCTAATGTTAAATCTAATGTCAATTCTCAGGAGGTTGTATTGGATAATTCCAGTATCGCTGTACCAGGAACTTCAGGTGTTACTACCCAAGATGATTCGAATATTCTTTTTAGAAACTCTAAAAGTGAAAAAAGACCTCCAGTATGGTAGGCAGATTATATTTCTGAAAGCTTTCCATTGTAAAAATGATTCTGTATGATGTATTCATTTTCCTTTACAAGTTTTAGTCTCATATTTTTGTTTTTTTTATTTTTCATAGAGTTATTTAAAAAAAAGAGGGGGATGGAGATGACATGTATTTTGTTATTTAAAATATTGTTAATTGTGTTCCGAAGGGGACGTGTTATGTTGTGTAATGTACCTTTAACTTTGTTGCTTGCACGTGTTCCATAGAATATGCGTTCTTTGTGCAGCATTTGAGAGAAGCCGGCTACCAGTCAGGCTGCGTACCTGCTCGTTACTTAGAATAAATCTTATCTAAACCTACTTCCAACCTCGACCTCGAGGTATGAAATGAGATCAGAAAACCCTTTTTTTCTTTATTTAATTACATCGCCCTCAGACATGGCGCTCAGATGACAAACTCTGGCTCTGGTCTAACTATATATTTTTTTCCCCCCAATCGACTGATCGAATTGACCAGACCGTGAGTACCGCCTAGCCATTGGGAGATGTGTTTGTGTTTGCAGGCATTAGAAGACCACCAGCAATGTACGGCATAGCCTTTGGAGAATATATGAGGCCTCATACTTTAACCAAAAATCACCGTATTTCTCCCTTCCGTTTGCACCCAACAGAACTACGTTTGGAGATCCCCTTCCCCACACTTTACAAGAGGCTCATGGAGTATTAACTCCTACATTACATAGTATGTATTATCCTATGACTGATGACACAGAGCATTTACGAAGTTTACTACAATTACTCTAGTCACATAAATAGAGAGTGTGTTTTCTGTTCCATGTGGGTGTGTCCCTTTTTCTTCCACAGGTCTTCGCACGGATAGACCATGGTATTGATAACACTGAGATCACGCGATTGTCACCATGCGGTTGTTTTCACTTTTTTGTCCATTCTCCTTTCACAGATTGAGTGTTTGCGCATGGGAAAGTGCTATTAATTGTACACACTCTTCCAGATAAACAGATAGATGGTTCTATTACTATTGTATTAAGTGCATAACATTTCATGCATCTTTCATTTTTCACCTTTGTATATAACACACCTATTTGGGAAAACTAACCTAGTGAGTACTGAGGGGATCTTTCAGTCCTGATGAAGAAGCCTTTGCTTCGAAACATCTTGACTATATAGGGGTATCCGCACATTATAGGCAGGACATCTCCGTATCACTTTTTTAACAGGTCCAGCCTCGCCGACCTATTAAAGTTTTATAAGTCCAGGAGGCCAGGTCCTTTTTAAATCACTTACCCATACTCACTCCTGACCTCTCCTCTTACTACCCGATCACTACACATAGTATTGTTATAAGTGCTCCCGCGTATTCGTAGCACGCCCCATCCTGCAGCGGGGCGGGAAGACCCCTATGATGAAGGGCCCTTTTGGTGTGTGAGGGGTAATTAAGCAAACACTGTGTGCATCCACACCAGGATGAGTAACACACTTCCCCGAAGACAGTCAGACCTCTGTGGTGGATCCTTTAGATTTAATTACTGAATACTAGAGGAGGACGTATCCGCCCTAGTGTCCATTCAATGACACTACCTCTTCACTCCCTCTTTTTGTTATACAAACCCATCCTTTTTGTACCATTGTGATGGGAAGAACTGTGTGCATTACTAGTATTTATTCGATGTTAGTAAGACTTAGTGAAGTGCTAGCTTGGCCCATTGAAATTCTAATAGCTATCAGCCACTATAAAGTTTTTGTAGTCCAAAAAGGATTGAACATTTGTGGGCCAGAGTTTTCTTATTTATTTAGAAGCCAAACACTTGGAGACCAGGATGAATGGTTTTGTATAATCCACGTGGGATTGAGGCATTGAATTTCAATATGTAAACTCTTGAAGGCTGGTAGTTGGGCTATACAAATGTCCCACCTTGGAAGTCTGCATACATAACTTTGATGGTTAAACTACAGTAGGTCTGTGGTTGCATGCTGTGAAAAGGTCAGTGACTGGGAGTCTACGATATATTTATTTAGGATTGGATCAAAGCCAAGTAAATGAGATTCATGGATTTAAATATATGAAGTTCTCAATCTTTAATTTTAATATAGCTACCACGATCAGAGTATGTTTATAGGTCGCTATTCATCATATACAGATAGTAAGATTTGTACATAGGTGGAAATCAAAGGTTGGGGCTGACTTTTAGGGGCACATTTTTTACTTTGGTGTTTTACTGGTTTCTTGAAAGACATGAGATGTATTGTGTGTCTGTACTGTGGGGGAGATGTTTCTTCGGTGGAGTTGTAGAGTGACAACTTTTACTTGTACCTGCTGGCTGGTGTCAGTTTGAAGGGTCTAATGGGGTTCTTTTGAAAGTTGATAGATTAGATTTTTTTTGTATACCTTTTTTTAAAGTTTTGGTGCCACGATATGGTAGAGAGCAAATTAAAATCTGTGCCACCATTGGTATAACAGCAGATAGCAATGGTTCTTGGCATACTTGCGCAGAGCAGTAGGCTAGTGCATGAGGTGGATTTGACTTATGCCATGTGTGCCTTGGATGGAGTGCTTGGGAGAAGGACTAGAAAGATGAAGGTAACCTATGCTTGTAGTTGATTGTTGGGCAGGAAGGTGTGGTTCTGTTACAATCTCGTTACAGATTTTTCTGGTTACGTTTGAAAAGATAATGAGAAGCTAGTGTCAGTCTATGCACACGTTCTTTCATTGCAATATTGTGAGGTCTTTATTCATGATGTATAGGTCACAGAAAGAGTTGAGTCTTGTTGGATGCTTGTTTTCTAGGCTGATCTTTAGCTATTTGTTTTTATGGTATGGTCTACCAGTTAGTGAGCTGTTCCAGTTTCTTTTTACCCATTCATTTAAAGGTTCCCTGTTCTCTGAAGTAATGTAGGGATTATTGTTTGGTGGGCATAACTCGGATCTCTTTCAGCGGTGCCATTGCATTGAGTGCAGCTCGTCTTTTGGTTAAATGCTTTAAGTTACTCCTGTGTATAGGTAAGGATGTTGAAGTAGTTCTGGATTAGAGGTCAGTGGAGTGTGGGACAGAGTTTGTTTGGTGTTACAAGTTGTCTTGGCAATTGTGGTTTGCAATGGTTGACGTATCTTTAGAAGGGAATTGTAAGTATAGATTCCGTGGTGTACTGGGCATGGGAGCCAAAAGTATTAATTCTGCGCACATTTGATAAGATGGGAGTTTGCTAGGAAAGCAAGGTTTGAACGGTTGATCAGAAGTATATAAATATAGAGAAGGAGCAGTTGGAGATAGACTAGGAATTGTTGTGTTCAGATAGCAGATTTTAACAGCAGGCACTGAAAGGGTGGCTTTTGGAAAAAATATATAATCCTTACCACTTATTGTAGTGCTTCTATGCCACCCATATGATTATGACCGTTCCTCGGTTGATGGAGCAAATCATGGGAGGTGCAACTAGGGTGATCAGTCGCAGGTGTTCTTGGGGTGTATGTGCTTGGTGGGATATATAGGTTGGGGAGGGTGAAGTGGGAGAGGGTCGGTGAGGTAATCAGCTCTCATAGCATGCCAAACTGTTCCATGGTGGAATGGGTTGCGGGGAGGTCACATATCACCCTCTGGTGCAAGAGCAGCATGTGTGTTCCGAGTTTAGGTTCCAGAGGAAGGTACTAAGGGAGCTAGGTTTGCTCCAGGGTCTCCCTTGTTGGGACTCTGTATGGACTCTTGTTTGGGTCGCACCAGGAGAGGTATCCACATTGTGGGGTCGAATAAAAAAGGGACCACCTGCTAGGTTAGGGTTGCTAGGATATGGAAAAATATCAGTTACGAGAACAAACCTGCCTACCCTTCAATTATGCTTCCGCTAGTACATTAAACAAGCATTTACAATTCAATAGGTCTCACATTAGCGAACGTTTAATCTATTGACATTGAAAATGACCATTCCTTTTATTTATGCGTTTTAAAAACACAAATAAAATGAATTGTCATTTACAATGCCAACTGCTCAAACTCGCGTAAATGAGAGCCCTATTGCATTGCAAATGCTTGGTTTGTGATGATGTTGGGCGTGGATGTACCTCACCGTTTGGGGCTTAGTCCAGGCTCGGACATATTTAGATTCTTTTTTTATTTTTTTGCTCCGTCTATTTACAGTTGTGTGCTTCCTTTCTCTGTCCTCTCTATGTTTCCTGTTACTTGTTTCACCTCATTTCCTGGGTGTGCGGGTGGGTCACATGTGAATACAGAAAATTCTTCAAGCTGCAAAACTACTCCTACAGGTAAGTAGCCATTTTGTTTTGCAGCGTGACTTTTTAGATGTGCAGGCTGTGCACTGACTTTGTAGTGGCTTTCTCATTGTGGTGGCTGGAAAGGAGATGAGGTTCAGCTTGTAAACAAATGTTTCAATACTCTGTCCCACTTATGCCTCTCTGTTCACCTGTATGTCAATGCAGCAGTATTTTTTAACGTGTGTACTAACGACCATGTCGCTAGCATCCATATGTCAAATGGAACATTGACCAGGATGGCTATTTTAATTCCTTTCCTTCTGGGCAAGAGTGCTCCAGTTTTTGCCTCTAGCTGTATGCTAGCTCTCTTCTGACCATTTGAATTGTCAGAGTAATCCATCTTGAGACTGTGATCTTGGTAACCAGTTTCTCTTTTGGTATTGTCTGAGAATGATATGAAGAGTTGCTTCTTTTTCCTGATTGACTGTTTTATCCACGTAATACATTATCATCCTGCAGGTATCCAGTGTAAGTAATGCTCTTTCTGCTGGAGTCTTTGACACTTGGAAAAAAACTCTGTATATAGATAGCTTGGTTTATGTGGAAGTGGTCTTTGACGTTCGGGAGGAAACTTGGCTTGGTCCTCATAACTAACCTGTCCTTGTATATTGGCATGTATGGTTTTAGCATTGTGAGTGCTTGCAGCTCGCTTACTCTGCGGAACGACATCATAGCAATTAGGGGCACATTTTTTTTAACAGGATTAATTTTAAGGTGGCCCTTTGAAGTGGTTTGAATGTTTCCTTCACCACATGTGACAGTACCACAATAAGGTTCCACATGACTGCAGAGGCACTCCTTGGTGGTGCCCCTTACAGAAACATCTTGATCACTGGGGTGGAGAAGCTGCTGCTCCCTATGCATCCCCTTGTGTAGACCAACATTGTTGCCAGTTGTACTTTTAATGACGCATATGTTAGGTTTTTACCCAACAGATGTGTTAGAGATCTGATGACTGTAGATTCATGTGTCCTGTCCTTAAGCAGACCAGATCTCTGGCATCATTGTGTGCAGCTTTCCTTTTTAGCTGTGTAACATTTCCTAGTTGTTGATATTCTTGCTTCCCCAAGAACGGACATCGCTTTTTCTGGTAGTCCGAGATGACCAAATTCTAGATCTTCAGGAGCCATGCCTCTAGACTCTGTTTGTTTGGGTCTGGGTGAAGAACACACTCCTTGTATGGAAGCAAGTCTTGCGTCACTGGCAGTTTCTGGCGTTGCACACCTTTTGAACACCTTTTCTGTCACCGTCTGATTCAGCTCCCATTCGTGTGAGACGGATGCTTGCCTGCTCAGGTTTCCTGCTTCAAAGTGGTCTACTCCTGGTAGATTCATCACTGGTTATCTGTCTCTGGATGGCATATCTCCTATGCTAGTCTTGAGCAGAAAGGATTGTGTTCCCCCTTGCTTGTTGAAGTAGAACATGGTCTTATTGTCTGCTTGAATTTGTATTGATTTGTTCCACAATTGTTTCTGACAAGGTTTTTAGAACTAGGAACACTGTCCTTAATTCCAGTAGATTTGTGTTACACTGCTTGCTGTGGTTTCCATACTCGTCTGATGTATAGCTTCTCCATATAAGCTCCCTATCCTATATGGGGGCAACCGTAGTGATGGTCACTGCTGGAACTGGTGTTATAAAGGGTGTTCCTGCAGTTACATCTGTCTTGTTCCACCACCTATTTTCCACCTGCAGTCTTTGCGTGACAACCACTAGCTCATCCCAGCTCCTTGTCGCCTGTGACTATTGCGTTTGGACCCATTCCTGAATTGGTCTATATATATTTGTAGCCCCACATGTGGAATTATTGGTATGCACGAAGCCATCATTCCTAGTAATTTCCCCACAGTCCTCACGGTCAGAGATTGACCCGTCTGGTAACAGAGAGCTTCTTGTGACTCTTTTCTCGCATGGGCATGACTTGTACTGTGTTTATTTTAGCTCCCAATAAGAGCTTCTTGTGTTCTTATGTGGGTGAAGATTTCTCCATGCTTATTGTGATCCCCGATCTGTGGAGTGTCATCATCACCGTACTTATAGTGTACTTGTGTGTGGAACTTGCTCTCACTAGCTGTCACCTAAGTAGGGGTACACTTGTATTGCCATTCTTCTCAGGTGAGCGGCTGAGGCAGCCAGGCACTTTCGGAGCAGATCTTATGCCAAATTGTAGCACTCTGAATTATTAGTGTTATGTCTATGAAGCACAAGACCTTCTTGTGCCTGTGATTCATCAGAATGCGTAGCTAAGCATCCTTTAAGTCAATGGTTACCATGTAATCCTTTTGCTGCAGTCGAGGGATAATCTCCTGTAGCGATGTCCTTTTGAACATTTGTGTTCTTATGAACTTGTTTTGGAAGCGAGGTCTAGTATGGGCCGTGGTGACTTGTCCGGTTTTGTATCAGGAAGGAGATATTTTGAGTAGATTCCTTGATTGACTTCTTTTAAGGACACCTTTTCTTTTGCATATTTTTGTAACCGTGAAGATAGGTGTTTTCTTCCTTTGTGTGGTTGGTGTGCTTTGAGCCCAGAGTTGGTGGGTGTTTTTCCAGTTCTATGCATTAGCTGTGTTGGATGATGTTGCAAATCCTTTTGTCTGATGAGACGTCACTACACTCTTGGAGGAAGCCTCGCAACAATCCCCCCACAGGTGTTGTGTGTGGGTGGAAGTCCAGATTTAGTGAGTCACTTGCTTGCTATTCCCGCCCCTCTTGACAGCTGTCCTTTGCCTCTCGCTAGCCTGCGAAAGGCTGGTTTCTGGGATGGCTGAAATTTCCACCTCTGTACTGGTGTTTGGCCTGTTTGTTGGAAAGTTTGAAGCCTTCTCTTCCTGTGGTTCTTCTAGTTGTGGGTGTCTTCCCTTCTCCGCTGCCCCCTAAACTGTAGGACCCTCATCGACTTTACTGTGTCGTTGTCCTTTATGATTTGCTGTCTCTATTGCACTTCCAAAGAGGTGTTCTCCATTGAAAGGAGTGTTGATAAGGTCTTGCACCTCATTTTGAAACCCTGAGATTCGCAGCCACGAGTGTCTACATAAGGTCGCTCCAGCCACTTGTTGTCTAGCCGCAGTGTCCGCTAAGTTGAGTGCTGATTTTAGGCACTTGTTCGCTATGTTTTCCATTCCTCGGAGGACGCCTGCCCTCTTTTGGTATTGTTAATGTTCTGGCAGGTGCTTCATCAACTCCTCCCAGTGCTGATGGGTGTTACTGTTGAGCAAGGCTGAGGAAAATGAAATTTTGCCTGACCAGGATGCCCCCTACGTATACCCTATGTTACATGTGTGTGCATGTCATCCATGCATATTTCCTTGTAGTGGCCTGAATCACTAGGCCACTGCATTCATGTCCTGCATTAAGGTGCCTGTCATCAAGTTTCCCAAAAGTTAAGCTAACATAAAGGCCCATGTATTTTACATTGTGCACTTTTAAATAAATATCGTACTGAACCCTTTTTGTGGTTCAGATTGAACCACCAGTCCCTGAATTAATGTTTTCATGACTCCTGACACACTGAAAGCCGCAAGAAGCCCAGCAAGAGGCCTGCCAAGACAGTATTATGAATAACAGTTATCTGTTTGCTTTACAGAATCACATTTCAGTCTGGTGAAGAAGGTACACAGAACCCATCTGCATAGATAGGGCCCAGCCATTCTGTCTCTGTTTAAGTGGATTACAGTGCTTGCATCCATAGAAAGCTCATGCAACGAACGAATAAAATATGCCCTTTCTGTCATTTAGTGACGAGCAACCTTTGCTTCAGATAATACATCCCCTGACTCTAGATATCAGTTGTACTAGCTGTGCTGGTCGCCTTGACACAAGAGATCTCTCTTCTAGACAAAGTCAGCCTCCTCCCAGTTACACGTCAATTGCACGTCATGCCCAAGTTGCACACAAGTAGGACAAAGTTCGAGCTGGTCATGCAAACTCCTCCTCTGTGTACCACCCACCTATGACACCTACCTATCACCTACCTATGACTCATAGTGTACACCCACATGTTCTTATCTCATGTTCTCTCTGCTCTGCCTCGAGCGTTCCTTCTTACGTCCTATGTACAAGATAAAATGTATATAACCCATGTTCAGAAAATAATTGTTAGAAGACTCTTCCTGAACCTCAGTGGTGATGGAACATATTCTCCCATGACTCGAGTTATTGGAATAAAGCCCATTTAACTTGGACACCACGGATCCTGTCTCTCATTTGATGCATGATACTTTGTTAATGCCTAGAAATTCTGCCAGGGTAATATTTTATTTACCACATTAATTTGGCGCCCGAATAGGGACATATCCCTTTCCCCACTCGCCGGAGTTATGGGTCTAGTCTTTGCCCCCTTCTACAGCCGTGACGGACTTCAAGTGCGCACGCCATCAGGATTTCCCGCTACTCCCTCAGGCCCAGGAGGAGGACGGACTGCGACCAGGCATCCATACGAGGCGGTGAGGAACGCGGATCGTCTCAACCAGAGCCCAGCCCGTGAGAGAGCAAGGTCCGAGGTCTCCAGAGGTCCACCTGTTCCAAGGCGCATGCGTAGTCAAGTCAAGTTTCCGAGGCCTTCAAGTTTCAAGTTCTGCTTCCCGGTGAGTACCACTATGGGGAATGTATCAAGTTTCAAGACGGGCTCATTTTAAATGAGAACGGTCAAGACGGGTCCACTGTAAAAAGTGGAAACGGTCAAGACGGGTCCACGGTTAAACGTGGGCCCGGTAAAGACGTGTCTCATTTTTTGGGACCGGTATGGTTGTACTGTATTCCAGTGCACAAAGTTTATTGTTTTCAAGTACATGTTTTATTCCATGTATCAGGTTAGACTCTGTCTGTTTTAGTGTTATAATGTTTCTTGTATGAATGATTGTTGATTGTTTGTCTATTTTTGTGTATTGTGTTTTCATTGTATTGATTTCAAACATGCCACTGTTTTCAAAGTTACGTCCAATAGGGACCAGAAAGGGTATACTAGAAGAGTCAGTTAACATCCCGCCTAGAGACACACCTGGTCATGACCCTCTCAGAAAGATGCCATTGAGTTATGGCGCAAAGAGTCACATAGGAGAACAGAGAAAGAATTCAACAAAGTAGAGAGAAATAAACTAGCAGAGGAAAAAGCCAAAGAAAAAGAATCACGTCCTCTCAGAAGAACTAGCTAGAGTTAGAGTTGGAGCTATAAGTTTACTGTGGAGTTCCTTGTAAATAGCGCCTTGTAAATATGCCTTGTGAATAGCGTGTCATTTTCGTGACTTGTTGAGTTTCTTGTAAATATGGCTTGTGAATAGCGCCATGTGGTTATGTTTTGTGCAGAGCTTGTTATCATTACGTTAGTCAGGAGAGAGCTGGATCTCTTTCAAGTACTTGGAGAAAACGTTTTGAAGATGTGCGTACGTGTTAAGTGATAACGTGGAGAGATGAGTTCATGACTTTCCCATGTACTGCAGTCATTGGGGAATGATTGTGCTTCAGCTGCCAAAGAGTTAATATCTTGTACTGAGTAGGCAGTATTTGTTTTAACATGCTGTTTTACCAAGGTGTTGAGGGATTTTGGCGTTTTTTTGGTGTTTGCGGGGGCGTGTTTTTGAGCGGAAATTCGTACCCGTTCCAGTGGAGGGATTTGGTTGCTTTTTGGTGAGGATTTAGGGAATAGCTTGGACTACTGTGATGCAAAATTTGAAAAGGATCTGAGCTGTGGAAGTGGTGGAAAAAGCATGTTTTGTGTGGAGGTGCGATTTGCCATGTTATCCAATGGGCGTATTTCTGAAAATTGAGATAAAGGTTTCTTTGATTTTTCATTCTGGGTCTGCCTATGTGCTTTGTCAGTTTGCAGATTGAATGGTAAAATCTTGCATGGAGAGTAAAGAAGTGTATTTGTAAAGGGTTTGCCTTGGAACACTTGATTTTATTGTGTTTAACCCAGAGGTCGGTAGTTGTAAATAAACCAGTCTTATTGAGATAAGGGTTTTTGCACGGAGAGTGCTTTAATGTTTTTCACGGTTGATAAGACATTATAGAATAGACCCATTAGAGAATGTGCTATTAATTAGTGTACTGCAACCGTGTGTTTTTTTTTAAATAGGAATGTTTCTTCAGAATATTTTTCCCAATGCAAGCTGCCCTTTAGAATAGCGTGTGACAGTTATCCCACTCACTTAGGAAAGTGGCTATTTGTAAATTAATGAACGTGGCCCTTTTTGATAGCTATAATACACTACCATCTTAATGCATTGCTAAGTGTCCCCTACATTAGTTTAATTTGCATTCATTTAGTTTCAAGGCTCACCTATGTACTTTGACAGGCTGCTGATAGAAAGGTATAATCTTGCACGGTAAAAGCGGTATTCATTAAACAAGACTTGGAAAATAGGATTTATTATGTCTGATTCAGAGGTCAGTTAGGTTGCAATGCTTACACAGATGGTTACAGATAAACATTTAGTGGAGACACTTCAATTGATGTATGCAGAGAACAGTCCCAACCCAACAGTCCATGATAATTCGTTTCTTTTTCTCAAATGCAAAATGCATAGCCTTGTGTGCAGAAGCAAACTGTCCCTTTTTGTGTGTTAATTTGCATGCTAAACAAATGCCCATGTTTCAAATGTCTTGCCTTCTAGCTGAATTAGTTTGACAAAAGTGTTTATTAGAAAGTGGAGCTTTTAAGTAGCTGTACAGGATTATTTTAAAGTACTAGCATGTCACTTAGTTACAGAAAATATGTCCTTATTAAATTGGCTTCAGTGAAATTAGAGAATGTTGGTTTAGCTCCCTGGCCTGGGTACAGATATGTTTTGAATTACAGAGAATGTGTTTTTCGACCTTGAACACTGGCTTCCAGTATATGTTTATGTAAAGGGAGGGTTTTTCCCTCTTGCCGTGCCTGTCTTGTTATTATTGGCCATAACCCAATTCTTTCCGCGATCCCTTTGTTTAAGTAAAGGGAGGGCCACTCCTCCGACTGACACTAGCTTTCTTGGCAGACGCTTGACTCTTTCAATGAGCTCAGCGTTGGCAGCGACCCAATTTTAGAGAAGCAGAGAAGAGTGAGAGGCTTGTCTCCTATTTGTTATGTTTGACACTGAGCCAGCTCCTGGCTCTGAGGGGAGGGGTAGGTGAGCAAGGAGTGAGTTCGTAGCGAAGTTACCTCCCCAGCCCCTCTGACTTGTGTACAAAAAAATTGTTCTTCCTTACAGTCAACACTAAAAGCTTCATTGACTTCAGATAAGTCACGCTTGCAAATGAATAGTTTGTCCCTCAGCCGTGTAAACAGAATAATTGGCAGGAGTTTTGCTCTTGCAATGTGTTAAGCATCTGGCAGTCATTCAATTTTAGGTCACAGTGAAGCCCGGCTTGGAGTTGATTCCAAACTCCGAGCGCGGACATCTTTCAAAAGGGAGGGGCTGTTTCTCACAGAGGTGAGGAGTAGCGAGGCTCCAGCCTCTGTCTATGCTAGAATAATTTGGATTTTATTCAAATACATTTAGAGAACATATTGTAGGTAGTATGGTCATACTATTCCCGAGATTTAGAGTAGGATTTTTTTGTAAACTGCAGAGCTTTTGGAAATAAAAATTGTGCTTTTTAATTGAAAATTCATTTTTTTTATTTTTTTTATTTTTATAAATCATTTTTGCTAGATTGTTGACAGTGAGCCCTAGCATTTACAGTCAGACACTAAAGGAACGGCTAGACAGTATTCACATGCCTGCCAACACAGGACTGATACAGTACGTAGACGACATCCTGGTTACTGCACGATCAGACACAGAATGCGAGAATGCATCACTGACAGTTACAATTCTGTGAAAAGCAAGTGGTGTGCAAGGACACTTGCTTTCCAAGGAGGGTAGACAGCTAACACAAGAACCATACAGCTCATTACTAACCTTTCACAGCCCAGGACACAAAAGGAAGTACGTGCCTTTATTGGCCTCACTTCTTACTGTAGGCAATGGATTCCCCAGTATGCACATCTAGCCAACCACTCATACAGTTAACTACACAGGAGGCAGCCACTCTGACTGTACTCCCTAGGACACAAGAACACACCTTGGCATTTGAGGAATTAAAAAGAGCATTATATCACGCGCCATATTCTTATTTATTTTTACATTTGACTGTAGCAAGACTGACAGGATATGAACTGACATTATTTCAGCCACACATAGAGATCAGACGTTGTAACATTCTGAATCCTGCAACACTTTTGCCCTCAAGTACAGTAAATACACCACCACATGACTGTGTGGAAGTTATGAATATAGTGACAAGACCAAAACAAGACCTGACAGATATTGTACTCCCAGACCCTGACGCTCTATGTAGATGGTTCATGCATGAGAACGAGTGCAGGAGAATTAGTAGCAGCCTATGCTGTGACCACAGGAAATAGACACACTGTCTGCACAAGCAGCAGAGCTCATTGCTCTGACACAAGCCTGCATAAGAGCTAAGCACTTGAAAGTGAACATTTATACAGACTCACAATATGCCTATGGCGTAGTTCATGATTTTGGGGTCCTGTGGCAAGAGAGAGGTTTTTTGACCTCCCATGGGACCATGATTCAGCACGGCCAACTTATTTAAGCCCTGTTGGAAGCCATACATTTACCTACAGCCATTTCTATCCTGAAATGTAAAGCTCACAC
Source organism: Lissotriton helveticus (assembly GCF_964261635.1). Taxonomy (NCBI): domain Eukaryota; kingdom Metazoa; phylum Chordata; class Amphibia; order Caudata; family Salamandridae; genus Lissotriton; species Lissotriton helveticus. Next base: position 592,193,119 of record NC_136063.1, on the reverse strand, counting down.
CAAAGTTACAGACATCATTTCCCAGGGTAATGACCTGGCAGACCGAACAGCTAAACTGACAGCCCAGACACCAACAGACACGACAAGGACAGAGGTACCGTTACTGACAAAAAGTATGACAGTCAGGGATCCCACTCAAGATGTACTCGACATACAGACACATGCCACTGCAGATGAGATAAAGAAATGGACTGAACAAGGAGGGGTCCAGACTAACCAAGGTTGGATGACTAAGGGAAAAAGCACATGGTTTCTTTCAGATTCTATGGTACAAGTAATCATCAGCGCAACACATAGTCCCGCACACTTGGGAGAAAAAGCAATGTTAGACAGCTTACAGAACATCTGGTTTAACAAGCACCTGCGTGCAGCAGCGAAACAGAAAGTGCGAACATGTAGGATCTGTGAACATGTATGATCTGTTGCCAGTTCAATCCAGGTAAAGGCATTCCGGTGGAAAAAGGCGGATTTCATCCTCCTGACCACCCTTTTGAAGTTCTCCAGACGGATTATATCCAAATGGACAGATGTAGAGGTTACAAATATGTCTTAGTAGTTATGTGTGCACTATCTAGATGGACAGAAGCATATCCAGTTCCAGGTTATACTGCTGTGACAACAGCCAGACAGTTAGTGCGTGAGTACTTCCCTAGGTATGGATTACCTCGTGTGATCTATTCAGATAACAGTCAGCCATTCTCCTCTGAATTAATGAAACAAGTGTCTCTTCTGTTAGGATATACTTGGAAATTCCATTGTGTAAGACACCCAGAAGCAGCAGGCCTTGATGAAAGACATAATCAGACAATTAAGACAAAAGTTGCTGAGATCTGTACAGAAAAAGGCGTGGATTGGATGGTGGCCTTGCCGGTTGCCCTCTTTTACATGCGTATGGTAGCTCATTCCAGAACAGGCCTATCTCCTTATGAAGTAGTTTTCAGTAGACCGCCAAATATGTGGGGTACGCCTATGCCTAAAAAAAAAAAAAAAATACCTGATGTTGACAGTAACATGCTGACAGATTACCTGGCTTCCTTGATTTCTGCACTACTCTCTTGTTGTTCACAGGTTGCTGCTGCCTTCCCTGACAACACCCAGGTCAAGGAACACGCCATTGTCCCCGAGAATTTTGTATGCATCCGGAATTTTGATCGTTCAAGTCCCCTTGAGCCACGTTGGAAGACGCCGAAGTTGGTGGAAGGACGTAAAGGCCGAACTCACCTTCATCACTACAAAAGATACTTCAGACTATTTGGAACTTTGGAACTTTTATAAAGAACACTGACCTTTGCTAGAAAAGACTCCACAGCAGGAGTATAGGTTTAAGTTGCGATCTAGTAAGTCAGACGTAGTTTAATTGTTTAAGCCCACCCGGTGGTGAATCGGTTAGACTTGATTTCTGACATGTATAAGATCACATATGAGAATAGCAAGAAGAGAGATAAGAAGGAAAAATACTGCAAGATATTACGCAGTAGATGTATAGTTACCTTGATCATTTTTTTTATTCTTTGCATTGTTATAATTGGTATCAGTTTAATGCTACATGTTTTTTTTCCTATTTCCTCACATATACATTCTTCCAGTAACAGCACCATAGAGCATACATTTAGTGAACTGCCACCTCATGAATTGTCATATCGACTTGCACTACGTAACAATACTTTTATTCGTATGTTACACCATTCTCACCAGACCAGCAATGCAACTGATTGCTGGGTATGTGGCCAACTGCCTCCTTATCAAGAAACAAAGGGAGTTCTGCCCTTCTATCCTCTACCGTTCTCACACAATGGTTCATGTGGAGCATGGTTTGCCTTAATGACCTCAATAGATAGAAAGTACATAGCTTATCCAGGTGGCTGGATATATGGAAACCTGAATAAAGTAATGAATGACGCATGTTTTCCAGACAAAGACGGATTTCCTCAAAGGAAGGGAACCGATCTAGAGAATGAAGAGTACGAGCAGGGAAATGCATCCGTTAATTTTATAATGTTAAATGTTCAGCCCAAGCAAAATACAGGTCCACCTTTTATTTCAGTTCTACCAGCAAAAGGTGATTCATGTGTTAATAAGGAAGGCTCAGTACATATGGGACACAGCGAGTGTAACACTGTAGTAGAGTTTAATGATAAAGGACTTTCTTCTTTCAAAACATCACGCCATACCTATTTCGTTTGTGGTCAGACAGCCTACGTACATTTGCCCTTAGACTGGGGTGGGACTTGTTATATAGCATTCTTATTGCCACCTGTTTTCTTGGCCCCATCCCATTATCACAGAGATTCACAACTAGAACATGTTAGACAAAAGAGAGACAGATTCTGCAGGGATTGATCAGACTGAAACAGCTTGGGAGCAATATACAGATTTCAACAAAGGATTCTTTTTCTTCATAGGTCCCGTCAAAAACAGTAAACTGATACGCAGGTTAACAAGGGCTCTTGAAACAGTTGTAAATATAACTGCATCTGCCCTGGCGAACTTGACCCAGGAACAGTCTGCTATTAGACTTGTCGTTCTTCAAAACCGCCTCGTTCTAGACGTCATCTTGGCGGATAGGGGCGGAGCTTGTAGAGTCATCCGATCTAGTTGTTGCATTTTCATCCCAGATAATGCACCATCTGTGTACGAAGCAATAACAAGGCTCCACAAAATTGCTCATGCCATACATCAAGATCCAGGCACATGGACTTGGTCCAGGTGGCTCTGGGGTATAATATCTGCTTGGGGATGGAAAGTGCTGACCTTCCTAGGAATAATCCTACTTATGATATTTGGTTGCTGTCTCTGTTTACAGTGTGTCCCGGCCATTTGCGGCCTGTGTGCTACTGCCTGTATTCCCCATCCACGTAAACAAAGAGTTAAAGATGAACAAATGATTCTGTATGATGAACTATACGGTCTCATGAATATAGATGTATCCTAAAGGGTTACGTAGGGGACAAGGAGGGAATGAGGAAAATGAAATTTTGCCTGACCAGGATGCCCCCTACGTATACCCTATGTTACATGTGTGTGCATGTCATCCATGCATATTTCCTTGTAGTGGCCTGAATCACTAGGCCTCTGCATTCATGTCCTGCATTAAGGTGCCTGTCATCAAGTTTCCCAAAAGTTAAGCTAACATAAAGGCCCATGTATTTTACATTGTGCACTTTTAAATAAATATCGTACTGAACCCTTTTTGTGGTTCAGATTGAACCACCAGTCCCTGAATTAATGTTTTCATGACTCCTGACACACTGAAAGCCGCAAGAAGCCCAGCAAGAGGCCTGCCAAGACAGTATTATGAATAACAGTTATCTGTTTGCTTTACAGAATCACATTTCAGTCTGGTGAAGAAGGTACACAGAACCCATCTGCATAGATAGGGCCCAGCCATTCTGTCTCTGTTTAAGTGGATTACAGTGCTTGCATCCATAGAAAGCTCATGCAACGAACGAATAAAATATGCCCTTTCTGTCATTTAGTGACGAGCAACCTTTGCTTCAGATAATACATCCCCTGACTCTAGATATCAGTTGTACTAGCTGTGCTGGTCGCCTTGACACAAGAGATCTCTCTTCTAGACAAAGTCAGCCTCCTCCCAGTTACACGTCAATTGCACGTCATGCCCAAGTTGCACACAAGTAGGACAAAGTTCGAGCTGGTCATGCAAACTCCTCCTCTGTGTACCACCCACCTATGACACCTACCTATCACCTACCTATGACTCATAAAGTGTACACCCACATGTTCTTATCTCATGTTCTCTCTGCTCTGCCTCGAGCGTTCCTTCTTACGTCCTATGTACAAGATAAAATGTATATAACCCATGTTCAGAAAATAATTGTTAGAAGACTCTTCCTGAACCTCAGTGGTGATGGAACATATTCTCCCATGACTCGAGTTATTGGAATAAAGCCCATTTAACTTGGACACCACGGATCCTGTCTCTCATTTGATGCATGATACTTTGTTAATGCCTAGAAATTCTGCCAGGGTAATATTTTATTTACCACAAGGCGATGGAGTATGCAAGGCGCCATTGTGTTGCAGCTCTCGTCAAACTTTATCCCCATTTCCAGCCTTTTACTCTCCTTTTCCAGAGGTGGTCCAGAGGTGGCAGGTCCATTGCCCCGAATGTCTGCAGGCCGCTCTTTCCTGGTCCAAGATGCTTGGAAGCATTGGCAGGAAGTGGGTTTTACACTGAGAGGGTAGGAGTGTTTGCAGCAAAAAGCATGTCTGCAATTTTTCTTCATCTAGATGAACTCCACACTACTCTGACGCCCTTTTCACCAGTTGGTTATACATGGCGATGTCTTCGGGGGATGATGGCCTTTATGGATAGGTATTCACATTTTCCTCAGGTGAATCTGCGTCGAGGTCCAGCCATTGGTCCTTGATGCCTTTTGGACCCTCAAGCGTCCTGAACAGGCCTTGCGGCTCTAGATTCCCTTCTTCATAGAAGAGTTCCTGCTCCTCCTCTTCTTGTGGCTCTAGTGTCATTGGGAGTTCCAGTTACCCTGAGTCTTTCTCCTTCTGTGAGCTTTCTGTTGAAGGCTTTAAACGGTATTGAAAATGCCTGGAGGGAGGCGTCAAAGTCCTACAGCCATTTCAGCCTCGAGCAGTCTTTTCTTATGCTCTATTTCGACAGTGCGTTCTTCGGCATCAAGTGTAGTTACCTTATCTTTTCTTAGGTGTAGAAATTTCAGCTGCTGTCTCAGCTGCAGATTTCTTGCTTTTCTCTTGACTTTCGATGCCTTCTCAGAGGCCCTGCAACCTGCGGTATCCTTTGATTGATATCTGAGGGGTGTCATTTGCTTCAACCTACCTTCGGTCGGCAAAATGTTTGGTGCCGATTCAGTCTTTTGAGTTCTAGCATTCCAAGCTACCACCACAACCATTCCCACCTTTTTCAGCTTTACTCAGAGTTCCTGCATGCCCGCTTGAAGTTGATGATCTCCCTCTGTGTCCAAGCCCTCTCATTCATCGTCTTTGTAGCATTATCATCCTCCTTGCTTGATAGTCCCATGTCCCTCAGTGATGTTTCCATCTGGCCCTGCATGGCATAGTGTGGTGCCTTTGCTTTTGTGGTGCCCCTAGTCTCTTCGGTTTGAATTATGCGCAAGTCTCACTAGTATCAGAGTTATGATCTCTTGGCAGGCAAAGATTGCACACCTGGTGGTTGTCCCTCGCTGCAAACTTGTGGTGGCACTGAGAAGAAACGCAAAGGTGTATTCTCCATCACACACAGAGGAGGGGTCTACTTGTCTGTGTATTCTTCTTTTTCAGTCTTTCGCTCCACGCATGTCCCACTTACTTTGGGTTTTCTTGTGTAAATCTCTGCAAAGTATTTCCATCTTATAGCAATGAAGTCTGATTTTTGATAATTGATGATTTCTCGTTTGCTTTCTCTCTTCTTGCCTTCGATGTTGGGAGAGCTTCAGCAATGTTTCCACACCCAATGGCGGAAAAAAAAATCTACAGTTAGTGACCACGAAATGGAGACTTCCAGGGAGGACGTAATGATGTCTGGAGAGGCTGAATTAAGCACCAAATGGTGAGGTACGTTAATGCCCAACAACAAAAAAAGGAAAAAATTAGGACAGTACAAGAGAGTTTCGGACTCAACCACTAGATGGGGGAATAATGAAAGAATGTAAATTCAGAAAAGATTCATGCTGCAAAACCCCTTTTTTACACCTTATCCCTCCCAACATGGGGCCCGGTATTTTTGATAGTTCTATGGTTCTGGGTACCCTGTCGTCAGATTCACTAATCAATCTCCCCTGCAGTGTGATCTCACGTTGTAGTCTTGGGAAACATTACCCCCTTCAGAAAAAGGGGATGACAGAAAATTGCCATCAACTTAGACATAAGATAATGCACTAGCTGGATGGGGACAGGGGGGATGGTACCACCTACCTCAACATAACATGACAGTGGGTCAGTAGGATTGGGAATATCGTGAAGGGTCTGGCAGGGGGGGATTGAGTAGTGGTCAATGGACGGGCTACATCAAGCCCTATAGTGTAAACTGTCTTCAGAAATCCTGGGAGGTGACTAATTTCACCTTGATGGATGAAAGTCTTTTCTCACTGGCAACAGCCTCTATTGTTAGAGATAAGGGTTGTTTAATCTCTTGGATCCTACTTAACCTTATTGCATAACTTGAGGCGCTACATATAGGTTCGTCCTAAAGGCAGGCAGTTTTTATTGTGTTTTCTAAAGCTACTGAATGGTTATTAATTTTTATAATGCCAACCATTATGTTGGCATGAAGTGGAGAAGTGTGGCTCAATGGTTAGAGCGGCAGACCCTGATGCAGAGGTCTAGCCCGGGACCAGGGTTCAATTCCCCGCCTCGGCGGGTCTTGGGCTCAAACATTCCACGGACCTGATAATTCTCGCCTCGGTGCCTATTCCAATCATGGAGTCCCACTCTGCAACTCTGGGCAATAGCTTGCTTAATCTCCACAACGGCCCCCACAACGCTAAGGATGCCTGGCCTCCACCTTGGGGTGCCCAGGAGTGGACACCTCACAGGGAAAGCCAGGATGGGTTCCACAGCGGTATTCGTACAAGCGCCTTGAGACCCTTGCGGGTGAGTAGTGCACTATACAAGTATCAATTTACATTACATTACATTTACATTACATTACATTTACATTCTATTTACATTTAACAATGCACCAAATGTGTTTGGGTTATTTTAATATTCATCTCTGTGGGGCCAGGATACATTCTGGCCCAGTTTTAGTTCACCTTTACATAAACTAGCTAGAAAAATCTTTGCCTATTAAGGGAACAGATATCCAAGAAGCTGGCTACTGCCCGCTCTCGTGTTACTGTACATAGATGACGCAGCTCTGCTGGCAAGAACCGTGTTGATGCTTCAAAACCTTATGGATTCTTTTGTAGAACGAATGGATAGCCTGGAGCGGACAACCAACTACAGTAAGTGTCATGTAATGGTAGTTGGTCCCATGTCTACCAGGTCCAGGACCTTTCGTGTTCTTGGCCAGGAAATAACTAGAGTAAATTTCAACACCCTTCTTGGTGTCTTCTTTGACTAAGATGGAATCTGGTCCCATCTCTTATAAGCCAAGAAAAATTAATTCATAAGGATTAACGGCTTGGTCTGATTCTGCATCAAGATTAGTGGAAAGAACTCTATGATTGCCTTATTTTGCTATTTATGAGGCAAAAATAATGGCCTATTGTGGTGATCTCTGGGGGTTTGCTGGCTTCTCTTCATTGCAGGTTGTAAAATGTCCCACAGTCAACCTCTGTGTGTATCATTCACGAACAGCAGGGACTTTGCTATCTTTCAGACACTTTGGCATTGTGTCCTCTTCTACGATGGCTTACTTTTTGGTTAAACAAAGACAACATTGAATTAAACTGTAATGCTTGGCTGTCTTTCATTAGACAAAGCTGAACTTATTTCCTGGTCAAAATACCTAGGCAGAATGTTTACCCACCCTGCCGCCGGGCCATTTTACTGCCCCAAGACCTCACCGCCAGCCACTCCTCGTGTGAAGGGGATGCAGGGGAACAACAGAGGCAGAGAATGCATTTCTTGGCTGTTGCCAAGGGCGTGTGCAAGAGGCGGCACCGAGAAGTCCGGGGATGCCCCCATATACAAGAAAATCAGGGTGTGGGGGGGGGGGGGGGAGGTGTCCTAAGTGACAGGGTCTCACCCAACGTAGTCCCCCACTTCCTCCCAGAAGAGCTGGATCGAAGGGCATTCATGTGAAAGATCGCAACGGGTAACCGGACACTGCCAGTCGTTTGCGTGGTGCAGCAATCCTGCTGTATGCAGCTTCACCTGGTTCCAGTGCCAGTCATGCAATGTCTTGAATAGGCAGAATTTCAAGCAGGCCTCCCTCACCCCCGTTCAAGTGCTTCCAGGAGCTTGGCCTAGTGGTCCGCCTCGTACTCTGTCTGCAGCTGGACCTGCAATTTGGTAAGGAGGTTGTTTAAGAGAGGAAGCGAGAATAGGTGGCGGTTCAGTAGATCATAGAGTCCCGACACGGACCCCACCTTCCTGGGAGCAGCCCCATGTCCAGAAGTAGGAGGTTACCAGTGAAGCATTAAAGACCGATGGCAGCGCTCCCAGACTACGTCGGAGGCAGTGCTGCATTTGAAGATGCCACCACAACTGTAAAGGTGAATGACCGTATTCCTCTCAGAGCTTTTCAAAGGATTTGCGGGTCCAGCCTGCAATGACCTGGGGATGGTTGTGAATCCACGTGGGCAGTGTCCATAGCCTGAACGGCGAGTCCTTCCAGAAAAAGGCACAGGGTTTCTGGAACAAGAAAGACTTTAGACCTGCCATCTTTCGTGATCCACATTCAAGCTCGTTCAAACAGTCGATATTTGATGTCCAAGTGAAGAAGCTGGGGTCATAGAGCTAAGAAAGCCTTCTTTCGGTCATTGATTTCCCGTGAAAAGAATGCGGCTATGCAAATTTCCTACTCCTCATTGACATGTGAGCAGGCCACGGTTAGAACCTGCCCCACCTATTTGTGTCAGAGGAAGCAGGCTATGATTGGGCTGGACCACCCAGTTTAGTCCTGGCCCATGAGCCAATGCGACGCACCTGTTGGAGTTCCAGGTTCGGGGTTCCAGGTTTGGGGTGAAGGTAAGACCGGTGAGGGTGGGAAGGAGGCTTTTGAGGAAACCCCTGACGTCTGCACCCATAGCACACTCAGAGAAAAGTCAAAGAAATGGACGTTATCTCTTAGGCTTCTGTCCTCCAGATCTATGATCTTGTGCCTAAGGTATGAGAGATCTGGATCCCTTTCTGGAATGGTGCTGAGTCGATCCTCTACAGCCTTGAGCTGTTGGTCCATCCCATCCACTCTATCCTGGAAGCCTGCTATGTCTGAGCGGATGAATTTGGTTTCAGCCACTTTGTCAGAGATTTTCAAGTGCACACCTTGCAGGAAGCAACCTACTGCCATGACCTCTTGCAGAATGAGCTCCATGGTGGACTCCTGCTGTGAGCTGGTAAGGGCCACGTCCGTTCCACCAGTCAGCGCTCCCTGCGGTGCGGCCCTGGGGAGATGTTGGGTAACAGCCTCTAAGAATAGCAGGTGTCGAGTGAGTTTGTTGGGGGTCATCTCCAGATCAGGAACCCCAGATGCGGTGGGAGAGCACGGTCCCTTAGATAGAGGGGGATAGAGTCAGGCCCCACCACGCCAAGAAGGGGTTGCTTGCACCTCCTCCCGCTGGCCACCTACCAGCAGAGCATACCCAGGGAGGTGTATGGCTCATGTTCAGTGCTGGCCGATGCTGCGCCTGTCGTTGTGCAGTGCGGAAGCCGCTCCCTGGCTTCAGAGCGGGGCATTGCAGGCTGGTAGTCGGTCCGTTGATTCACGTGCCCACCCTAGTCAAGGGAGCAGCGTGGGTCGTGGGTCAGTAGCAGGGCACCACCCATCTGCAGGGATCCAGTGAGGTAGCAAAGCATGAACGGTGTGATTCTCGCAGTCGATCAGGGCCTCAGGGCATCAACCCTGTGAGTAGTTGGCCTGGTATATGATATTCACTATTCTAGTGAACACCTTGCACCAGTCCAAACAACCCTTATGGTGATGGTTGTAAGTCAACCTTATAGACCAGCTATCCCAGTGGTAGCGTGGACAGAACAGTCTTAGGCTAAAAGACTCTTGAGGGAGTGTAAAGCCAGCTGTTTTATCATATGTAACCCCTTGAATATCAAATGAAAGGACACCACACAGGATATATATAAAATATATATGTATATATTCACTAACGCACTCCTCTGAACTCTTTATGAGATCAGAGGCCAAAGCACATAACAAGTTATTTAATCAGGATACGTTAAGTTTCACAATTTACAGTTAGGCCCTAGGGGTGAAGCAAACCATATATTAAGAAAGTGGTATAAGTACCACGTCACGAGAAAAGTAAAGGCCTAGGGAATCGCTGGGGCTACACTATCTGAACCTTAGTTTAGAAGTAGGCGGCCCACAGGCGGCGCGTGCAGAGTTTTTACCCACACGCGAGAGTCAATGTAAAGTCAATGGGAACTTAGAAGTTAGAAAAATAAGGATTTAGGACACTTCCGGTTTAGTTAGAAGGAAACAACTAAAAACCTAGACACTTGGATAGTCAATACCCTTGGGAGCACCGAAGTACTCGCGTTACCTCACCCACGGACCGCGGGTGCATAGGTGTGAAGATGTGTCGGGTTTCGTCGTTGAAGTCTATGGAGCCTGTGAAGAAAGATGCTGCAGGCGACCAGGAGGAAGATATCCGGGTGGATCCAAGGGTGGATCGAGGCTGAAGAGGACCTGAAAGCAGAGGGGACAGAGTCTGGGTCACGAGCCAGTGACCGGGTGGAACCAGGAAGGAACCAGACGACGTCGAGGAGCAATAAGGTGCTGTCTTGAAGCTTGTCTCTTCAGCCACGCGGATCAGGAGGCGTCGAGGACAACCAAGTGCTGGAGGCGAGCTGTCCCACGAAGGTTCTCGCAGATGGAGGGGTCGACTGCCGGATTGGAGTCAACAAGCCTTGGCAAAGGCAACCCACGCAGGATTCAAAGAAGACTTCTGGTGCAGACCAGCAAGGTCTGAGGTGCCTCACCTTTGCAGGGAGGCAAGGGCCAGTCTAGAGCAACCAGACCAGCGAGTTGGTTCACCAGGATTGTCGTCACAGAGGCTACTAGTCAACGGGCCAGCAACCGGACAACAGCTACTAGTCAACGGGCCAGCAACCGGACAACACGTCGAGCAGAACACAAGCAGAAGGGCCCCACGCAGAACTCGTGGAGTGTGGAGGGCTGATCTTCGGTGCAGGTGGAGCTCGGATTCGGGGCTTCTCAATCCCCAGTGTACAGCTTCGAGGATACCTCAGGAGCTGCACAGTTAGCAAGTTGCAGGCTTTTCAAGATGTCCGGTCCCACGTGTCTCGTCGCCTCCACGGATCTCAGCTATGCTGCAGACGTGAAGGGAGGGTCAGAGAGGTCTGGAAGTCTGTGTCTTGTCAGGCTCTGTGCTCGGGTCCCGGCTGGAGCGTCGACAAAGCAAGCCGTTGATTTGCTGGATGGTGCCTGGTTGCCCAGGGTGGTCACTCCTTGGCCACAAGGGAGATTCTTGAGTCTTCAGCTTCAGCAGAACGACGAAGGTCCAGAGTTTCGTGTCAAGTTTCGATTCCAGGATTAATCTAAAGTCCTAAGACTCCGCTCCTACCTTTATACAACTAAAAGGGGCTGGATTACTGTCTAGGTCCCTCCTATGGGTGGGACCAGGAAGGGGGGTGGTTACACCCCCTTTCCTTTGTCCAGTTTCGCGCTAGAGCTGGGGCTGGAGTGCCCCAGCAACTGGTTTGAACTGGGGTATGCATGGAGCACCTAGTGTGCCCCAGGCAGTGTCTCAATCTATTCAGCCCTCCCTGTCCCAATACACAAAGTCCTGTCTGGGGTGGTGCTTGCACCTCTCCAGGCAGGAAACCTATTGTCCAAACCTCCGTGACTGGAAGGACTCCCCCAGCAGCAGGAGGTCAGACTTGTGTCTGTGGCAGCAGCGTCCATTTTGTAACGCTGGGGCTCTGGTTAACTTTAACCGGGATAGTCAGCAACATGTCTCCTCCCTCTAGAAGGGTGGAATGCTACCCCCGTCGCCAGAATCGGCGAGGGGGTTGTATTCCAAAGCGTATGACAACTTACACGACATGTTTAGATAAAGCCAAACCAAAGTTAGCCTTCAACCGCAAGGATTATAATGCACTTAAGGGTATATGGTATGGCGATATCATAGAACAGCTATAAGGACATGGTTCCGAAAGCTGCAGACAGGCTAAGCTCATGCTAGAGCACCATCTCACACATAACCAAGCACTCTGCTTTCAGGATTGTTAAGGCCTGCCATAGGAGTGACTTATAGGTTACTGTGTGTCTATATATAAGGTTAGATATAGGAATACTATACCTAAGCAAGGGGTGATTACACGACCTTGCCCCAGCTGGGTGATTAGCCAGTTGTGTCAGTTTGAGTGGCCAGCCAGGGGTGGCATTACACATGCTGCAGCCCCTGGTAGGCCTTGGTTACACCTATGCCCTGAGTACCTAGGGTACACTTCAACAGGGGCTGACAAGGTGAACCAATTCCCAATTGTGGTTGTACCTAGAGTACATGGTGTGAATTTAGAGAGAGTGCATCTGGGCTGTGGGTCTGAATAGCAGGCCCACAGCCACATTCAAGTCGAAAACCAGTAAAGCAAAAGCAAAAAGTGGGGGTGACCATAGGAAGCAGACCCTACTCTCCTACAAAGCCCCCTACCAGTGTCGTCTGGGTGGGGAGGGGTGGAGTCTTGGGTCCTCCACCAATAGCGCTCATCTCCTCTAGGGCGGTGGATGGCGGCACAGTCCTTATAGGTTAGTGGGGAGGCTAGCCCTCCTTTCTGCATTGCCGGTGCCAGCCTGTTACTAAAAATGGCAGGCATGATCTTGGCAGGGCAGTGGAACAGGTCTAGGGCGAGCCCCACTTCCTCCTGCACCTGGACTGCTTCAGGGTGTGCCCCAAGGGTTTGCCTTAAGCTGGTCTGCTGCCAAGTGCAAGGTATCATTGCCTCTGGGCTCCTAGGCAAGGCGCGGGAGAGAGAGTGTCTCCAAAAGGCCCCATCCTGGAGGGGTTCAGCAGAGACGCCTCAGGTTTGAAGGGTGCCCGTTGGACTCCTTTATGTATTTGAAGTGGCCTGATGCATCTCACTCACCGTTGCCTGTATTGGGTTTCTTACACTTCAGCACATATCCTCTAGTCCACTTCAAAAATGGTGGCCAGGCTCATTCAATCTGTGCCTCTGGAGGCCCACGTGTGCTCGGCAGTGATGGGCCCGGCCAGTTCAAGGATACGTTGCAAGATGGCTTCCAGGCATAGGGGCCCAGACGTAGTGGCTCTGGGTCTTTAAGTAGGATTGAGGAGGCGTTTCTAGGGACTGGGCCCTCGATGGGTGTGGAAAGCAGTCCAATATGCCTCTGGCTCGGATAGATGGGGCTGTGTGGCATGCTCCTGCACTGGTTAGCAGTGGTTCCCCATGTGCCTCTTGTGTGCGTGTGTGTGTGTGTGTGTGGGGGGCGCATGCCACTCACCAGTGTCCTTATATGGGGCTGAGGCTGCCCTGTACTTCCGAGGCAGGTCCCACTGGCCCGTTGCTAGTGTGGCGGCTTGCTCTCTTCAGGCTATTCAGTCGGCTTCCACTGGGCCGCATGTGTGCAGACAGAGGCAATGGCCTGCGCCGGCCATGCCTGGCCAAGAGTCCCCTGATATTTGTGCCCTGTGAGCCCACTTTGAGGCAGGGGCACCCAGTCCGGCAGGGGATGGCACGAGGTGAGGTTAGGTGCAGACCATCACTTAAGGCTGGCACTCCACTTCTCCCTGCAGGCCAGCCTTTTCTGGTTAAGCCCGTGTAGCCACTCTGCTACAGGAGCACCACAGAACAGGGTTCACCTGCCAATTCAACAATGCACGAGGGGGCATCTTTTGTTGCTTTGGTGTGCCTCCACAGCCTCTGATTGGTGTGCCGCCTCCCTATAGAGCCCGCCAGCAAGTGGCGCTTTGTTTTCGAGCTGGCATCTTAATGCATGGCTAAACTTGCCCCCCAGCTACTGTGGTCTTATTGTGTGTACAGGCATTTTTTAATTCTTGGGCATTTTATCACTGAAATGTATAGTATTTTGTTTTTTTACATTGTTATCTCGTATGGTTCTGTTTACTGAAACCGAATAAAGATTTATGAAATGCGTTGGGTCTGAACTCCGCTGTTCGTTCTTCTTGAATTTGCGATATGGTTCATGTGAAGGTGCAAAGTAATGTGAAAGCATCTCTTGTAAATAGCTTTTCTCATACAGGTTGCTGCAGATTTCTCAGTGCTATCTTAATGATCAGCTCTCGTCTCTTGCATAGCGAGACACACAAGAGGTTGGAGTAAATGCAGACGTGAAATGAGCCTCCCTCCAAGTTTGTCTATGGAAGGAAATGTTTGGCTCGGAGGTTTCAATACCAAAGGCCACCAAGGTCAAATATATTGCTGGTTGCTTCCAGTTTAGTGGGCTTGAAATCTGGTGCAGTGTTTCACCCTGTTCAGCTGCAAATTGCTCTCCTTTTTTCATGGTGTATTGCAATGAGCAACTTAAATGCTAGTACCCGTAAGCTGTAATTTATCCATTGAACTGAGGTAATTTCAATTATTAAAACTATAGCATTAGGGCTGAATAATGATGTAAGAATTTTCTCGGAGAGTTTGCTCATCTGGTGTCTTACTAGAGCCACTTATAACTTTGCAATGTATTTTTTGCAGGTATCTTAACAGGTTTGGCCGTAATATATAAAACTTTACAGTGTAAAAAAGTACAAAATAATGTTTTTAGTTCCACAATCAGTAAAATAATCATCATATGAAACTTTCACGAACTCCTAGAATTGTTTGACCCAAGACTCAGACAGTGATTAAATTTATGGTGGCCATTAGTTGGAGAGAGATTCATCCTCATGGGCAGTTATTCTACATTAGAAATCTTTATAGCGTAGTTGAGTAAAACCATAATTATAGACATTAAAACATTCTTAAAATAAACAATACTTCTATTTGATTCGAAAAACCAGTATCAACAATGAAAATATTCTTAAATACAGTATTCATTCAATAATATCAAAACTCCTCACACAATGTTGGTGCAAAAAACAGAAGAAAAAAAAACAGATTAGTCACAGCTTGTGTGTACTACAAAACAGATGCATTCTCAAACCTTTTCTATATAGCCGATGTACATTAATCCAGCAAAACAATCTTGATTACCCCTTTTATCTTAAGGGTTGATAAAGTGCAAACTACTAACTTCAGTAACCAGTCTACAAAATACAGCACACTAATTAAATCAAAATGTCATGCTAAAAAGATATTTGCCTCAAGCTTTACAAAACTCTAATTGAACATTCGGAAATTAATCCATCAATGACTTATCTATAGCCCCAAAGCACATTCTCAAATCAGGTCTACGAAAGGATGGTTTACAAATTGTCTTTTTTTACTTAAAGGCTGAGAGAGAAAATAGAATATCTTGAATTGCACAAAACACACTTCTCAAACCCGTTATCTTGTATTTCTAATTCTGGACAGTCTTACTAAAGCTGAGCATCTTAAAGTTGGCAGTAAATCAATTGCTCCATTCAAAAATCTTTCATTGTCATATTTAAGCTTAAGCGCCAACGGTTTCACTTGTCTTTATGACTGTTAAAATCTTCTCATAAAACGACTTTCATAGCTTTAACAGTGGCCGATTTTAATTCCTGTACCAGCACCTACTTAATGCAGCTTTCTTCAGCACATTGTAGATTTTACAGGCCAAACTACAGTCTTAACTATGTCAGAAATGTTGATTGAGGAAGACCGAATAATAGCCTAATAAACTGCATTGAGCCAAACCCATCATAGGGGATAACGTAACAAAAACGTAATGGTCTTAACTAATGGTTAGTGAACATTTGGCAGGAACTATTTCCTGAATAGGGTTCAGTGATGCGTCTGTCAAATCTTTAGCCAAACGCACAAGTTACTACTTGTGTAACGATATATCTGCAAGAGACATTAGTTAGTGATAGATTCCTTACCTTAATATATCCCCAGGAGTCATACTGGATCCGGAAAATTTTCGCTAGCGGTACCTCTGCGTGTCAGTAGGTGACATCGTGCGGCTCGACGTCCGTGGCTGGCGTCGTAAGCACCGAGATGACGTCACGGAGACAACTTAGGCACCACCCATGCGCGCTGACGTCAGTTCTGCACACGACTTTCCGAGCCAGGAACGCAGAACCAGGCAAGAAATTGACTAATAGTGCCAAGAAACTAGGGCCCTGAAAGGGATGTCCTTAACACTAGAAATCAGTTCGCAGAACAGGGAGGATGGGTGGGGCGGTAAGGAATCTATCACTAACTAATGTCTCTTATAGATATATTGTTACACAAGTAGTAACTTGTCCATCTGAAAGAGACACCCTAGTGATAGATTCCTTACCTTAGAATAGATACCCCAGCAATACCAACCCCGGTGGTGGGTCTGCGAACAAAATTACATCAAAAAGTCACGGAGAACAGAACGGCCAAAGAAGCGGTCTCTCCGGACTTGACTGTTAAGGCAGTAATGCTTGGTAAACGTGTGCAGCGAGGCCCACGTAGCTGCCTGACAAATGTCCTGCAAGGCAACGCCGCGTCCCAAGGCAGTAGTGGTTGCCGTTACCCTGGTGGAATAGGCACGCAGCCCCACAAGAGGCTCCTTCTCAGTCAACGAGTAACAGGCCTTGATGCAGAGAAAGACGCAATGAGAGAAGGTCCGTTTGTGCACGGCCCGACCTTTATTGGCGCCCACGTAGCCAACAAAGAGCTAGTCATCCACCTGGAACTGTTGTATGTGCTTCAGATTGAATGAGAGCGCATGTTTTGGGTCCAGACAGTGGAGCATCTCTTCCTCTTTTGAAGGATGCGGAAAGAAGATGGGTAAAGTGATGGTCTGCCCGATGTGGAAGGGTGTGACAACCTTTGGCAAGAAAGAAGGACGGGTCCTTTAAACCACCTTATCCGGATGAACAGAAAGGAAAGGAGGTTTGGAAGAAAGAGCCTGGAGCTCACTCGCTGTTCTGGCATGGGTGATAGCTACCAGGAAAGCAGTCTATAGAGTGAGAAGACGCAAAGGACAGTCATGAAGGAGCTCGAAAGGAGCGCACATCGGATATGTCAAGACAAGGTAAAAGTCCCACTGAGGCATAATGAACGGCACAGGAGGAAACGTGTGCGTAATGCCTTTCAGGATATGGTTAACAACCGGGTACTTAAAAAGAGCAGGCTGATATGGAACCCGTAGAAAGGCGGAGATGGCCAAAAGATAACCTTTCATAGTGTCCAGAGCAGAGCCCTGCTGGGCCAAAGAAAGAAGGAACAAAAGGACTTCGGAAAGAGGGGCAGAAAGGTGATCCCCAGACTTTGCTGTGCACCAATGCACAAACTTGTTCCACCTGTAGGCGTCTACCGTTTTAGTTGAGGGACGCCTGGCTGCCAGAATGACATCACAGATTTTGGGAGGAAGATCGAAAGCGGTCAACTGTCGCTGCTCAATCTCCACGCATGGACGTTGAGGCTGCACAGGTTCGGGTGGAGGACTGTCCCCTGCTGCTGCGACAGAAGATCCTCCCGAAGAGGCAGTCGGATCGGGGGATCGATCGCCGTGTTGAGTAGCTCAGGATACCAGTATCTTCATGTCCAATCCGGAGCTACAAGAATGACTTGGGCTTGGTCGCGCCGAACCTTCTTCAGCAATCTGGGCAGAAGTGGTATAGGCGGAAAGGTGTACACCAGACAGCAACTCCACTCACGACGAAAAGCATCGCAGATCTAGCGCCGCCTTGGAAATTCCAACAAGCAGAACTGATGACATTGCGCGTTGTCTTCGATGGCGAATAGATCTTACCAAGGCTCTCCCCACTGCTGAAAGAGACCTTGTGCTACGTCCGAGTTCAGACACCATTCGTGAACCATCCAGCACCGGTGGCTGAGTTAATCTGCTCTGGCGGTCAGAGAACCTGCCAGGTGTTGAACCATCAAGGTAATTCCTTGATGATCCAGCCATGTCCAGAGGTGCAGATCCTCCCGACATAGGGTCCTGGACCCCACCCAGTCCTGTTTCTTGCAATACCACATTGCGGGGGTGTTGTCAGTGACCACACCTGCACCACACTTCCCCGGACAGAGGGAAGGAAGGCTTTCAGTGCAAGCCGGATCGCCCAAAGCTCCAGAACGTTGATATGACGCCGGGACTCCGCCGAAGACCAGCGGTTTCTGATCTCTGCCTCTCCCAAGTGTCCTCCCCATTCCAGGAGGGACGCATCCGTCACCACCGTGTGCTCCGTTGGGGAAGGTAGAGGGATATGCCGTGGACCCAATCGCAATTCGTGAGCCACCACTGCAATTGGAGTGCAGTGCTCTCCGAGATCTGGACATGATCGGACAGGTTGCCCTGATGCTGTGCCCACTGGAACTTCAGGTCCCACTGCAGAGCCCGCATATACCATCTGGCATGTTGTACTAGCAGGATGCAGGAGGCCATCAGGCCCAGGAGCCGGAGGGTCATCTTGACTGAGACCGGGGATAGAGGCTGAAAAATTGTAATCATAGCCTGAATATACTGGACTCGCTGCTCGGGAGGATAAACCCGAAACCGCGTTGAATCCAGAATTCCTCAGATGACTAGGAGCTTCTGGAAGGGACTCGGGTGCGACTTCGGCACGTTGATGGAGAACCCCAGAAAATGCAGGAGATCGGCCGTAGTCTGAAGGTGGGCGACAACTGCTTGGGACGAGCCCGCCTTCCACGTAGGGGAAGACTGACACCCCTGACCTGCGCTGGTGAGCTGCGACCACCGCCATCACTTTCATGAACACCCGAGGGGTGCTGGTAAGGCCGAAGTGGAGTACAGCAAACTGAAAATGCTCCAGGCCTACCGTGAACCGCAGGTAATGCCGGTGGGCTGGAACGGACGGGGACATGAAAATATGTGTCCTGCAAGTCCAACGCTACCATCCAGTTTCCAGGGTCGAGGGCAGTCAAGACCTGAGCCAGAGTCAACATCCTGAACTACTCCTTCCGGAGGAAGCGATTGACATTCCTGAGGTCCACGATGGGTCGCAAGACCCCTTTGTCCTTCTTGGGGACCAGAAAGTAGTGGGAATAACCACGTCCTACTTCTGGTCCAGGAACACACAATGATGGCCCCCTTGGCCAGGAGGACCATAACTTCCTGTTGGAGAAGCGCCAAGTGATCCCCGACATACGGTGGAACTGAGGTTGCAAGGCTGGGAGGGTAGACTCGAAGGGGAGGGAGTTACCCCTCCAAACGAGTTGCAGCACCCACTTGTCGGAAGTGACAAAACGCCATGGGGGATGGTGATGTCAAATCCTGCCGCTCACAGGCATGGGTGCACCTCAAAGCTCGGACTAGGAAGACTTTGAGGCAGCAGCTGCGGGAGCGGAGGTGGATTGACCCGCTCGCTGGCCTCCTGCGCCACCACGGCGGCCTCCGCGCCCACGGCCGCGCTGAGTTTGGTTCTGCGCAGGCTTCTGACTAAACAAGCGGGCAGGGGCGCCCTTTCCGTGGCCACGAAAGGAATGAAAGGTAGACGATGCCAGGCGCGTGGTGGAGAGACCCAAGGACTTGGCCGTAGCCCGAGAGTCCTTAAAACGCTTAACCCCACTGTCAGCTTTATCGCCTAACAGGCGAGTGCAATCAAAGGGCATGTGCATGAGCAAGCTCTGGACATCTGGCAAGAACCCAGTAGATCTCAACCAGGCGTGGCGATGAAGTGCCACAGTCAAAGAAATTGCCCTACAGAGAGTCCGCTGTGTACAAACAACACCAAATGGCGAACGTAGCCGCATCTTTGCCTTCTGCAACAGCTTGGGACAGCACAACTTGGGGCAACACCTGTGCAACCAGATCGCCCACACTGCGTGGGAATAGCAGCCCAATAGAAATACGGTGTTCACCGACCGTAGCCCTAAGCTAGCCAATGAGAACAACCGCTTGTCAAACTGCTCCAGCTTTTTAGAGTCCTTATCCGGCGAAGCCGTGGGAAAGGCACTGACGTCAAAGCTTGGATGACCATGCTCTTGGGAGTAGGATGAGTGGTCAGAAAGGCAGGGTCACCAGGCGCCAAGGATGACGCCTGGCGACGTTTTTATCCACAGGGGCCCTTGTGAGTGCGTCATTAAACTGCAGCAGGGGTTCCCATTAAGTGGACGCTGTCTGGAGCACCTCAGTGAAAAGATTCGTTTTTAGGGCCACCGTAGGGAGATCAAGGTTGAGGACCTCAGCTGCCCGACAGAGCACCACCGTGTAAGAGGCGCCCTCCTCCATGGTAGGAGGGGGAGAGGCAAACCCCGGGTTAGAGGAGACATCAAGGCCGCCGTGCTCCTCTAACTCGTCTGCCCAGTCCCACACACACGAATCACACTGAGGAGCAAGAGGGTCCTCGGACCCCTCCCAATCGTACAACCACCTCTGCCGCACGTGGTACAGACTGCGGTGGCAGGGCAGGGACCGGGGGAAGAAACAAACGGCGCCGGGAACAACACCCGACAGGGCCGAACCGGCCCCGTGTCCCAATGCGGATCCCAGGTAGGGACAAAAGTGTTGTGGAACCTGGGCAGGGGCGGAAAAATGGCACCCACTACGGCGCCTGGTGCGGAGCCGAGGGCGGGCCGGAGATGGCAGCGTGGGACCATGTGGCTCCGTGGCCGGAGCCAGCGGTGCAGGATCCTGTGGTGCCAGGGTCGGAGCCGTCGGTGGGGCCGACGGCTCCACAGGATCCAGACAAGGGACCGCAGGCCCGAGGGTGCTCCGGAGGGAGCCTGAGGCCTAAACAGGCAGTCCATGGTAGCAAGAATTTCTTGCACCTGTGTGGGAGTCGCCGACTGACCCGGATAAGGTGGGTAAGCCGTGGGACTCCCGGGCTCCGACGGAGCCGCAGGGGCAGAACCCCTGTCCCCTGCATCCGGGGACAACACTTCTTCGACTTCTTTTTGTGTTGTTTCTTACCCGAACCAGAGGATGAAGACCAGGAGCCTGAGGAGCGATGATGGTGGCCCCATGAGCGCTCTCTGGAGCGGCCCCTGGACCGCGAGCGGCGCTGGGATGAGTGGACCTTAAGCAGCTTCCGGCACCGCTCCCTCAAGGCCTTTGGGGCCATGGCCAGACAGTCCGTACTGGACCGAGAGTCGTGGTCGCACTCCAGGCAGTAGAGGCAGACGTCTTGGGGGTCCACCACCGACATATTACGACGGCAGGCCCCACAAGACTTAAAACCAGGCATCCCTACCTGCACCAGAGTAGACTGACAGGAGACAAAGTCTCAAAAGAATAGTCAAAAAGTGACTAAGGTACGTGCTCTAACCGGATCTGCGCTTACTGGCGCAGAAAAATAAAGAACTGACGTCAGTGCACATGGTGGTGCCTAAGTAGTCTCCATGACGTCATCTCGACACTTAAGACGCCAAAAACGGACAAGGAGACGCACAACGCCACCTACTGATGTGCAGAGGTACTGCTAGCGAAAACTTTCCGGATCCAGTCAGACGCCTGGGGATATTCTAAGGTAAGGAATCCATCATTAACGTGTCTCTTTCCGATATATTAACATTGAAAAAAACAAAACCTCTTTCAGCTTCAGGTTACCTACATTCAATCAATGCCCACCTCTCCTAATACAAACGCAACATTAATATGAAGTGCCCTTATAACCGCTTCCCCTAAATATCTAATTACAGCAAGGTTTTTTTGTTAGACATCTGGCAAATATTACTATGTTAGTTTTAGAAAGATTCACTTCTAAGGTCTCAAGGCCATAAAGCAAATGCTGCAGACTGACATGCCTAGACTCACAAGACTGTCGAATCAGTAAAGCATGGTAATGTAACCTTGCAGGTCATGATCCTTCATTTGTAAGGACAGACCCTTAGATCTGATACGAATTGAAAAGTATGTTGAGCATGACGCACACCTGTTTTAGGCTTCTTTATCTAATATCCCCCAATCCTGGGCCCATTTTAAAAAAACAACAATCGTATGTTCCCCTAAGTGTTATTGTCCTACATCACTTATCGATGGACAGTCAAAATTATCTGTGGAGTAATATACGATCGTCTAGTCAGGCGGGCAGGCGATAATAGTATTCCGTCAGCTTTTTAATTTGAATTTAGGCACAATCTATGAATCAGCAGTATTTGAATCTAACTCGGATTGTAAGTACATCCATGCAAGAAGTTACCCCATCTGTCCTGCTTACATGGAACTATCCGCTGCATTTGATTCAGTGAACAGGACCAAATTGTGGCTAATGTTGTTGGAATTAGGAGTGGAACACCCTATGGTGAATTTTCATTATTCTCTACATGCAGATCTTTCTGCCAGAGTGCGGATAAATGATTTTGTCAAACTATCACCTGCATTTCAGCTGAGGAGGGGGATGTGGCAGCGGTGCATATTGGCGCCCCTGCTGTTTATTCTTTATATCAATAGGCTAACTGCCCAACTAGGTTCAGACCAAGGTGATACTCCTAGAATGGCAGGCACTTTGGTGCCTGCCTTATTATATGTAGATGAAGCAGTCCTTATAGCCCTCCCTCCCAATGCTCTGAGGGGGCTGGTGGATTATTTTGTTCTTTTTATGCAGACGTAGATTTAACAACTAATTACACCAAGTCACTTCATGTCTGTGGGCCTTGCAAAAAAGGTTTAATAGGATTATACTTACGGGCCAAGCGGTGACTTGTGTTGATTGTGTTATTTAGGTTTGAAGTTTAGTTCTTCAGGATCCTGGCATTCATCGATTAATAATTCCACTCTTAAACTCAGTAGAACTGCTGGATTCGTTTGTAATCTTATTTGACCTGGTATGAGGGGGACAGTTTTTCCAGCCCTAAAGGTGAATAATGCTCAGTGTGTTAGTGCTACTACCTATGGAGCAGGATTATGGGGCATTACTAAAAGTGGTTTGCTTCAGACCAAGGAAAATCACTTTCTTCACAGGTTGCTGTACTCACAGTCATACAGATCGAGTTTTATGACCCATTCTGAGCCAAGGCAGGGACTCGTTTTAGACAGGGTCCATCTGGCCCCTCTTTTGTTGTGGATCAGTATTTGGACAAATCCGGCTGCCTCGCTATGTAGGACTAGCATTTGTAAATGTCTCAATCAGGACAGGGCCTTTTCATTCCGTGGTTGTGTTACATTCTAGATACTTTTGTCATTCTGGGTCTGTCCTTTTTATTCACTGAACCCTCAAGTATTATTAAAACTGACAAGAACAGGGTGAGAGTTATATTTTTGGATCATTGTGAAAATATAAGATTGAAAAAATGAGCGCTGCCAAGAAAATCAGGTTTATATCAATACAGAGTAGCTTTGCTTGATCTACCGTTTTTAAGATCGACTGAAGTCTTGTTTTTATGTCTGTGCCTTTTTGGAACTGGCTATTCAGGCAAGAAAAGGAATGATAGATTAGAACGTATAATGACCGTTTATAGGTATATATATTGCTTAATGGTATTAGATGAGGAGTTTGCATTTTACTGTCATGATTATATATATATTAATTATTTTTTTTATCCTACTGGCCTGGAGTGTTTTTAGCACATGCGATGTGTTAATTATGTCTTTTATGGTATTGTCACTCATACTGTGTTTTATAATATTGCTATTTCTGCACTTTTTCTTTTCTGATCTATATAGATTGAGTAAAGATTGTTGAATTGAACTGAACTGCGCTTCTTTTGGGTTTTTTAGTTATGAAATACAATTGTTCTTTCTCAGTCTAACACACAGCCATGTGTTATGATATGGCTCCTGAATAGTTTTAAGTAATAAAAGGGGATCGGCCCCAACAACGTAGCTCACTCCATAGCATATTTCTGTAATATCAAATGCTGTTTGAAATTCACAAAAAAGCACATAATGGGGGTGCTGCCATGACTGATATAAGTCTCCATCAACCCTGATAGTGCTATATTATTGTTGACTGTCGCCCCTTCTTCACAAAAGTCTATCTAAAACCAGAGAGCAAGTACTGTTTTTGTTTTCGGAGTGTAGGTGTGCACACCACTTTTCAGTGTTTTATTCTCTCCAATATACATTTCAAGGTTTTAAGCATTTACCCCAAGGAGCTGCAGCGCTCAGGTATCCTATAGGTGGATCCTGTAGTGGGGGAAACCAGCGAGCACTTGTGGGTGGCTCAAAGTCAAGCGGGTTGGACAACCAACGCAGAGGCACAATTGGGACCAGATCGCCGCCGCCAGGTGTGTCCTGCCGATTCCGCGCTCCTGTTGTCTGGTGGGAGCCGGTGGACGTGACCCCCCCCCGGGGACCTGTGGCCAGGCCTGCGGCTCCGCTCTCTCCCTGCGCCTGAGGGAGGCCCTACATTGACCCTGGCCGCCTGGATGTGCCCCAATGGCCTTGCACACCTGGCTGGAGTGACGTACCTGGGCTGGGGGCCGCTGCCTGGGGAACGGAATCGGCCGCACTGACCGAGCAGCGTGGGGTCCTGGGCATGGGCCCTATCGGCGGCTCCCGACCCTGCTGCGTCCTGCAAACATCCTGGGCCTCTGTCGGGGGGTGGGGTGGGGCATGGTGGCCTGTGTTGACCTTCCCGCTTGAGTTGCGCCCCACGACAAGGCGTGCACCTTCGGCCGCGACCGCCAGGCGGTGTGCCGTCTGCGGCGCTGGACCTCCTGTTGCTCCTGGTCAGTTCTTGTGGGCCCTGGATTGAGGTGGTCCCCGGAGCCCACCAGCCGGCCTGTGGGGGTGCCTGGGTGTGGCGGCTGGTCTGCTGGGGTCCCCCTCCTCCATCTGGTGCCTGAGTGAGGGGAGGGGTGGCGAGGTGGCGGGGGGTTCGACTGCCAGCACAGGCAGTGGTGGCTCCGTCTTCATTGGGTCCTGTGGTGGCGGCCGGCCTTGGCCCACCTGGAGGTTCTCTGGCGCGATATCGAGCGGCAGTGTTCTCTTGGCCTGGGCCTGCCCGGGTCCGCCCGGGTCCCTACCCCTTGACTGGGCATCAGGTGGCTGACCCTCTGCGGACTGGAGAGCATGGAACCGTTCTGTTGCCCACTGTGAGGGTCGCGGTCTCGACCAGCGGGGCCATACCTGTGGCCCCGGGGCCTGCACTTTAGCCGTCTCATCCTCCCCCCTCCTCCCTGAAGACCTTCTCTGTCCGGAACGGCGGAATCGGGCGCACACACCGGGCGGCGGCGATCTGGTCCCAATCGTGCCTCTGCATTGGTTGTCCAACCCGCTTGACTTTGAGCCGGACTTTCTGGAGAAATGGCTCAAATCATGGGTCCCTGAGGGCTCCCTCTCTCCCTGGTTCGCGATCGAACGAGCCCATCGGTCCCTGGCCCCTAAGCTTCCTCCGGGTGTGGCCCCCCCGACCAATCATGATGCGGGTCCTTAATTTCAAAGACGGGGACGCCATCCTGTTTGACGCCCGCAAACAGCAGCGGCTCCTACAGGAAAATCGCGCTATCATGATTTTCCTGGACTACACCCGCGAGGTCCAGAGCCAGCGCTGCTCCTTTGACGACGTTACACAAAAGCTGAGGGCGCTCAATATCCAATACCAGCTCCTCTTACCGGCACGCCTGCGAGTGGCATTCGCCAACAAGACCTTGTTCTTCGACAACCCGACAGCGGCATGAACCTGGGTGATGGAGGAACACCCGTTGCATACTGATGACGGAGCTCCGCACCAGGGGCCTGCCGGGGTGGACATGCTCGCCTCACGCCTCCTGCTCCCGACCCAAGCATAACCGCTTCCCTAGCAGGCGCCATGGACAGAGGCAGACCCACTTGGACTCCCCACAGGGTCGCCCCCTTCAATCGATACTGCTCTTTGATGAACCTTAACTGGGAGACGCTCAGGATCATCTGACCGCTTGGCCCATGGGGGCGCTTCGCCCCGACCCTCCCTGCATGTTCTCCCGGACACAGACATCTCATGCAGGTCAGTGCTTTTGAAAGAACCTGCCTGAACTCACCTCTGCCTGTCGGGCCTGGCTCCGCGGCCGGAGGGTGTGCCTGGTCTTACCACATTAATTTCCTTCCTGATGGACTAGTTTATGTACATACTGAAAAGAGGAGGGGTCCTCCACGCTTTCCCATTCCCAAGCATTTTAGTTTGGTTGTTCACTCTTTGGTTTGTTGTTAGGGCAACAGATGCTTCCGTTCCTGAAGTGTAGGGTGAGGGTGGGTGGGACCGTTGTCCCGAGTTTTTTCCACAATTTTGTGTTTTTTGTTTGTTAGTTCTACCTCACCAGCATTCAAGAAGCACCCTGACCTACACCCGACAAGACAGACAGACCGGACCTCCACTTTCAGGCTTGTGATCCCACTGCCATCATAAACACCATGTCCAACGCATCATGTCATGGAAATGTAATGACCTCCTGGACCGCTTTAAACGCATGGCTGTCCTCAGATATCTGCAGCGCCTTGGAGCGGACAACTTACTCTTACAAGAAACCCACCTGCTGGGTGATCACTGCCCCACCTTACCGCGGTACGGCTATGATAGGGTGTGGTACTCAGGGTGTACAAGGGGTTCCCGAGGAGTGGCGATCCTGGTGAAACGCTCCCTTCCTATGGTGACTGTCCAAATAACTCTTGATGCCCAGGGCACTTTCGTGGCCCTCTGTGGCACACTAACCGGCAACCCGCTCAACCTGGTGTCCCTTTATTCTCCCCCCTCGATGACGACGATCATAGCCAAGTCTGTTGACCTTCTGGCGTCTCTGCCCCCGGTCCCACATTCTTGGGGGCGACTAACGCCGTCTCCTGACCGGACCTCGACATGACAGGCCCTCCGTCCCATGGTAGAATCTCACAAGCCAAACAGCTGAGGTCTTGGTCCGCATCACTGGGCTTATGCGATGCCTGGCGACTAGGGCACCCTCACTCTAAACTATTCACACACACCTCAGCGGCACACAACACACAGGCACGCATTGACGCCATCTTCGCTCCTTCGACGGATTATCTTTTGATACTCAGACTCGGACTCAAGCAACTGGTCAACACCCCCACCCACTACGCCGGCCACACGCTTGATCCAGTCTTCTCTTCCAGCAAGTACATCACCTTCAGCCACGCCACCGGACTCCACTGGACCGACCACAGCTGCGTCCACTTCAGCTTCAAAAGATCCACGACCCACCACCACCCGCAACAGGTACCTCACAGGAATTGGAGCAAGATCACCGCAGACCAGCTCACCACCTCCCTCAGCCAGAGCCCACCCGCCAACACAACGGACCCCAACGAAGCAGCCCGCAACTTCACACAGTGGCTGACCGCCTGCGCCGACGACCTCGCGCCACTAAAGAACCCTCCCACCAGACCCAGAAGCAAGAAGGCATCCTGGTTCACCGACGACCTCAAGGACTCCAAGAAGACCTGCCGCACCCTCGAGAAAGCCTGGCCGGACCAACGACAACATGACCGCCCTCAAACACGCTACCCGCAAGCACCACCAGCTCATCCGCACCACCAAGAAGAAATCCCTGAAGGAACGACTGGACAACAACGCCCACGACAGCAAAGAGCTCTTCACTATCGTCAAGGAGTTCTCCAACCCCAGCACCGGCACCAACGACATCACTCAGTCACAAGACCTCTGCGACTCCCTCGCCTCGTTCTTCCACCGCAAGATCGCCGACATCCACAACAGCTTCGGCGCCCCACCCACGCACCCAACCGTCGAACCAATGCCCCCCACCGCCACCCTTCGCACCTGGACCACGGTGACCACCGAAGACACAGCCCGCACGATGAACACCATCCACTCCGGATCACCGACCGACCCCTGCCCACACCACGTCTTCAACAAGGCCGACTCCACCATCGCACCGCAACTCCGGAACATCATCAACGCCTCCTTCAACACCGCCACCTTCCCGGAGAGCTGGAAGCACGCCGAGATCAGCGCCCTCCTGAAGAAACCTACAGCGGACCCCACCGATCTCAAAAACTTCCGCCCCATCTTGCTCCTCCCTTTTCCTGCTAAAGTCATCGAAAAGAACAGACAGCTGACCGCCTTCCTCGAGACGAACGGATCCCTCGACCCCTCGCAGTCCGGCTTCAGAGCCAACCACAGCACCGAGACCGCCCTCATCGCAGCCACCGACGACATCCGGACCCTGCTCGACAAGGGGGAAACAGTGGCCCTCATCCTCCTGGACCTCTCCGCTGCGTTCGACACGGTCTGCCACCGCACCCTAGTCCAGCGCCTCAGCTACATCGGTATCCAAGAGAAGGCACTGGAGTGGATCATCTCGTTCCTCGCCGGAAGAACACAGAGTCCGCCTCCCCCCGTTTCGCTCCGAGGCCACCGAAGTCATCTGCGGCGTCCCGCAAGGATCTTCACTCAGCCCCACCCTCTTCAACATCTACATGAAACCTCTCGCAGCCATCGCAAGCCAGCACAACCTCAACATCATCTCTTACGCCGCCGACACCCGGCTGATCCTCTCCCTCACCAGAGACCCCGACACCGCCAGAACCTGCCTATACGAAGGGATGAAAGACGTCGCCGAGTGGATGAAGGACAGCCGCCTGAAACTGAACTCGGACAAGACAGAAGTCCTCATCCTGGGATCTCCGCCCTCCGCCTGGGACGACTCCTTGAGTGCCCCCAGCCCTGGGCACGCACCCAAGCCAACCGACCACGCACGCAACCTGGGCTTCATCCTGGACCCCTCCCTCTCGATGACCAGACAAGTCAACGGCGTCTCCTCATCGTGCTTCAACACCCTGCGTATGCTTCGCAAGATCTTCCGCTGGATCCCGACCGAGACCAGGAAGACTGTCACCCAGGCACTCGTCACCAGCCGACTGGACTACGGAAACGCCCTCTACGCCGGAACCACAGCCAAGCTACAGAAAAGACTCCAGCGCATCCAGAACGCCTCCGCCCGACTCATCCTGGATGTCACCCGACGCAGCCACATCTCCAGCCACCTGAGGAACCTGCACTGGCTCCCCGTCGACAAGAGGATCACGTTCCGGCTCCTCACCCACGCACACAAGTCTCTCCACGACCTGGGCCCCAAGTACCTCAACGACCGCCTGACCTTCTACACGCCCACCCGCCAGCTACGGTCCACCAGCCTCGCCCTCGCAGCCGTACCACGCATCCGAAGAGCCACCGCCGAAGGAAGATCCTTCTCTTACCTGGCTGCCAAGACTTGGAACTCCGTCCCCATCCACCTTCGGCTGACCCAGGACCATCTCGCCTTCAGGAAACAACTCAAGACCTGGCTGTTCGAGCAGTAGCATACCCCTCCCCCCAAGCGCCTTGAGACCCTCCCGGGTGAGTAGTGTGCTATACAAATTGCATGATTGATTGATTGGTTTTGATTCAGGATGTCACGCTTCTCCTGAGAGGTATCTCTGACCACTTGCCAGTGATGATCCGTACAGCTCCTCCCGCCCCCCCCCCCCCCTGCCTGTGTCCAGCAAACATGGAGGTTAAATGCCTGGTTTCTTCAAGACAAGGATTTCAGGAAGGTGGTGAAGCGGTAACTAAGAATACTTTCTCTCTAACAAGGGCTCCATGTCCTCCCCGGGCACCCTATGGGAGGCGGGCAAGGCCATGATTAGGGAGTCGCCAAGGGTCAACTTAAGCTCCAGCGACAAACCCAACTGGAACAGATTACCTCACGGGAGGCGCAGGCCCTGCGCCTTGAAAGTGCCTCAGCCAGATCCCCAGATGCTTCAGACACGAGACTTCTGACCCTGCTCCGGTCGGAGATCAAGCAGCTGTCGCTGGACACGACCAAACTCCTTTGGCACTCCTCTGTGGCCAGAGTGTATGGAAGGGGCGACAAGAATGGCTCGCTCCTTCACCGCCTGGCTACGGATCCAAGGGCGAACCGTATAATACCTGAAATAGCGGCACTAGATGGATCACTGTGCCGTGCCCCCATGGAGATGGCACAGGCATTTGCAGCCTATTACCGTAGGCTATACGAGGTCCGAGCCCCAACCTTGTCCCTTACGGACCTGATGGACGTGGAGGGTGGCCACCTTCTGTGTGTGGATGCCGCCTCTCAGGCCGATCTGGAACGTCCTATTTCCCTTGAGGCAATTGGAGAAGCAATCGCTCGTTTCATCCGGCAAGACACCGGGCCCAGATGGCCTTCCTCAAGAATACTATGCTCACTACCGGGAAGTCCTCATCCCCCACCTAGATGCACTATTTCGCGAAGCTGTGGAGAAAGGCTCCTTCCCTCAGGAAACGGACATAGCCACTATTGTGGTCCTTCCAAAGTCCCAGCCCCCACCACCACAGTCCGCAGATTACTGCCCTATCGAAATCATAAACACTAAGGTCACACTGTTTGCCACCCTCCTTGCCCAGCGACTCAAACCCCACGGGTCTACGTTGGTCCACCCCGATCAATGTGGGTTTATGCCCTCTCGCGGCACCCGACACTGTCTACGCAGACTGCACTTCGCCTTGGCCCATCGTCACCTCCTCAACCCATACCTCGCGCTTCTCCTGGTAGACTTTGAGAAGGCCTTCGACTTGGAGGACTGGGGCTTCCTTCAGGATGTTCTTCCAGGCCATGGTCAAGGTTCTATACGCCCTCCCGAGGGCTCCTGTTCTAGTGAACGGAGTCCTGTCGGAAGACCTTCTCGGTCTGCAGAGGGACGAGGCAGGGCTGTCCCTTTTCCCCCTGCTTTTTGCCTTAGTGATGGAGCCCTTGGCATCCTTGATGCGGTCTTGCAATCGGGTGCGGGGATGGGAATGGCCCAGCGCCGAACCAGATAAAATCGCCCTCTACGCAGACGACGTCCTCATCTACTTGGCAGATCCTGCCCGGTCTGGCCCCCATTGTCTTCTTATCTTGCAGTCCTTCGAACAGGCCTCTGGCCTCCGCTTGAATCCCAACAGATCGGTCCTGGTACCCCTTCACCTCTCTCTGGAATGCTTGGACTGGCAATCCGAAATACCTCTACGTCGTCAATCATTCAAGTACCTGGGGATATGGGTGGCCTTGCTGCCAGAGCTCAGCTGGGCCCTCAATGTCACTCCACTGGTGAAGCGGGCCAAGGCGGACCTCCAGCAGTGGCAGTCATTGCCCCTCAACCCTATGGGGAGGGTGGCCCTCTTTAAGATGATGGTGCTTCCCCGCTTTCTTTACATGCTTGAGAACTCCCCCATGTGCTTTCCCAGGGCCTGGTTCCGTGAGCTCGACGGCTTGGCTGGCAGGTTCTTATGGGGGAAGGGTAGGTCCAGGGTGGCACTCAGTACTTGCAGGATCCCTACGTTCAACGGGGGTTTGGGGACGACTCATCTTACCTATATTATTTAGCCACGCGACTTCTTTCCATACACGACACGGGGTGGTCCGATCCGGCCTGTTGGCTCGAACTAGGGGAGATGGGCCTCAACAGAATCCAATCCTTTTTATATGGGACCCCGATTCCTTTCTGTCTTCCGGAGGTGACAGGCTCGGTGTTCCTGGCCTGGGGGGCAGCGTTGCGGCACACCAACTGGACACACACGCTGACCCACTGTACACCCCTGTGGCACGGGACCTGGCTCAAAGAAGTGACTAGGCTTCGGGGCTTTGAAACATGGAACCTCATAGGTATCACGCCGTTGGGAGATGTTTGGGTGGGGGATCATATGCGCTCTTTCAAAGATCTCCAAATCAGGTACGCACTGCACGCTCGCAATTCTTTCGCTACCTCCAGCTACGGCATGCCCAACGCTCACACCTCACAAAAGGTACGCGGCTGCCAGATCATAGCCCGCCCGAGGCACAGATTATGTTTGGGGATCTGGGGAAGGGTGGCATTTCCCGCATTTACCGCGCACTGATTAATAACACCCCGACTTTCGTGGACCATCTGCGGGCACAATGGGAGGACTGGGTGGGACCCTTGGAAGATGAGGACTGGCAAAATGCCCTTATGGCCCCCAGAACGGTCACCGCCTCCTCTAGGCTGCGCTTGGTGCAGCTCTATTACCTACATGCTGCATACCTCACCCCTGTACGCCTTCATCACGCGGGGCTTAGTCCGTCCTCAGCCTGTACCAGGTGTGGCCATGACCCCGCTGACTTCTTTCACGTGGTTTTGGCCTGCCCTCTCCTGGCGAGATTTTGGAAGGGCATCGAAGAAGAACTCACTGAGGTTCTAGGGTGGGGGTTCCGCATGACCCTAAGCACACAATCATGGGCATCACTGATGGGTTGGACGGGTCTTGCAATGAGAAACGGTTCTTCACTACAGCTATGGTGGTAGCTAAAAGAGACACTGCGGCCTCCTGGAAATGTCCTGAACCCCCAAGTGTGGGGCGTTGGTGGACTGGAGTAGACTGGTGCGCCACACATGAGGAAGTTATGTATGCGGCATATGGTTGCCCTAAGAAATACCGCAGAATTTGGGGGGGGAAGTGGTTGGGAAGTGGTCTAATCATGAGGGGTCTGGCTGTTTCCATCTCATTTTTGCTTTATTAATGTCTGTACATTGGGTAACGAGAACTTGTGATTGTAATCCTCGATTATTAACATACGGTGCTGACTGGCTGGTGCATTCCTTCTGTAAACTGAATAAAAATGTGTATCAAAAAAAAGTATCACATGTTACACAATCCATTAAATCACAAGTGTGTGTATGTGTGAGGGGGGGTGAGTGTGTAATAAATGGTTTAAGGAGTATTTCCACCGCATTACAGATGCATCAATATGAAGTAGAGGTTTATGAACTAAACAAAAAGTTTTTAACCGCTTTCCGAAGCATAACAGAGTGGACCTATGCTTAATACTCTGACAGGGAATTACATATCTGTGGCACCAGGAAAAGCAACCCTCTTCCAATGAAGCTTGATTCTTGTGATTCCCAGGAAGATCTGGCTGCTTGATCTCAGAAACCACACTGGCTATTTCCCTTCTGGCATTTAAACACCAAACATGCCAATTTCAATATGATATGGTAGGCTCCTGATAGAACATAGACAGCACTAATGCTATCAAACTTGCCCAATCTGCCAAGCCGCTATATTTTGATTGGACTGTAATCCGATTTGTCTTCCGGGTAGATTTTCCTGTATGGTGTTAGTATAGTCCATTTGTGAGTGTGTATGTAATCCATTTAATTTATATTTAGTGTCCAAACAGGGCAATGTTCATTACAGATGTCTTTATATTTGCATCCCATGTCACTCCTAGATTACATGCTGTGTTTAAGAAGGTGGTGGGAAGATCAAATAGTTCAGGAGGATGATAACTGTAGCTTATTAGCCATATCTTATGACTGGAGCCCATGAGCAGAGCCCCGGTTTCAAACCTCATTACTTTTCACTCCGCTGTAGCTGTTAAGAGCCGGCGTTCCTGCGCGCACCGTTGTTGTTAAGTGCGCGACCAGGACCCCCCTGCTCCCACGTTAGGCCAAAAAAGGACACCGTCCGAGACAGGCCTGCTCACCTCCTTAGTAGCTTGACACGAGCAGCCAGGCTTATCTTCAAGGCACGAGTGTTCATTATGTGCAACCACGCCCACAGCAATCCCAATGATGTCACCACAAATGGACTCCCCACGAGTTTGTATAAAACAAGTATACTTTATATAAAAAGATATATGAAATGACTACACAATACAACTCCCACATATATACACTGGGTAACATTGTTTCTGGTGGTTTGGGCGGTCCTAATCCCCAACCATCGGTTCTAACCAACAGCTACGCTGACTTTTAACGGTTCTCAACAGGTTAGGTACGTCGTACCACTAGATTCACAAATGTTGCAAAATACAAGGAATACTGCCCTACTTAACGATGGGTTTGTGTACAGTGCCACAGTGAAACATGCAATGCTTAGCGCCTAGATCATGTACTGAGTCAACACAAGATAATGCAACTCGGTTCACTACCAGCATGCCCTGTTCAAGGAAGGAATACAGCAATGCGCCACGCTGCAATTACGTACAGTGTGATAGGAAAACAATGCAATGCCCATCACCACCAGCATACCATGTGCAAGATAGGAATAAGGTAGTGCATCACAGTGCAATTCAGTACAGTGCAGTGAATAACCAATGCAGTGCGCTACGCTAGGACCCTGTATCCTGCAAGAGAAACATAACGTAATGCATAGCGCACTAACCCCTGAGTTCGTTATGCACCTCTAATGTCAGACATTTTGTCCAATAGTTTGACAGTTCATTAGCAGCAAATATGCAAAGTGTTATACAACTTTTGTGTGACCGGTTGCCCCCAACACATACCAACGAAGACACACAAGTTCCACTCCAGGCCCCTGTGCTGCCCCGTCCGGGACCAGCACAGACCGGGATCTGGGCAGAAGCAACAGGTGCACACAGCTGCCAGCAGCGAGAGGCCGAGAGTGTCCCTCCGGGCCCGCATCCCGCCCTAGGCGATGATCCACTTTACCTGGAGGGGCGCGACCCCACTCTCCTCTCCTGCCGCAGCGGCTTGGCCTCATTCCAGAACCTTGTCACCATGGGCAATGCGCTCTCGGTCCGGTAGTTCAGCTCCTGTGGGGCTGCCGGTCGGGGCCACTAATGTTCAGCACAAACTCCTTTCACGAAGCCTTTCCCACGATGCTGGGGCTACCCCACGTTGCCTTCGAGGGCCCGTTCACTTGGCCCCCCTCTCCAGAGCTGTAAGGACTGCTCCGTTTCCTGGTGAACCCGGTCTTCAGGTGCTCTACACTAACACCCGGGTCGCACCACCAAACGCCGGAGTCTCACTTCTCTTCCTGGTGCACACAAGGTACCAGGCGCTCTACACTAACGCCCTGGCTGCACCACCAAACGCCAACCTGCGTGTCGGAGACTCACTCCTTCTTGGTGCCATTGAGGTCCTGGCACTGTTCACTAGTGCCCAGACAGCACTGCGACACGCACCCTCTGCGTATCCCGAATCACGGTTCTCTTCCACGATGCCCACAATCCACAGGCGCTCCAACACCTGTAGCCCAACCAAGACACGCACCCTGCGCGTCAGTCGTGATTCGCTCCGGGTGCCCACGATCACCTTAGGCACCCCTTCGGAGGTCTTAGGCTTCCACAACACGGTCCCACCACCGCGCCACTTGAGACTTCCTGGAAACTTTTATGTTCCTGTGTTTCCAAACAGGGAGCCAGCTCACCTCGGGCCCTTGGGGTTCTGGACGCAGCAAAGTCCTGCTCAGCTCAGGAAGAAGGGGGGGCACGACCCACTGCAGCGTCCCTTCAGTCTCCCTTCAGTCTCTCCTCGGTCAAGAGCTACAAACTGCCCACAATCCCCAGATCACAAAGCAAGTGTCAAGTGTCTCCCGCAGCCTATTCACTAACTCTTCCTTAGGCAGAGGTTTTCTTCCTGATCGCGGACTGGTCAAAGCCGCCAGAGACTCGACCAGCCCACGGCGTCTTCAAAGCGCTCCCAGCTCTTCTCTGAACCATACCAAGACTGTTCTCGACGACATCATCAACATGGTGAAAATCTAACCAAAGTCTTGGGGTTACAGTTCTTCCAGTTATACCCCTCATTGTCTTTGAAGTTTCCTTGTACTTAGGGGTCCCCCGACCCTTCCCTAAATCAGTATTGCGTATCTATCTCCCCATTGTCATCGTTCTCTCTTTGATACTGGGGGTAGGGATCTTAATCACTCGGAGAGAGATGGGTCTATTGTTTTTTGGCTCTGAACCAGGCCTCTTCACCTCGCAAAGCCTCACCTTCTCCCCGATCCAGGTGCAGGGCAGCCTGGCGCAGTCTCCACCCCTCCCCTGGGGCACGACCTCCCTCAGCCTTTCTCACCTCTCCCAGATCCATGCAGACAATTCACACTGGGCTGAGACACGCAAAAAGGTCTAAAGCACAAACTGGGCCATTTTCTCCACCGTTTCTGAACACAGAGTGACAAAACCATCTATGCAAAAAGATGCATTATGACACTGAGTTCAGACATACCAAACTTTACTGTTCCATTTCCAATTCTTGGGAAACTCGGCTAACAATACTACACCCAGCCTCCCCCATTCTGTCTTATGGGTAGGATGGCCTTTCACTAGGGAAAATGAAATGGAGCCTTTTTCACTGTCAGGGCCTAGCACCCACACTGGCACAGGTCCTGCCTTTTACCTACACTGCACCCTGCCTAGGGGCTACCCAGGAAGTCCTACAGGGGCGCCCCATGTGTTTGCAAAAGAGAAAGTAAGGCCTGGCAAGTGTTAGCACTTGTCAGGATAACATGCTAATTTAGCATAATGCGCGCAGGCCCTACACTGAAGACCTATGTTCCCTCTCTGCGCATTTCTTTAGTACTAGCTTTGGCACACACAGTGCACATCACTTCGGGATCTTGCTAGTAAGGCAAACATACCAATCAGAGACAACCAATCACCACTACAATTTATAAAGGGAACATCTGTACTTGCGCACCGATTATCAGTAGCAAGTACCTACAGCATCTAATTTAATAGCTCTCGGTCAGGAAAACGGTCTAGGGGAAAAGCAAAAAGTTTAAGTGAACTTTAGCCAACAAGGCCAAGTCCAACAGTAGCATACGACTATCCACTACCTGGGAGGTCTTCTGCATTTGTGTGCACTTATGAGAGGAAGTAAAAAGCAGGAGCACTTGGGTTACATTGGAAGTCAAACCATTTTCAGCTAACTATAGCTTTTTAGCAGGCCGATGAGTGTATTTTAAAAATGTTCTGTAAGCATCCTGTGTTTACTGCAAGCTTTAGATAATGGGATCTACTTTCCAACTGTTGTTTTGCATATGAGAAATAACCGTAGAAGCGAAAGCACTAATGCCCAGCTCCGTTGTTAGTTTCTTTATAATCAGGGCTCCCGGTTTTTATTGTTTTGACATTTCCATCTGTATTTACCCATGTTTATTTTTTGCTCATTTTACCTGTATTCAGACATTTATTTTGTGTTTAGTGTAAAAAAAGAGGCTGCAAAGCTTGTATTTCCATGTTTTGTTAAGCAACAAATGTTTACTCATCTTTTAATGTCCAATGTGCCTTAGCTACTTACATTACAGTCATCTGAAATAATTTGCATTGTACAACAGCTTAATCAGTTTTAATGCTGCAGAGTAAATGTTAGGGCCACGATCCGCTTCAATTTCATAAAGTTCAGAACTTGTTTATTTTAGTCAGCTTCACACTGAGCTCTTTGCACAGCACTCACTCTTATGTATTGAATCTTATATTCCTGTCCGTTTTGCCTACAAGGAGCTTGTGGTTAGGAGGTCTTCCTCTCCACTGCCATACATTTAAAAAAAAAAATGTTTTATTAGTTTTTCCATGAATGCTACAACAAGGGTAAATATTTGACCACAGCTGAATGGCTAATCTCATTACTGACAAATTAAGGATAACACAATACAACTCCCATCCCATCCCCTCCACCCACCAACCTTACCCCCGCCCCGCTCCACCCCCACTTACCTCCCTAACATCCAATAGAGCTCCACCTTACTATGAGAATAATGGAGCAATTCGCACAACATACTCCCTTACTATCAAACATAAATCTGATACCAGCCTCCCAGTTCAGTCTTATAGCCTTGTGTAGTCTTCTAGCAGAATGTCCAATGAGTAATAAGATATCCATTTACTCCAGATTTTCTTGACTTTGTGGACAACCTCTATTAGAGTATGTTACCTTTTCAACCACGATGTACACAACGCCACTCTTCAACTCCTGCAGTGGGGCCATTCCCTAATCCTAACAGCTTTCCACATTCCTCTTTGCCACCACCAACACAAGGCCACAGAACAATAATTTAGTCCGGGTCAGGTCACCATCATTGGGAATACCCAAAAGAAGGAATTTGGAGTCTAAGCAGAGGGACAATAAAGTGTGTATGTGAGGGCAGGTCCAAATAGTATGAAAAAAGGAGTCTTCAGCGCCGTTACACCACAAACAGTGTGGGTGGATCAGGAGCCCTTCCCATGGCATGCAGACAGTGCAGACACAATGCCTATCCTAGTAGACACAATGAAGAATGTTATACTTAACTCGTTGGTGTCGTGCCTTAATTGCAATTTCTCTGGGATGCATCAAGGCCGCATCCCAGTCAATATCTTCCATGATACCTAAACTAGTCATTCATTTCTGTTGCAAGCCTTTTAGGGAGTCGGGTTAGTTATTCATCAGAGACCTATAGGTGGAGAAAATAGCACCATGCCCCTGTTCTTCCATCAGCAGCCTCCCTTTCAATTGGGCAAAGTTTGAGATTCCCACCCAAGGAAGGACCTGTGCTCTCCATTCATGTCATACCTGCGTTTATTGAAGAAACTAGTTTCTATGCATGTCATAGTCTCGCTGAATTGAGGAAAATGGAGCAGTGTCACCATGCTCCATAAGATCACCCACCGTAGAGATCCCTATCAAGTCCCAGGCCCGAAAGCCTTTTAGTATACTTAACTCTAGCAACCATCTACCGTCCCACAATGGCATTACCTTAGTTGGTTTATGGTACCCTCCAGTAGATTTCCCTGCCTTGTTATTGCAACCAGAGTTTCAGGAAGAAGCTGATGGGTCCTGTAGCACAAGTTACTTACCTTCGGTAAAGATATATCTGTAAGAAACAGTAGTTAGTGTTAGATTGCTTACCTTAGAATATCCCCAGGCGTCAGACTGGATCCGGAAAGTTTTTGTCAGCAGTACCGCTGCGCGTCGGTAGCCTTCGTCTGCGGCTCCGCGTCCGTCAGTGTAGTGATCGCCGGGATGACGTCGTTGGAGTACTTAGACGCCACCTCACGTGCTGACGCCAATTCTGTACATAGCTCTCCGCGCCAGGAACGCAGAGCCATGCAAGAACCAGACACTGGTGCCATGAACCTAGGGCCCTCAAAGGGAGATACCTTAACCCTAGATATCTGTTCGCAGAACGGGGAGGATGGGTGGGGCGGTAAGGAATCTAACACTAACTACTGTTTCTTACAGATATATCGTTACCAAAGGTAAGTAACTAGTGCATCTGAAAGAAACAGGTTAGTGTTAGATTCCTTACCTTAGAATAGATAACCCAGCAATACCAACCCCGGTGGTGGGTCTGCGAACCAAGATCACACCAGGAAGTCCTGGAGAACGGAACGGCCAAAGAACCCTTCTCTCCGGACTTGGCTGTCCAGGCAGTAGTGCTTAGCGAACTTGTGCAGCGAAGCCCACGTAGCTGCCTGACCGATGTCCTGCAAGGGGACTCCCCAACCCAGGGCAGTAGTAGCCACCGTGCCCCGAGTGGAATGGGCGCGCAGCCCCACAGGAGGCTCTTTTTTCGCCAAGGAGTAACAGACCTTGATGCACAAAACGACCCAACGAGAGATGGTCCGCTTGTGCAACGCCCGTCCCTTCTTAGCGCCCACGTAACCAACAAAGAGCTTGTCGTTCACCCGGAACTGGCGTGTGCGGTCTAGATAAAAAGAGAGCGCACGTTTTGGGCCCAGGCGGTGGAGCCTCTCTTCCTCTTTCGAGAGATGCGGAGGTGGAAAGAAGGTGTGCAAGGTGATGGACTGCCCGATGTGAAAGGCCGTAACCACCTTGGGTAGGAAAGAAGGACGAGTCCTCGGAACAACTTTGTCCGGATGGACAGAGAGAAAAGGAGGCTTAGAAGACAGAGCCTGGAGCTCACTCACTCTTCTGGCAGAGGTGATGGCAACCAGGAAAGCAGTTTTAAGCGTCAGAATGAATACGAAGAGGACAATTATGAAGTGGCTCAAAGGGAGTGCACATCAGGTAAGTAAGCACCAAGTTCAAGTCCCACTGAGGCATCATGAAAGGAACGGGAGGGAACATGTGTGTGATGCCTTTCAAGAATCTATTTACAACAGGGGACTTGAAAAGAGAAGGCTGATCAGGAAGCCTTAAAGAAGGCTGAAATGGCCAAGAGATAACCCTTGATAGTGCCCAGAGCAGAGCCCTGCTGGGCAAGAGAAAGAAGAAAGAGGAAAACCTCTGAAAGAGGGGCAGAAAGAGGATCCACAGCCTTTGCTGTGCACCATGCCACAAATTTGTTCTACCTGCAGGCGTATACCGCTTTTGTAAAGTGACGCCTGGCTGCCAGAATCACATCACAGACTTAAGGAGGCAAGTCAAATGGCCTCAACTGTCGCAGCTCAATCTCCACGCATGTAGGTGGAGACTAGACAGGTTCGGGTGGAGGACTGTCCCCTGTTGCTGGACAGAAGGTCCTACTGAAGATGCAGACGAAGAACAATAGTTACTTACCTGTAATCTGTGGTTCTCCAGTATTGGTGTCTTTTATAGATTCACATGATTCCCCGTCGTCGGAGTGGGAGTCCCACGGTACATAAAAAAGCAATAAAATGCCATAATAACATAGGAAAAAAACAGTAATTCCCAACCAGGAAGTAAAGTAGCCCAAGCTACAGGAGAAAAAACTTCCACACTCATGACTATCTTAGTCATTTTGTATAGCCCACGCTGCAGCCAATCAGGCGACAGCACCCGACAGCACTCACCAGAAGGTTCCCCCCAGAGGCTCAGGCTCTCCGATTTTCTCGCAAGGAGTGATGGTAACCAATGTAGCCTAAGAGCCTCTGAGGGGAGGTGGGCAGGTTGCATGTGAATCTATGAAAGACATCAATACTGAAGAACCACAGATTACAGGCAAGTAACTATTGTTCTTCTCCAGGATTAGGGGTGTCTTTCATAGATTCACATGCCTGAATCAGAGTAGATAGCAGTATATATCCGTAGTCGGAAGACGCTATTTGCAGCAAAAGCTT
Source organism: Lissotriton helveticus (assembly GCF_964261635.1). Taxonomy (NCBI): domain Eukaryota; kingdom Metazoa; phylum Chordata; class Amphibia; order Caudata; family Salamandridae; genus Lissotriton; species Lissotriton helveticus. Next base: position 592,152,796 of record NC_136063.1, on the reverse strand, counting down.
GTAAATAAGAGATGCAGATAACCATGAAATATATACATATATGTAATCACATCACTAAAAACATGATAAAATGCAGTTACTTGAGCATGTGCATAATAATAATAAGCATAACAAGCGTCTGACATCAGAAAGAGGAGGAGGGAAACAGAGGCTCACCTTATCTGAAAAGATTACGCAGAACTTATTGACTCACTGAAGCATCGGTCTCGCTGGCTGCATCCAAACAGTAGTGTTTGGTGAAAGTATGCCGACTGGCCCAGGTTGCTGCTCTGCAGATGTGCTGGAGAGGGACTCCAGCGAAAAGAGCCATTGAGGAAGACACTGCCCTCGTAGAGTGTGCTCTTGGAGCTGCTCGCAAAGGTCGTCCTGTTTGTGTATGGCAAAAGTCGATAGCTGCAGAGATCCATCTTGCAATTGTTTGCTTAGATACTGCTTATCCTGTATGAATCCTACCATAGGTGATAAACAGTTGATCAGATTTGCGTAACGTAGATGTTCTTTGTAAATAGAATTTTAAACATCTCTTAAATGTCCAGTGTATGCAATGCCCTTTCCGCAGGGGATGTGGGTTATGAAAAAATGTCTTTAAGATGACAAACTCATTCAGGTGGAAGTCCGAAGGCACCTTAGGTATGAATTTCGAATTCGTGCGGAGCACTACAGAGTCATTTGCGAACTGTAAGAAAGGAGGCTGGACTGTGAAAGCCTGAATATCACTGACTCTTCTAGAAGAAGTCAAAGCCAATAAATGTGACATCTTCCACGTAAGGAGCTTCAAATCTGTTCTGTGGATAGGTTCAAAAGGATGGTGCATGAGTTGCGCTAACACTACATTGAGATGCCACGATGGTGGTGGACGACGTACCGGAGGGAACATTCTGAAAAGCCCTTTGAAGAATTGTTGTATAATTCTTGACGAATAAAGAGAAGTGGACCCATCTTGTCGGTATCTTGAAATCGCTGCCAGGAAAACCTTTAGGGTTGCATGAGACAATCCGATCTTGCCAGATGCAAGAAAAAAGGTAAGATTTGCTCTGGCTTAGCCAAAAAAGGATGAATTCCAGCCGAACGACACCAGATACAGCAGCGTTTCCATTTGAGTCTGTATGTCTTTATTGTAGCAGGTGCTCCTGCTTTGGCTAGTACCTCTTTGCAATCTGCAGGGATGTTTAGATGGGCGAATTGAAGGTACTCAGGCGCCAGGCGGCTAACCTCAGAGATGTCGGGTCCGAATGGTAAATCTGACCGTCCTGGATGGAGAGTAGGTCCGGAGTTGGACGCAACTGAATTGGTTCGCACTCCGATAGGAGAAGGAGCTCGGTGAACCAGTATTGGCGTGGCCATCTGGGGGCAATAAGAATCAGCCGACACGGTTCTTTCTTAATCTTCCGCAGAACTCTGGGAACCAACAATATCGGAGGAAAAGCATAAGCATATATTTGAGACCAGTTGATCGAAAACGCATTCCCCTGAGAGTCTTTGTGGGGATGCCAACTTGCAAAGAACCGGCATTTGCTGTTCTCCCTGATCGCAAAGAGGTCTACATCTGGATGACCCCACCGCCGAAAGATCCGATCCACCGTTTGTTGATGAAGCTCCCACTTGTGAGTGGACACTGTCGTCCTGCTGAGAGTGTCCGCAAGAACGTTCTCTGTTCTTGGTACATGAACCGCCAGAAGATTGATTCTGTGACATTTTGCCCATGCCCATAGCTCCTGGGCTTCCGGAGACAAAAGAGCCGATCTTTTCCCTCCATGTTTGTTGACATAGTGCATACTTGTTGTATTGTCTGTGCGAACAAATACAGTGGCCCCTTGAATGAGTGCTCGAAATGATTTGAGGGCAAGAAAGATGGCTCTCAGCTCCAACAGATTGATGTGCCAACGTTTCTGCTGAGGGCTCCATTTGCCGCTGATTGTCAGTCCCTGAAGATGAGCTCCCCAACCTTCAAGGGATGCGTCCGTGGTGATTGTAAAGTTTGCTGCATCCTGAAGGAACGCGCAACCCTGTTGCAGATTCCTTTTTTGTATCCACTAAAGAAGGGAACCCCGAAAGCGAGGGGTGATCTGGATGAGGTCCTCGAATGAACCGGAGACCTGCAGCCATTGAAGACTGAGCTCTTCTTGAAGAGGCCTCATTCTGAGTCGGCAATTCGGTATCAAAGGAATGCAAGACGATGTCATCCCCAGAAAGAATTTGAACCGTCGGACTGAAACTGACTTTTTTGAAAGTGGATTCCGAGCAATGTCCTGGATTCTGTCTTGTCTCTCGTCCGACACCAAGGCTTGGAGCAACTGGGTCTCTAAGGTTGCTCCCACGAAAGCTCATCTTTGGGATGGTACCAACTGGGATTTGCTGACGTTGATGGAAAGACCCAGAGATTGAAAGAGAGCTAGACACTGCTGTAAATGGTTGTCTGTGTAAGAACTGGCCTTGATAAGGCAGTCGTCCTAATATGGAAATATTTGTATTCCCTCCAGCCGGAGGTGTGCTGCTACCGGAGCCAGGACCTTTGTAAATACCCTGGGCGCCAGGCGCAGCCCTAACGGAATGACCTTGAACTGATAATCCCTGCCAGCCACTCTGAATCGCAGGAACTTTCTGTGACAAGGTAAGATGGGGATGTGAAAATACGCATCTTGGAGATCCAAGGTGGCCATGTAGTCTCCAGCCAATAGGAGATGCAATATTTCTTGTAGCGACAAGATTCTGAACGTTAGCTTCTTCAAATATTTGTTTAGGGCACGTAGATCCAGAATTGGACGCCACTCTCCCGATTTCTTCTTTATCAGAAAGAATCTGGAGTAGAATCCTGTTCCTCTCAGAGTCTGAGGAACCTTCTCGATTGCTCCTTTCTTCAACATCAAATTGATTTGGGCAAACAGTTCTTTTAGATGAGCTGGAGGTGGGCCCCTTGGGGGAACGTTTGGAGGAAACTGTTCGAATTCGAGGGCATGACCCTTGGCCACGATGTCCAGGACCCACCTGTCCGATGTTATCGATGACCATTTTGAGTAGAATTTTGATATTTGTCCTCCAATTTTTATGTGAGATTGGGGCAGTAGCGGTGGCAGGTGATAAAGTTCATTGTCGTTTATCCTTTCCGCGGTAGGCCGGGTTCTTTTTGTTCTGTGAATAATTAGTGTTGCGTTGGCCGTAGGACTGATAATGCTGGTTTTGGTAGCATTGATTCCACTGTCTGTAGGAGGACTGTTGAGTATATCCACCTCTGTTAGAGGATGATCTACGTCTTCTCGCTCCTCGAAAGGGTGGCTTACGAAATTGGAGGGTGCCCAAGGATTTAGCAGTCTCTGTGTCCTTCTTGATTGTCTACAGGGCTTCTTCCACTTGCGGACCAAACAGAAACTCACCGTCACAAGGCATATCCAATACCTTTGTTTACACTTCCTGACGGAACGAAGTAGAACGCAGCCAACCTCGTCTGCGTAAGACAGCAGCACCAGCCAATTGTCTGAAACCAGTTGAGATCACATCAACAGCAGAGTCAATGATCTCAGCCGAGATCCTTTCACCTTCCTGCAGGATTTTCTGAGCTTCAGACTTAGAGGGTTCTGGAAGTAAGTCGACATATGGTGAGATATCCGGCCACATTCGTCGGTCATATCTGCCCAGGATGGCCAATGAGTTGGCAGCTCAGACTGTGGTAGCTGCCATTGTTGACACGCGTTTACCAATGGCATCCAAGCATCTACCGTCTCTATCCGGTGGGGCTGCAATTGGAGATGAAGGGTTTCTAGATCTCTTCTGTGCAGCTTGAACGATGACCAAATCCAGTTTTGGTTGTCCTATAAGGCAAGCAGGGGACTTTTCAGAAGCCTTATATTTTTTATCAATCCTTGGCAGAACCGGAGGTATGGAAGCCGGAGTAGACATAACTTTAATTCCCTCCCTCCAGATGAAATCTATGTTAGGTATGGACTTGGCTTGCTTCCTTGGCTGATCTTTAAAATCATATAGAAAGCATTCCTGCTCTGCATGCTCCATGTTAATGTGGAAGCGCTTCGTAGCCCGCTCCATTCAAAGGTGGAATCCACCCACTTCCACTGGAGGGGAATCAGAGGTAGCCGGTGGTGAAGGCGAAGGAGTTTGCACTTGGTAATCATCCCACTCCGACATCAATGATCTATCATCGAGTTCTCCTTCTTCTCTTTCTTCTCCGTCAGAAGAATGTTGTTCGTCTGGCAAATTGGACGATGAGGCGCCGAAAACGGCAGAAGAAGAAGACTCTGCCGTCAACGAGATAGGTCTAACAGTAACAGACCATTGTCGGCGATGAAGACGCTGTCGACAATCATCTCAGGCTTAGAAGAAAAGGTTACTGTAGACGTGGACGTAGCGTTGACGGAGATCTTCGTCGACGAAGGGTCTGTTTCTGAGGTAAAGTCTTCTCAGAAGATGTTTGAGGCAATTTCTTGGTAGATCTTCTCGGGGGCATAGATGAACCACTTTTCTCCTTAACAGGGGGAGTAGCCTTAGATGTGGAAGGCCTCTCAGACCCCTTAGTAGGTTGTTCCCTCCTTACAACCTTTGCCCCAGGAGAAGATAATGCCTCCTCAGCAGCTCTCTTCCTAGAGGCTGAAGTAGACCCAGAGGCAATACTGCCCACCTCAGAAGCAGGATAATCCGTATTCTTGAGCTTTTGTAGACACAAAAGCAGGCGGCCCTCTCTGTCCCTGAGGGTCTTCTGAGGGAAGGTCCAACAGATCTTGCAGTCCTTCACTTGATGTTCAGGATACAGGCAGTAAATGCACTTCTTTTGGGGATCTTCTTTAACAGCCGGACCTTACCACAAGAGTCACAAGGCCTGAATAAACATTTCTTTGAAGAAGACATCTTCAAAACCAGATTCCAGAAGGAAAATAGAGAAGTACTGAGCAGAGCTCAGGGAGACTCCCTTCACAAGACGTGCGGTAGAAAATCTGAGAGCCTGAGCCTCTGGGGGGAACCTTCTGGTGGGTGCTGTCGCCTGATTGGCTGCAGTTTGGGCTATACAAAATGACTAAGATAGTCATGAGTGCGGAAGTTTTTTCTCCTGTAGCTTGGGCTACTTTACTTCCTGGTTGGGAATTACTGTTTTTTTCCTATGTTAATATGGCATTTTATTGCTTTTTTTTGTGCCGTGGGTCTCCCACTCTGACGACGGGTAATGATTCAGGCATGTGAATCTATGAAAGACACCCCTAATACTGGGGAATCTGGGGATCAACTGACACACTGAGTAGCTCGGGATACCAGTATCTTCGTGCCCAGTCCGGAGCCACAAGGATGACTTGGGCCCGGTCGCGCCTAATCTTCAGCACTCTGGGCAGAAGTGGTATAGGCGGAAAGGCGTACAACTGACCGCAACTTCACTCTCGACGAAAAGCGTTTCCGAGCGAGTGCCACCTTGGAAATTCCAACGCGCAGAACTGATGACATTGCGCGTTCTCTTCGGTGGCAAATGGATCTAACCAAGGCTCTCCCCCACTGCTGAAAGAGACCTTGCACCACGTCAGAGTTCAGACGCCATTCGTGATCCATTATGCACCGGCGGCTGAGTTTGTCCGCCTTGGAGTTCAGAGAGCCTGCCAGGTGTTGAACCACCAGGGTGATGCCCTGGTGTTCCAGCCATGTCCAGAGGCGCAGAGCCTCCTGACAAAGGGTCCACGACCCCACCCGCCCTGTTTGTTGCAGTACCACATGGCGGTGAACACCTGCACTACACTTCCCCGGACAGAGGGAAGGAATGCCTTTAGTGCAAATCAGATCTCCCACAGCTCCAGAAGGTTGATATGGAGCCGGGACTCCGCCAGAGACCAGAGGCCTCTGATCTCCGCCTCTCCCATGTGCCCCCCCCCCCATCCCAGGAGTGACGCATCCGTCACCACTGTGTGCTCCGGTTGGGGTAGGGAGAAGGATCTGCCGTTGGCCCAATCGCGGTCCGTGAGCCACCAATGCAACTGTCTTTCAATGCCCTCCGAGATCAGGACGTGGTCGGACAGGTTGGCCTGATGCTGTGCCCACTGGAACTTCAGGTCCCACTGCAGAGCCCGCATCTTCCACCTGGCGTGATGTACCAGCAGGATGCAGGAGGCCATCAGCCCCAGGAGCCGCAGCGTCATCCTGACCGAGACTAGGGATAAAGGCCGAAAGATCGGAATCAGAGCCTGAATATCCCAAACCCACTGCTCGGGAGCAGAAACCCGAAACTGCGACGAGCCCAGAACCGCTCCGATGAAGAGGAGTTTCTAAGAGGGGCACAGGTGTGACTTCGGTACGTTGATGGAGAACCCCAGCGAGTGCAGGAGATCGGCCGTAGTCTGGAGGTGGGAGACGACTGGGGCGAGCCCGCCTTCAACAACCAATCGTTACATAGGGAAGACTGAAACCCCTGATCTGCGCAGATGAGCTGCGACCACCGCCATCACCTTCGTGAACACCCGAGGGGCACTGGTGAGGCCGAAGGGGAGCACAGTAAACTGTAAGTGCTCGTGGCCTACCGTGAACCGCAGGTAGCGCCGGTGGCAGGCAGGAGGGGGTTGTGGAAATAGGCGTCTATGAAGTCTAACGCTACCATCCAGTCTCCAGGGTCTAGGGCAGCCAGGACTTGAGCTAAAGTCGGCATCTTGAACTTCTCTTTGCAGAGGTAGCCGTTGATGCTCCGGAGGTCCAAGATAGGGCGCAGGTCCCCCTTGCCCTTCTTGGGAACCAGGAAGTAGTGGGAGTAGCAACCACGTCCAACTTCTGGCCCAGGAACGCGCTCGATGGCCCCCTTGGCCAAGAGGGCCATATCTTCCTCCTGCAGAAGCTGCAAGTAATCCCCAGACATGCGGTGGTACTGCGGTGGCATGGCTGGAGGGGTCGCCTCGAAGGGGAGAGAATAGCCCCTTCGGACGATTTGCAGCACCCACCTGTCCGAAGTGATGGTACGCCAGTGGAGGAGGTGATGGCGAATCCTGCCGCCCCCGCACCCCTCCCCCCCCCACTGGCGTTGAATGGGCCTGAAAGCTAGGACTAGGTAGGCTTTGAGGCAGATGCTGCAGGAGTGGATGTGGACTGACCGAGCCTCTGTCCCCCTGCACCGCCACGGCGGTTAACAGGTCCGCGACCGCATTGAGGTTGGTTCGCAGCCTGTGGCTGGATGAACGTGTGGGGGCGCCCCTTCCTTGGCCACGAAAGGGGCGAAAAGCAGAATGCTGCTGGCGCTGGCTCGACAGGTCCAAGGACTTGGCCGTAGCCCTGGAGTCCTTGAAACGCTCAAGCGCACTGTCTGCTTTATCGCCGAAAAGGCGACGGCCATCAAAAGGCATTTCCATGAGCGTGGACTGGACATCCCCCAAAAAATTGGCGTACCTCAGCCAGGCGTGGTGACGGATCGCCACCGGCGTGGAAATCGCTCTGCCCAGCGAGTCCGTGGTATCAAGTCCATATCTGATAGAATAACGTGCTGCGTCCCACCCCTCAGCAAGAGGTTGGGCGAGCAGTGTCTGGGCCTCCTCCGGACACTGGGTCAGCACGTCCGCAACCATATCCCACAAAGAGTGGGTGTAAAGGGCCAAAAGGCAAGCGGTGAGGAGAACAGTTTCTTCCCAACTGGTCAAACCTTATGGAGTCCCGATCTGGAGGGGCAGTCGGGAATGCGGTCTGGGACGTAGAGGCCTGGATCACCAGGCTCTCGGGGGTGGGGTGTACGGACAGAAAGCAGGGGTCGCCCGGAGCCGGGGGGTGGCGTCGGGCCACGTTCCGATCCACAGGGGGCACTGTGGAGGGATTGGACCAGGTGCCCATCAGAACGTCTGCGAGGGCCTCATTGAACGGCAGCAGAGGATCCGAAGAGATTACTGGCGGCTGAAGCACCTCGGTGAGGAGATTAGTCCTCATGGCCGCAGCAGGGAGCTCAAGAGACAAGGCCTTGGCTGCCCTGCGCAACACAACACCATAGGTAGAACCCTCCTCTGTAGCCACCGAGGGAGGAGAAATGAAGTCAGTGTCCGAAAAAGTGTCAATGCCTCTGGCACCCCCTAGATCGTCTGCCCAGTTCTGACTCAACTGGCACTGCTGTGCCAGAGGGTCCTCAGACCCCTCCCAGTCCTCCTCTTCATCCGTGTCCTGATAAACAGGCAGGGATGACGGAGCCGGGTCATAGATGAAATTCTCACCCACCCACGCCGGAGATAGCGCTGAGCGGATCCGGACAGGGGCTGAAACTGGAGACGGCGTCGTCAGAGGACTGCGCCGGGAGTGACACCATCGGGGTCGGCGCCAGTGGAGGAGTCGTGAGGTCAAACTGGCGTTGACCAGGATCCAGGCCTGGATCCCCCGGGCACCCGCGACGTAGGGACCTAAGTAGACTACGTCACCGGGGCCGAATACACGGCTCGCTAAGGCCCCTCGCGGGTTTGTGGGGCCCGAAGGCACGCCGATTGGCCTCGACGGAGGGAAGCGAGTCCTCATGGCCACGAGGAAATCACGTACCTCCTCCGGCGTTGCATGCAGTCCAGGGACCAAAGGGTATGGGACTGGACAAGATGCCTGCAGCTCCAGTGAGCCGCGCTGGTTGTGCCACCCGAACCTTCAGCCGAGCCGCACGACCGGCGAGGGGAGTCAGAAGAGCGATGGCGCTTTTTAGAGTGCCTCGACTTCCCTGAATGCGAGGACTTGGAGCCCGACGAACGGTGCGGGGTCCGGCTCCGCGACCGGTCCCTCTACTTCCTCCTCGACCGGGACCTCAAGCGGCGCGGAGCTGACTGCCGGAGCTCGAGTAGCTAGCGGGACCGCTCCCGCCTAGCCTTCGACGTCAAGGCCTGGAAGTCGGGGTACGACTTTTCGTCGTGGTCTGCCCCTAGGCAGTAGAGACACCTGCAGTGGGGGGTCGATCACCGACATCAGGCGGTGACGGTGACAGGTGTTGCACGGTTTGAATCCAGGCATGCCTACCAGCACCAGGAGTCGAATCGACTCGAAAAAGGCCAAAATAGGCCAAAAAGTTAGTCAAAAAGTGACTAGGGTACTAGCTCTTCCCGGATCTGTGCTAGCTGGCGTGGAAAAAAGAAATGACGTCAGCGTGCGGGGGCGGCGTCTAAGTACTCCGATGACGGACGCGGAGCCGCAGATGACGCCTACTGACGCGCAGGGGTACTGCTCACAAAAACTTTCCAGATCTAGTCTGACGCCTGGGGATATTCTAAGGTAAGGGATCTAACACTAGTGGTACAAAAGGGGGTGGTGATGGACGGGATCTAACACTAACCTGTTTCTTTCAGATATTCCTACATTAAGGTAGTGAAGACAGATTTCATCGCCCATTGGGACGTTTCTAATCTGAAAGTGGAGTGGTCTTGAGGGGTGCATATCCAATCATTGATGTTGATAAGGTGGGATGCCAAGTAATATGCTCTTATATCTGTCAGGGCAATACCACCACTATATTGATTGCTTTGAAGAGTCGACAGGACTATTCTGCGATGTTGACCCTCCCACAGCAAGATTCTTAGATCGCCCTTTAACATGGAAAAGGTATCTGGAGAAATTGAGTAATATGTTTGTTGGGAGGACGTAAAGAAATTTAGGAAGTGATATTTCAAACATGGCGGCTTTCCCAAGTAACCATCTCTCCATCTCTTCACAGCAGGAACTCCTTTTTAGGTTACGCTTGACCCATTTCTCCCTCTGCAATGTCAGAAAGATTCCAAAGTATCTGAATCCCAGGGTCATTTGTGTGAAGCTATGATGGTGGGGTACAGGAGAGGGTGAGAAGGGTAATATTCTCCTGAGGAAGATGGAGTATAGACGTATCTCAATTAACACGGTATCCTGAATACCCTCTATATTCCTCCAGTGTATGAAATAGCTCAGGGAGAGAATGGGCGCGGTCAGTTACGTAAAGCAAGACGTCATCTGCATACAGTGAAATTTTTTCTTTCAAAAGAGTTTCAGCTGAAACATCAAATCCTCGGATCCCTGAATGGTCATGGATTGTGCATGCAAGCAACTATGTTAAGAGCAAATAGGAGGGGAGAGGGTGCATCCCTCTCTTTTACCCCTCGTTACTGAAAAAGCAGGGGATGTCACAGTCCCACCAGTGACCTTAATAGAGGCCACCAGGTCCTGATAGAACAGTTGGACCCACATTCTACAGCGAGGACCAAATCCACATCTTTCCAGCATGCATTCTAGGAGGGGCCAGTGTAAAGCGACGAAAGTTTACTCCACGTCTAACGCTATCAACACGTGAGGCTCCAAGCAGTCCTATTGTATTCTGCAAATTGTGTGTGCATCTTCGATTATATTGGGTAGTTCGCTCTTTTTAGGCCTCTTCTAGGTATGATCTTAAAACCAAAGTGGGCAGAGCTTTCTCAGTCCTCCTTCCACAGATCTGGAATGATCTACCGGAGTACCTGCGAAAGGAATCTGATCTGCTCAAGGAATCGGATCTGCTCTCTTTTAGAAAGTCGTTAAAGACCCACCTGTTTAGAGAGACATTAGCGTTGGCGTAGTGTCGTCCCGCTGCCTCCTGACCTGGTGACGCTAGTGACCCGTTCTTTTTCTTGAAAGCGCTTAGAGACCTGTGGTGATTTGCGCTATATAAAAATAAAATAACATAACATCTCCAAGGCATGAAACCAGATTGATCTCTGTGGATCAACTGTGTAATATATTGTACAAGTCTTGTGACTAGGATCGTAGTCAATATTTTGATTTCGATACTTAACAGAGAAATTGGATGATAAGAGCCACCGTGCTCTCTGGGTTTGCCATCCCTGGGTATTACAACAATGGCTGCCCGCATAAGATCAGGAGGGAGAGCCTCTACCCGATATGCTTCTTGAATATGGCTAACAGATGGGGTTGCAAAACATTTCTTACAGAAATCCATGGGTATTCCATTAGGGCACAGAGTTTTATTGCTTTTAAGTTTAGTAACCGTGTTGTGAACCTCCTCTAGGCAAATCTCAGCATCTAATACTTCTCGCGCCTCATCGTCTGGGACAGTAATTATGATAGAGGCAAGATAAGCTGTTATGTGAAGAGGCAGTTGCAGCTGCCTGGCCCCATATAAATCCACATAATAACGGGCAAAGGCACCGTCAATTTGGCAGATTGATTCCAGAATCTCCCCGTATGGGTCTTTAATATGAAGCACCAGTCAGGCGTCTAACTCCTTTCTTCCCAGACAAGGCAGAGCTCTAGCTTTGAGGGTGGGAGTGGGGAACCACACTTACACTATTGCAGTCATATATGGCCCGAACGAACGCCAGGAGATGTTTCTCAATGACACCGCGAATGCTATCCTGGAGTCACCAGACAAAGATCTCATCATAGGGGGAGATTTTAATATAGTACTAGACGCTCAGATTGATCTGTATGACAACAGGGGCACATTGGGGCGCTATTTGACACTAAACGGCAAAAAGTGAGGGATCTGGGTCTGACGGATGCATTGAGGCAGAGTTATCCTAATGCCAGTGAGTACACCTGCTTTTCAGCAGCTCAAACTTCTGCCCAGATAGATTTGTTTTCAACGTCCCAGAGAGTCACGAAAGCCACAGGAGGGGTCGCGATAGGGACCGCGGCTCTTTCAGATCACTCGCCAATTAGCTTAAGAGTTGAGGATTCAGGGGGGCTCCCCGGGACATAGGCAGTGGAGGCTCAACCATAAACTGCTCACTAATGAGGCCAATATTCAAGAAATACGGATGACAATTAAGTCATATTTTGAGATTAACAAGGCCGGAAAGTCCTTAGTTGCTCTTTTGTGGGAAGCCTTAAAACCCATCGTCAGAGGGCGATTTATTGCGATAGCGGCAGGGGTCAATAAAAATCAAAAGGAAAAAGGGAACAACTCGAATCGCATGTGCAAGAGCTAGAGGGGGTCCATCGCCGGACGGGAGCCGTACAGGTCAGGAGACAACTTAACGCTGCTGGACAGCAGCTGAAAGCCCTGGACTTCGACCGGGCAGAATACTCTCTACTGCGAACCAAATAGGGGTACTACACCGGCAGTAATAAAGCTGGGGAACTCCTCGCAAACTGACTCCGGGCACAGACAAACACTCCGCGTATTATAGAAATTAAAGACACCCAAAGTATTGTGCCCGGACTGTGACATAGCAGGTAGATTCCAAGTCCTTCTACACTGATCTATATGGAGCGGACATTCTAGATCCAGGAGCAGCCAAGTCATACGTGCAGGATGTCCTGGTGGTATCCATCCCCTCACTGGAGGAGACAAACCTGGATGCAGATGTCCACATAGAAGTGATCCTTAAGGCCATATGTGGTCTCACGTCTGGGAAGGCCCCTTGAGAAGACTGATTCTCGACCGATTTTTTTTATAAGACTTTTGCCCAGGATTTGGCCCCTGTCCTGGTATGGTAATTTAATTCCTTTAGTGAGAACGGTAGTTTGACCCAGACTATGACCATGGCTGAGGTTGTGGTGATCCCTAAACCGGGCAAGGATCCACTGGATTGCGCATCATACCGCCCCATCTCTTTACCAAACATGGACCTTAAGATCTTCATGAGCATTCTGGCTGCCTGACTGGCACCATATATGCAAGGTCTGATCGACCCAGACCAGTGGGGATTCATTCCAAAACGCAATTGTAGTGATGGGACGCATCGGGTGTGCCATCTTTTGGATAGTTCCCAACGTACTCAGCGGCCCACTGTGTTTATTTCGATCAACACAGAGACGGAGTTAGACCGTGTACACTGGCCGTACTTGCAATGGGTTCTGCGTAAATTCAGAGCAGGGGACAGATTTTTTAGATGGGTGGACTGCATATGTATGGACCCACAGGCGCGGATTAGGGTCAACCGAGTGACCTCCGGGCCCTTTAGTATTAGAAGAGGTATGCGGCAGGGCTGCTATTTGCAGAAAGGATACGCCAAAACCTGACTATCTCTGGGATCAGAATGGGCGATTGGGAGCATACAATCTCACTTTACGCAGATGTGATCTTGTTTTTAACCCAACCGGCGACCCATTACCCCCCTTAATAAAGGGAACTTGAAGGCTTCAGTAGAGCCTTGGGCTTCAAGGTCAATATCCACAAAACACAAGCGCTGAGTTTGACTCTCCCCAAGGAAGAGTACAAGGCCTTGGCAGCACAGTTCCCATTCTCGTGGGCGGCTGAGTGCGTCCAGTACGTGGGCCTGCCGTTAAACCCCACCCTAGGCAGGATAGCTCAAGTGAACTATGCTACTCTCTTATCGGGGTTAGGGGTGAACTCTCGAATTGGAAGAGGCATACTATGTCCTGGCTTGGAAGACTGGCAGCCATTAAAATGACAATAGTTCTACGCATCCTAACGTGATGCAGACACTGCTGCTACGACCGCCACCCATGATGCTTGCACAGCTGTAATACCTTATTGACAACTTCGTCTGGGGAGGTAAGAAGGCGAGAATGGCCAGTCGCCTGACATATTTGAAGCAGGAAGATGGGGGACTGGGTGTTCCACATTTGGAACGCTACTTCCAGGCGGCACAACTTAGATGTATACTGAAGTGGTACAAGTGGGAGTGTGAGAAGCATTGGTGCTTCATTGACCGCTCGATAGCGGGTATGCATATCTGGACGGTTCCATGGCTTCCCAGACGGCACCGACCCAGTGGGGTATATGTAGGCTGTCCAGAAATCGGTTAAAACAGACTCTGCCCAACAGTGCCCTACCGGATGAAAATTAGCTGACCCGGTTTAAACAGAGTGTCACTGATTTTCGTAGTTATTGCGCCACTTTGCCACTTGATGGAGCCAAAGCATTATAAACCATTGGCCTGCCTGTGGTGGCCTGGCGCGGAGGTGTCAGGGGGAAAACTGCTTCGGCACATGGGGAGCGGAGGTGTGAAAGGCCGAGGGCCAGAGCAACACCAGGCCCTAGGCCTGGTTCACGTGGGGGAGGAGGGGGGAAGAGTAGCTGTTGTGGTCTGCAGTCTGTCTTACTGCGGCCACACCAGAGTACTTCACAGGTCTTTAAAAAGACCATTTACTTAACAAGGCATTGTAGTTCTTTCGCCCCTTTTTAGAGCCCCTGCATCTCCACTCTTACATGGAAAACAGCTAGAGATCGAGCACTCTGCCCCACAAAAACAAAGGTAATTCATTTATTTTTAATAATTTATGTGTGCATGCTTTTTTGTTGGGAACACACTGGCAAACGCAAGACTGCTCCATACATTGTTTGCTGTATAATCACAGATCCGTTCTGTGTTTATACAGCAAACAATGTGTGGAGCAGAAGGGGTTAACCCCTTCGCAGCGCCGAAGGGGTTAAACAAACTTTTGTTGGACAGACATTTCCGCCAGCTGTTGAAAGTTTGTAGATTTTACAAAGGTAACATTTCGCAAATATGTGAGATTACAAAGTGTCATTTGTAGGAAGGTGGATTTCTGACTATGGTTGCCCCCAACTTTTTGCCTGGTGTTTTGCTGGTTTTTGACTTAGTTGGCCTGGGATCCTGCTATTCAGGACCCCAGGCTTCCTGCTCTCTCTGTTAAAATGGATTCCATGTACCTTAGGTACATATCTAATTGGTACTGGGCCACCTTATCAGTCCCTGTACAGTGTACCCTAGGTACCCAGGGCATAGGTGTACCCAGGGCCTACCAGGGGCTGAAGCATGTATTATGCCACCCCTGGCTGGCCATCTAAATCTGACAACTGGCTGCATGACAGCTGGGGCAAGGTGGGGTAAACACCCTTTGCTGTAGATATAGTATACCTATATCTAACCCTAAAATGGACACATATATTCCTATCAGTCACTCCTATGGAAGGCCTTAACAATCCTGAAGGCAGAGTGCTTGGAATTATGTGAGATGGTGCTCTGGCATGAGCTGAGCCCGTTTGCAGCTTGCGGAACCAAGTCCTAATAGCTGTTCCATGATAACGCTATACCATATACTCTTAAGTGCATTATCAACCTCGCGGTTAAATGCTAACTCTGGTATAACATTATCAAAACATGTCGAGTAAGGTGTCATACGATTTGGAATACTACCCCCTCGCCAATTCTGGCGACGGGGGTAGCATTCCACCCTTCTAGAGGGACACGACATGTATGTAACTGTGAACCCCGGTTAAAGTTAACTCGAGCCTCAGCATCACAAAATGGATGCTGCCACCACAGACACAAGTCTGACCTCCTGCTGCTGGGAGTCCTTCCAGCGAGGATGGCTTGGACAAAGGGTTTCCTGCCTTGGGAGGTGCTAGCACCACCCCAGACAGGACTTTGTGTATTGAGGTAGGGAGGCCTGAAAGGAATGAGGCATGCCTGGGGCACACAAGGTGCCCTGTGCATACACCGGTTCAAACCAGTTGCTGGGGCACTCCAGCCCCAGCTCTGGCGGGAAACCGGACAAAGGATAGGGGGTGTAGCCACCCCCCTTCCTAGTCCCACCCAGGGGAGGGACCTAGTCAGTAGTGCAGCCCCCTTTAGGAGAATAAAGGTAGGAGCTGGTCCCATTCCAAATTAGATTATCCTGAACTATTCAAAAAGAAGAAACTCTGGCCTTCGACGTTCTGCTCCACAGAAGACTGAAGAATCTCCCTTGTGGGCAAGGAGTGTCCACCCTGCACAAGCAGGCACCATCAAGCGTCCAGCGGCTTCCCTTTGTCGTCTTCCCTCGAGGATCCAGACTTCAGAGCCCGACGAGACCCGGATTCCCAGAGCTCTCCAACCTCAACTCACATCTTCAGCAAAGCTGAGACCCGTGGGTGCGACGAGACACGTGGGACCGGCCATCTTGGAAGAAACGGCACTTCGCTTCCAGCATGACTCCCGAGGTAAACTCGACCAAGTGCTTTGGGGACTCAGAAGCCCAGACCCCGAGCAGCTCCTGCACCGAAGATCAGCCCTCCAGCTTCCACAAGATCTGCGTGGGGCCCTTCTGCTTGTTTGCTGCTCAACGCATTGTCTGGTCACTTGCCGGCTGGCTAGTGGCCTCCTAGACGACGAACCTTTGAATTTTCACTGCTGATCTGGTTGCTCCAGATTGGCCCTTGCTCCCTTCCAAAAGAGGGGCACCCCGAACTCTTAGTCCGCACCAGACGCTTTCTTCACTCACCGCGTGGGTTGCCTTTGCCAAGGCCTGTTGCCTCCAATCCCGGATCCAACACCGCCGACAGCGAGAGCCTGCGTGGGACAGCTCGTGCCTCCATCCTGGTCGTCGAAGACACCTCCTGGTCCACATGGCTGCAGAGTCAAGTGTCCACTCTTCACCTGATCACGACGACGACATCTGGTTCCTTCCTGGTTCCACTCCAGTCACTGGCTAGTGACTGTGAACATTGTCCCCTCTGCTTTCAGGTCTCCTTCACCAATCCACCCCTGGATTGCACCGGACATCTTCCTCCTGGTCGCCTGCAGCATCTTCTCTTTCAGGCTCCATAGACTTCAATGCGAGAACCCGACGCACTTTGACACCTATGCACCCGCAGCCCGTGGGTGAGGTAACGAGAGCATTTCGGTGCTCAAGGGTAGTTTAACTGTCCTAGTGTCCAGTTCCACAGTCGTTGTTGTCCTAACTAGTCAGGATTGTCCGTACTCACCTTTTCTTTGAACTGTACTGTCCATAGACGTTGTTACGCATCCCGTGTGTGAGTTCACACTCTGCACACGCGTTCCGTGGGCCTCCTATTACTTACCTGAAGTTAGTGTAGCGTGGTCCCATCGATCCTACAGCCTCTGGACAGCTCCATTCCTCTAATCGACTTTCACATTCCACTTACTTAGTATATGGTTTGTCGTGCCCCATGGGCACCATTGTAATTTTGTGCAACTTGCAGTATTTTTCGTAAGAGATTGTCATGTGCTTAGCCCTCTGACCTCAAAGAGTTCAGAGGTGTTGTTATTAATAAATAGACTGTTTATTTTCATAACAACCTGTGTGGTGTCCTTTCATCTGGTATTCAAGGGGTTATATTGTGGTAAAACAGCTGGCTTCACATGCCAAAAGAGTTTAGCCTAAGACTGCTTTGTAGTGGAGTGGTGTGGCTCACTGGTTAGAGGCGGCAGACCCGGAAGCAGAGAACGGCCCGGGACCAGGGTTCAATTCCCGATGCGGCAGGGTCGTGGACCAGGGTCAGCGGACTCAATAATTCTCGCCTCGGTGCCTACACGGATCACACTCGGGAACTCTGGGCATTAGCTTGCCTCATCTCTACAACGGCCCCCCACATTCGCCGGGGATGCCTGGTTTCACCTTGGAGATACACAGTAAGGACCATCTCACAGGGATAGCCAGGACGGGTTCCCCAGCGGTCTACAGCGCCAGGACGCCTCAGGGCAGCAGTGCGCTTTACAAGACACATACATTTACATTTACATTCCATGCTACCATTAGGATAGCTGGTCTATAAGGTTGACTTACAACCAATCACCATAAGGGTTGTTTGGACTGATACAAGGTGATCATTAGAACTAGTGAGCATCATATATCAGGCCAACTTCTCACATCATTTTCACAAAACTTCACACACCTTGAATTTAAAAGTTTAGTTTTAGTTTTAATTTTCATAAAAGCCCTCCCAATAGCTGCAGCCTTCAGTTACTTAAATTGTTATCAACTTGTGCAAGTCCATGGTCACTGAGAAATGTGTGCTGTTTGTTGACAAAGGTGGGGGCAAGAATTGGTTAATCTGGGAACATGCTAAGAGCTTGTCTCTAAGAGTGGTTATCAGCGACATAGTTGTGGCATGACAGATGTGCACTCTTACAACATTAAGGGTCTGAACTGAAGACGACCAGAAGGAGGTGGCTGCAGGAGAAGGAAATGACCACTCCGGGAGTGAATTGAAGGGTTCAGCAACATCTGGGACGTTTGTGCAGGGATCGTATAGGCAACTTGGATTTTAACGTAGTCAAAAACACAGGCAAAGGGGGGCATGGTGTCGCTGCAGATGAGGTGAGACGCACGCCTCGGGAGCTCCGGCTGAGCGCTACCTCTATAAGCAAACATAAGTGGAGGTGGGGGCAGATTGCTGCAGTTTTTGGGGGTGCCAAGGTGCCGGATGGTGAGGAGCATTGTTTGACGAGCCGGCAATGTGAAAGCTGTACCGGAGGCGGAAAAACTACTGTGCTGTCCTGGGCTCCCTCTGCGGACTGCAGCGGCTGCCATTTTGCGACGTCTGGGCCCGGCGCCTGTTGCGGAGTGGACGAGTGCTGCCTCGGATGACCTTGAACCCCACCTGTGTCACGTTGCCCTGACGGGGGAGACGGGACACGCCTGCGGCGACAGGCGCCCTGGAGGCACAGGGGGCGGCCTGGAACTCCATCGGCTGTGTCGGCTGTCCGCCATCTAGGCGGCGGGTGCGGACCTAGACATGGCGGAGCTGGTCTGAGGTGAACGGCGGACAACGCAAGAGAGAGCGACGTGGCAGTGAGTGACATGAGTGACATTACCGGGGGACAGGCGTTGGATGGATGGCAGCGGCGGTGAGCTTCGCGCACCCCCCCCTCCGAACACCTTTAAAATTGGCTCGCAGAGCCCGGCTGCAAGAGATAGAGGGGGTGCGAGACTGTTGCCACGGTACTGGCTGCGCGCCTTGCCTGGCTGCCCGCAGTCTACACCAAGCAGCCTGACATCCGCCCGGGAGAGAGGCCTGTTGGAGGCCTTCTTGGCCGAAATAACCTGCAGGCGCCCCACTGCGTCCCTAGTGCGGGCCCATCCTGGCTCAGCCCCGTGACTGTTCGCCCTGTAGGACTGTTCCTTCATAGTGGCCCACGGACAATGCTGCATCCAGGTGAGGCCAGAGGCGAAGTGTAGTGGGACCTGACGGCAGAGGACCCGGCTTTGCTCTTTCCCCAGCGGGTCCAGACATCGGTGTGCAGAGGTCTTGCATGCGGCGGTGAGGGAGAGGAGCCCGTGGGGGGTTCTTGCATTGCCACCACACCCAGCCTGTGTACCTGCCCGTCCCCCCTGGACTGCCCGATGACCACCCTAGGAGGACACCTATCGGAGACCTTCTCAGACTGATGGCACCCTTGTGATGCCCCTGGGGGCACTGCTGAGGGGGGAGAAATAGTACCACTGCCCAGTGACCGCACGGACAGGAGGCCCGCTTCCTTGGTCACACCGGCCGGCTGCCGCCCTTGCATCGTCCCTGTGAGGCACCTCTGTGAGGCACAAGACCTGCAAAGAAACCACACTGCTGCCCCTGGGAGCATCTCCTTGCTGTGGCCACACACCTTACAGATTCGCCCCTCTACACGCAGCTACAGTAGTCTCTGCGTGCGATTGCGGCCTTGCCTGCTTGAACCGGCTGCGTCTGTCGCTGCACCAGAATAACGACTCCTGACCGCAGACCCGGTCCCACTGCCTGACCACCCTCACAAAGCAGCTTGAAGGGGGCCCGGCTGGACGACCTCTTCGAGGGTTCCCAGATTGGCACTGCCCGCGATGGGTTGAGATGTGGCTGGGGCCCTAGTGCAGTGACTTGGCTGCCGTGGGACTGGGTCGCTCTCCACTGGGCCCCCTGGGGCTGAAGTAGGCTGGAGCAGGGTGCAAACGGCAAACCGGACTTGGATATTAGTGCTTACATTGTGGCTGGGACCCATGAACCATTAAAAGGGGACGGGTGACTACCCTACTAGTACCTGCTCTCGATACTGAGGAAATACAAGGAGGAGAGGGGGGGGGGGAGGTCCGTGTGACACTTCGGACCCCACGCAAGCTATCGCGTGGACCCTTGCTGCCGCTAGACACTGATGCTTTGTGGAATACCTGCGGCACGAAAATGAAACGTACTAATAGAGGCAAAGACGTCCAAGCAACGACCTCCAAAGATACCACCGTGGCAGCAATGTGGAGCAAGACGGGCTCGTCTACTCCTGCTGAAGTGACCCCACAGGCCGGAGGAGACTCCCCTCCGGTAACGCAAGCATTCATGACCTCCTTCATGTCTGAGCTGAAGACTGAAATCGGCTCCCTGCGCACTGAAGTCCACTCTTGCGTCCGGGAGCTCCGGAAGGAGGTTACGGACCTGGGCGAGCGAGTGGACGGGCTGGAAAAGACACTTGATGCCCGCACGGAGGATCAGGAACAAATCTGGCAGCGCCTGGCTGCCCTGGAGGATCAGAATATAGAATTGCTGATGAAGCAGGAGGACCTGGAAAACCGAAGTCGCTGGAATAACCTCCGCATCCAGGGGGTTCACCTGGGGGTCGAAGGGAAAGACATCTTGACTTATGTGGCACAGCTACTCCACGAGGTCTGGCTGGGTGAAGACGCCGGCTTTAGGACTCACCAGGTCTCCGGGCCCACGGGCCGGCCGGGCCTCCTCCCAAACATTTTAACCAGAGTCCACTTCTTCACGGAAAAAGAGGCAATTCTTCGTGTGGCAAGAGCCAAGCAGGATCTCACGTATGATGGGAACAAGATACAAATCTTCCAGGACCTAGCACCCAATACTTTGAAATGTCGTTGTGCTTTTAAACCTGTCACTGACAAGCTGCGAAGCCTGGGAGTTTCCTACCAGTGGGGCCACCCGTTCGCCCTTATCTTTTCATGTGAATCCAAACGAAGTGTGATTAGGTCCTACCAAGAAGCGGCTCAACTACTCTGACTTCCTGCAACACGGTTTGCTAGCCCTACTCGCCCTCTGCTTCCTGCACGAGCGCCTGCAAAGCCGTCCTGGTCCACCGTGCGTCGGCGCAGACGCTCTCCGCCCCTGGATGAACAAGCGTCCTCACAGGCTAAGCAGGACATTATCGAACACATCAAGTCCTTAGAAGGGAACGAATCAGCAACAGGCCCGGGGCCCCCAATCCCTTGATGAACAGCTCATGTGCCCGAAAGAACCTTTGACTCCTGTTTTAAGGACCATGGCTCACACTTGGTCTTGTTCAATGCCTGCCGCTGCGCTATGGATCACACCTCACCTCCCACCTTGCAGTGTAGCTTGTGCCGGAGCTTCCCACCTGAAAGACCTCGAGCACAGCGGAAGACCTACCCTCATCTGTTCCTGAGAGAGTGATGTCTCTGGGTCCACCCAAACCTTAGGGTGTAGGATGGACCACGACTGGAACAGAACACTGTGGGTCGGTTGGCCAATGTTGGTTGTTTATCTTTCTCTTTTCCTGCTTACCTGTCTCTTCCTGTCTTCTCCTCTCTGTTGTCCGGGTATGGCGGGCGGGAGACTGCAAGACTATGGCGGGTTCCTGTTCCTGGGGAGGGTACACTCATGAGCCTTCCACCCCCTATTCTGACGAGTCATCTATGGTGGCATGCTGGCGTAACTTGTGATCAGATACACGTATGACTTCTCCGGACCCTTTGAAGGTACTATCCCTTAATGTAAAGGGGCTTAACTCCCCCAATAAGAGACAACAAGTGTGGCGCTACATTCTACAAAACTCCGACATCATCTTTCTGCAAGAAACCCACCTGTTGAAAGTAGATATCCCCCGAATGGCGCACCCTAAATATCCCCTCCAATTCTGGGCCACAGCTGACACCAAAACCGCCGGAGTGGCTATCCTATGCAGAAATGGTATCCGGCAGGAGGAACAGGAGGTCTTTCGGAGTCCTGAGGGGCGTTTCATCAGAACAGGGGTGGAGGTTGGGAGACGCTCATTTACACTGTGCAATGTTTACGCGCCGAACAAGATGCAGGACCGTTACCTCCAAACGCTACTACGGGAACAAGTGCCACAGAGCGACCCCTCTTTGATACTGGGGGGAGATTTTAACTTGGTGTGGGATCCTGCGCTGGACCGAAGTGAAGCCTCTTTGAACGGGTCAGGGGCCATGTCCTCCGCTCTACGGAAACAGATACCAGACCCAAGCTTGATAGATTCTTGGCGCTACCACTCCCCTGTGGTGCGGGATTACTCGTACTACTCCCATGTACATCGCTCATATTCGCGTATCGATTATTTATTTGTATCGCATGCCCTTATAGGGGACATGTTAGCGGCATCTTTGTCCGAAATTTCGATATCCGATCATGCTCACATGGCGCTACTCCTGCAGAATACGGTCGCTTGCCCCACCCGTTTGCCGCGATGGCGCCTGCCGCCGCATATCCTGCGGGACCTGGCCAACGTGGAGGAGCTAAGAATTGCCATTGACTCTTACTCTGCGAGTAATGATCTACCCGAGATTCCATTCCCTGTGGTGTGGGATACGATTCGCGGCCACATCACATCGATAGCGATTGCGCGGGTACGAGAGGTCCGTCACCTGGAGGATGACCTCTCCAAGAACATTAAGAAACTGGAGAAGCAGGAGCAGGAACGCCCCTCACTGACATGTCGGCGGAGGCTTGCTAATCTCAGGGGTCAGCTTCGATCCCTGCGCACCAATAAAGCTGAGCGATCCCTGCTCGCACTAAAACAGCGATATTTTGAAGGGGGGGACAAAGTGGGTAGATTGCTGGCGAAGCGGCTGCGGGCATGAGCAGCGAAAGCCAACATAGCGAACATCCAATTGCCGGATGAAGGAAGGGTCACTATGGAGCGAGCTGAATGCGAGGCCTTTAGGACCTATTACACTGCCCTTTAGCGGCGGACGCACCCTCCCAAACCCATATCGACGAGGTTCTGAACCAGTACCTCTGGACCCCGGTGCACCTGCATCAGGCCAAGCAATTGGACGGTCCTCTATTGGCAGAGGAACTGACGGCAGCATTTAAAGACTTCCCCCTTGGGAAGACACCAGGCCCCGATTGCTTGCCGTTGGTCTTCTACTGGACGTTCATAGCGCAACTTCAGCCATATCTACTGCGATCACATAATTCCTTCTCAGACACGGAGGGACCGTCGTCCTCTATGGGTATGGCGGAAATAGCCCTTATCCCCAAACCAGGAAAAGATCCCACACTGTGTGCTTCTCACTGCCCCATAGCACTCCTAAACACCGACCTCAAAATTTATACCAAAATGCTGACCAAGCGCCTAGATCCTCTCATGCCTGGCCTTGTAGAGCCAGACCAAGTTGGCTTCATTCACAATAGACGGGGGGCGGACAATGTGCATTGGATTGCGCACCTGGTGGGGAAAGCACACCATTGAAATATACCAGCTTGCTTTCTATCGCTTGACGCGGAGAAGGCGTTTGACCGGGTGGGTTGGGGCTTCCTTCGCGCGGTCCTGCACAAGATCGGACTTGGACAGCCCCCTCTCTCTCTCCACAAGCGCAGGTTTGGGTAAATGGGCAGCTCACAGAACCCTTTCCTATCTATAGGGGTACGAGGCAGGCTGCCCCCTATCTCCTTTGCTATTTGCCCTGGTAATAAAGCCTTTAGCGGGACTGCTCAGGCAGAATACTGACATACACGGCCTCAATCTGGGGGGACGACAAAGCAAGGTTGCGCTATTCGCCGATGACCTTATCCTTACGCGATTGCGTCCACATACATCTCTCCCGGCACTTCACACTCTTACAGTCCTTCGAGAGGGCTTCAGGGCTTAAAATTAATCATGACAAATCTTGGGCTTTAAACCTTACGATTCTGAAAGAGATGTCAACCCTGAAGACTCTTGCTCCTTATCAATGGGTCACGGATCATATCCGGTACCTAGGGCTTCAACTAACTCTCTCTTTGGACACATGTACTCAGGTAAACTGGCGGGAATGTAAGAACACGGTCTTGGAATACCTAAGAAGGTGGAACTAACTATCTCCTGGCTGGGTAGGCTTGATGCTGTCAAAATGTAAATCCTCCCTAAAATCTTGTACTTATTCCAGTGTCTCCCTACTCCTATACCACAACACCAGATACAGCGCCTCCAGAAAGATTGTTAACATTATATGGGGTGGACGTCGGCCGCAGTTCTCCCACAAGATCCTCATGTTACCGCGAGACAGAGGGGGATTAGCGTGCCCTAATCTTCTGGAGTACAATTGGGCCTCGCACCTCCGCATCGTCTCGGAATAGACGACCACTGAAAGCGAAAAGGGGTGGTTCCATATGGATAGGATGGTAATGGGGCGTACCATCTGGGACCTCACATGGCTCCACTGAGCGGCACGGTCCCGTAGTGCCTATAGGACAGTGCCAACTAAAACGGTCTTCGATATATGGGACAAGATAGCCGTGTGTAAAGGACGGACTACCTTCTCCTCCCCTCCCACTCCCTTAGCAGGCAACCCGCTATTCCCCCCGGCCCTTCATCCACGAACGTTCGCCAAGCGGCTACAGGGGGTTGCAGAGTGATAGGATATCTATACGAGGGAGGAACCCTTAAGTCATTTGCCCAATGCAGGGAGGAATTTAGTCTCCCACTGGAAGCGAGGCTACAATACGAGCAACTGTGGCACTGGGTATCTTCATCAGAGGTGCAGCAGGCTGCTGTCCGACCATTCACTCCCTTTGAGCGGCTTGTCCGCTCCTTCGATGACTCGAAGGGCCTTATCTCCCGGACATACCAGATCTTACAACACCCTCCGGTCCTAACTACACATTCATACCAACGCCAATGGCAGCTGACCTCTGACACGGAAATCACAGCTACAGTGTGGAATCGCCTATGGCGAGACATTCCTAGGGTCTATCGTAGCATCTCACAGAGGGAAAATGCATACAAAATTATGACACAATGGTATTATACGCCCGTTCGACTGCACAATATGTTCCCCGCCGTGTCCCCCTTATGCTGGAGGTGTCTGAATGCATCTGGCGAATTCATTCACATTTGGTGGGGTTGTCCGCTCCTGACCCTGCTCTGGAAGGAAGTCCTTAGTCATATCAAGGAGGTACTGGGGTTCCCTCTGCCCAATTCTGTAGACACAATCCTGTTGGGCCTTAAACCGGATAACCTAAAAGCACTGGACCATAGCACTCCACATGCTTGGGGCGGCCAAACAACTTATAGCGCTGTATTGGAAAAAAGCAGAGGCTCCCCCCGATTGCAGCTTGGTGGCATGTAATAACTATGGAACTTCTCACAGCGCAATTGCACTTACGAGACACCCGCTTCAACGCGGTCTGGCGACCCTTAGTTTAATACCTCTGTAAAATTGAACATGCGCGCCATTTGCCCTCCAAGCTAAGAGCCCTGTGATTCTTCGAGGATGCCATACTCCGGCCAGACCCTAATAGGCTTCTTGCACAAATGGAGCAGTAATATTCGCTAATCTCTTTACCATGCCTGACATCGATACACTCCACCTCCCGTCTGCCCACCCAGCCGCTTACGTGGCTATAATTCTCTTTCTTCCAACACCTTTTCTTTCTTCGATCCTTTCCTGTCCCTCTATCGCGGTTCTCTTTATATGGGCCTCTAGCCCGTGTTCTCAATGTTATTGTTTTTAAACAGGCCCCAAGAATCCCTACAACAAGTTACTATTGCTACATGTACTAGGCCACGCAGCCGGCCCAACAAGGGTTGTAGGCGACATGCTGTGTCTCAATTAGCCTATTGCTGCCTCTTTCTTTGCTGGGAAACACTTGAAAACAACGCGGCCGGCCCTAAATGGATTGTAGGCTTAACGCTGTGTACGCATGGACCTTTGCTCCTTTCTTGTTTTAGAAAATAAAACAGACTTCAAACAAAAAAAACACAGGCAAATATGACCTGTAAGATTAATGCAGTTGAGCCCTGCAACTTCTTTCAAGCGCTGTCATTTACCAAATGTACTCTTTCGGAAGACAGCGGAAAACGTTTGGATATTTTGATGTGTAATTTGTTCACAAAGAAAGCAGCTCTAATGTGTTGGTGATTTGTAGCATTCGTATACCTGTAAAACAAGCATCTGCAATGCAATCGGTCTCGCCTTTGGGACCTTATATGTATTTAGCTATGCAGCACATTAGCCTAGGTGCTGAAACATCTACTGTTTAACATGGAGGGAAAGAAAGCTTATAAACAGCAGACCTTTGTTTAATGGACAAAAAGCAAGGCACATTAAAACAAGCGTGGCCGAGGAGGCCTGCGGCACTCCGAAATCAAGCAGTCAAAAAACTAAACCTATTGGCTATGCCAATGCTTGTTTTCAGTTTGCCATGCAGTGCTCTTCGGGGTTTGGAGTGCCATGTAGTGGATTCCCGATGCCAATAGTTTCTAAAACTCGTTTTCCAAGTAAGAAGACCCTCATTACAACTTTAGCAGCCATGCTTTTTCCCAGAACCGATACTCAAGTAGCTATGTACTTCACAGATTAGTAGCCCATTTACTGTAGCATGGCTTAACCTGTTGTAGCTATTTGTATAGTGTAAAAGTCAATGGGCTATGATTTTAATATGAAAGGCAAACAATACGAATGCATTATTACTAGCAACACGCGGATATCTTACTCTAAATTCATGTCTAGCGATTAAAAGAGGGAGTTTCACAGGCTGTTATGCGCGAGATGAGGCAGACATTCCCGTGTGTTTGGTTGACTATGATCTCGGAGCTTGGAACTGTCCCAAAAGCTCAGAGCAATGAACACTGTTTGCGGGGTCCAGGCCGGCAGCAGCGCCGTCCTGAATAATGAAAAGGAATCCAGGAGGCAGGTGTGCCTTACAACTAATCCCTGCTGGCAAGCAGGCAGTAATTCGGTGCACGGTACATACAAGCTGTTTTCACCCATCCGTACATTGTCAGTGTTAGTCATGGGTAGAGGTGTTGTACGACCTGACCCTTTCCCAAAATTTTTTCTGCTTTTTACGTGCTTTACACTAAGTGTAGCCTCCGACTAACCTATGGCTTCCACATTCACTATGTGCACTGTATGTGTTCCATACAACGTGCGCGCAGGGTGAACGCTTTGGCTGGGTTTAGAGACCGCTTAGTTGGCCGGACAGTAGCCTTTAAGTAAGTTACGTATTCACAAAGGGATGCACACACCTCACGCTAAATTTGTCTATACCAGTAAAAACCAAAAATAGCTAGTCTAGAAGGTGCCGGTGCCCAAGACAGCCAGGGGCCATGCTATATCTGTACCCGCATATGTTGCGTTGGTCATTATGTATACCCTGCTCGAAGTTCTGTATTTTCCTTTTTCAACCCCAATTAGAAGTGAACATGCATTTCAAAGTGAATTCTTTTAGAGCTCCTCCTCTGACGTGCAATGTCACCAGACAAAGATGGCATTGGCCTGTCCACATGGGCCATCCTAAAAGTGGATAAGGCTGTCACCAAGAAGCCCGATTTCCAATCACGCGCCACAGTTTACTATAAACGATGACGCAAGCCAATGGGAAACAGGGGTGCGGCTTCAAGTCCCTTCTGAATCCGTATGGCTTGCTAATCCCTTCTGAAACCTTGTTTAAAGCTAAAGTTAAATTATGCACCCAGTTCAACACATGTTGCAGAACCTGTCCCTGAGAATGTCAACCTTCAGGTGCATTAGTATTGGCATGGAAAGCTACGTCAGTGGCCAGAGTTGGCAAAAGTGTGTACTGGCTGTTTTGCTGTTGCCAGTCTCAAGTGCCAATGTTGATAGGGCCTTTTCACAAATAAAAGTTTACAGGGAAAGGAAAGAGACCACGAATGGCCAAAGACTTACGGAAGAAATATCGTATGGTGTACTACAATAAGTTTGACTTGTAAAAATGGATTTGGACCTCATATACACTGTATGTACCCTGTCTATATACCATGTATCAATGAAGAGAGAAAGCAATAATAAAAGCAAGGCGTTCCCTAAACACCGGTAAAACACTGTTTGTTGTTTTTTATGGCGCGAAAATGAGTAACCACTGAAAAGCACTGTTTTTTGAGGTATTGAAATCACTGGAAAACACTGAAAAAACACCACCAGAATTTACCAAAAATATAAACTGAAAACAGGAAAGTCTAGGTATATGTGTCCCCAAGTCCTGAGAACCACTCTGGGAGTGTGGAACAGGGTACAGGTGTCGTGCAGCCATTCAACCCCTATTTCTCTCCTGACCCCCTTTATTGGAAACCCGGATCTCTCTCCCCCTCCCCCCCGCAAACACGGGTAATGGTGATCTCCACTGGCAGGAGGCCAATTGCAAACTGCGCCTGGGTTCTCTTAGACAAGAAGGGAGTGATGGAGTTTGCTAGCTTCATCACAGGCTTCGGGATACCTCGGAATGCACACTGGCAATACTTGGCCCTTCGCCAACAGGTGCACCCCCACGCAGGTCTCCCCCTGGCCAAATTTGAGAGGTGGTACAGTACCAGAACATTCCAATAAGATGCTACTGTATGAAATACACTCTTTCCTAAATACTCCTAAGCAGCATAGTAAGTCCCCCGCGTAGCATAGGTGGGAGTAAGAGTTCTCCGCCAAGGAATGGAGGACATCATATATAGAGCTAGAGCTTCCTCCTGCAGTACAGCATTACGGTATTATACGCCAGCTAGTCTAGCCATTTGGAAACCGGAGGAGAATGAGAAATGTTGGGGTCCATGCAGTCACGTGGGCACTCTTACACATATTCTATGGCCATGTCAAAGATACAGAACCACTGGGATGAAATCCTTCCAGAGATAAATAGCATATACCACAGTGACCTACCTAAACTTCCTATCTTCATATTACTAGGGCTCCCCAATGCCTTGATGTACTCTTTAGATCTTGCCGTAGCAGAGCAATCACCCTGGCTCTGGGAGCAGCCAAGCAGGCGCTGCTGGCTAATGGGGAACTGAGGAGATACCTTCCCGACTAGACTGGGTATATAAACTAAGGGAAACACTGGGGATGGAGAAGATTACAGCTGGCCTCACACGTTTTCTCCCTAAGTTCGATAAAACATGTGTCACCAACATAGAATTTTAGTCCACCGATTTCACAGAGCTCACATGGCCGAGATATCTCTAAGTGCTCCAACTTACTAAAGCTCCCCCCCCATGGACGAATGAAGATAGCTGAATCAGGCCACCACAGAAGCCCACATGGTGCCCGCACTACTCACAGTACACAACCTGAAGATGGTAGGCCTATCTGCCTCCACTTCTCTCTTCTCTTTCTCTATATTCTTTATTCCAGTAAATGCGACTGAACCCCACCGGCCAGGGGATGTAGGTGGCGGCTATAGTTACAGTTGTCTTTACAAAATAATACAAGATTTAAAGCATTAAAGAAAAGAATGGAAGACAAATAACAGATGTGGATTTGTAAAGCACACGTCCACCACAAAGGGCAACTTGACGTGGAATAAGAGAGGTACTCTTTTTTTTAAGCTCAGAAAGATGAAAGGCTGAGTGGACCCACAGAGACATGGACCTGTGATCATAAGATTAAACACAGGGCCCTCCGGTGTCGGGTTTGTCCTCCAGAGATGGGGAGCACCCTTGTTATTTTTGTGTCCCCTCACACACCAACAGGCCCCTTGGTGTCATGCTTCATCATCCGGGTCCTCGTACCCCTCTACGGGGTACAGCGTGCTTCAACCAGCGAATACGCGGGAGCACTTATAATGACTATGTGTGGTGTGGACGAGGTATTTTTTAAGTGAGTGTGTGGTGTTTTTTTTTTAATTAATAGTGAGTGAAGTTTAAGAAGTACCTGGCTCGTGGGGTGACAAAAAAAGTTTTTAATGGGCCCCCGGCTAGTGCTATTAAAATTAAGTGTGGGAGGTTTTCTACGCAAAACAATGTGCGTCACCTCCTTCCTGTGTGCGTCGACATGTTTCGGTGTAAAACACCTTCTTCAGGACGGGGTACACAAATCCCCACCTTACTCACGTTTCTCTAGCTTTTTTGTCTCTAAAAAAGTGAGATCTATAGTGCAGGTAAAACAATGTACCTAACAAAACGCCGCTTTGTGGTCGACCTGTTAAGAGAAGAGGACAATAAATCTCTTGTGGTGGTCCGCTTTTCTTATCAACAACCGTGGTTAAAGTGACCAGTGGTTTACAGGTTAACAAAATTGCGGAATGGTCTCATACTATAGGTGAAAATCGTGCCTATAGTGAAGTTAAAAAATAGTACAGACGAGACTCAGTAACACAACATAAAACACACACTTTCTAGATTTAGCGTATAGCGTTATTCAATATTTGTCATTGTTTAGTGCCCCTGTGAGGAAAAACGAGACACTTCATGACCCTATGTATATGTAACATACTGTTTTGAAGGGGTAGAGATGCCCCATGAGCCAAACATCCAAACGTCAGGGTCCCTCCGGCTATTTTGCAGCTGGAGAGAAACACGTAGGTCAGAGAACTGATTCTACTTACATTTGCGTCGTGGAGACAGTGCTGCCCTGTGTTGTATGTACTCACGATATCGACAAAGTAATGGCTCCCGACCGACCCTTCCGTGGCTCCGGTGATTATGCCGAAGTGAGTCAGAGGACGGGGTATTTGTACCTTTTACGGGCTTGAGTTGATTGTTTAAGTGTATAATTGGCATTTCCGCCCTGTCCTTCTAAGGGCTTGTTGTCGGTTCTGCTTGCGGCTCTATGCTGTAGTGTTCCGCTACAGCGCATGCGTGTAGCTGGTCCCGCGCATGCGCGTAGTGGAGTTCGCACTGATTTGCTCACAAAAAAGTTAGTTGCTCATGCCCTTTTTGAAAAAAGAAGGTTTCCACTATACCTATACAGTACGCATTCAAATACATTTACAGATACTTTGTGGTCATCTTAAAGATGTCCTCTAGCCCGTGTAAGCTCAGGTTTAGACTATTATGCTAGCACACTACATGCACTCGATAACCACAGGTGATATAGTGCTGTAGGGCTGGTTCAGTTGATTTCCTTTCCCCAATGTATCCGGAGGGTTTAATACTATGATTGAAAGACAAGCTCTAGTGTTTCTGCCTGCTTGTGATCCGGTTGGATAGTGTTGTCTGGATGGGTGTTTACACATTAGTTCACCTAATTACTCGAGACAGAATAAGCTCTCTTGGGTATCTGTGCAAAGCGGACAATCCCTATACTAGTTGTCCCCAGGGGATGTTGTCGTTCAGGCCTTGGATACTGGTGCCCAGACGAAATACCCATCTTTGATCTTTTTCAAAGAGTCCTTGTTCTGACGGCAGCTGTTCTACTACTGTCCACTTTATGTTATTGACACAATGTTAATGTTCCAAAAAGTGGGTGGCCATCTTAGTGGTGCTCTTTGCGAAGATCAGTTGTTAGCTTTTTTGTGTGAGGTGGCAGCTTGCACAGTTTCCACATGGGTAATGGCCCCCCAGACCATGCTGTGAGAGTTGTTGTTGTGGTTTAGGGCGTGTGTGAACCAGCATGTCTCTTAGGCAAGGTGACTATCAAACGGTGATACAGTTCATGGAATGGCTGAACTTGCAGAATCGCTTTCTGAAATTTACTCACTCAGTTTCCAATGAGACGCTAGTGTTTCTTGATCTAAATATTTTTCACAACGATGGCAAGTTACACACTACCACACACTTTAAACCAACCGCAAGGAACTGCCTCCTTAGATATGACAGCTTTCACCCCCGACATCTACGGACTAATTTACCGTACAGGCAATTCCTGCGACTTAGGCGGAACTGCACCCAGATTAAGGACTACAAAGCACAAGCACATGACTTGAAAAACAAACTGCGGAAAAGACATTATCCAGACAGGATTATCAACATCGCCATGAAAAGGGCCAAAAATAATAACAGGGAAGCCTTGTTAGAAAACAAAATCCCTGCAGAACAAGGAACCAGCAGACCCATCTGTGTAACAACATACAGCTCCCACTCCAATGAAGAGTCCAAGTTGCTGAACAAACACTGGCGCATTCTTACGAGCGGTATTCTAAAGATTGAGAAAACAATGTTCGCCCACAAACGAGGAAAAAACCTCAGAGACATGCTGGTTCACACACGCCCTAAACCACAACAACAACTCTCACAGCATGGTCTGGGGGCCATTACCCATGTGGAAACTGTGCAAGCTGCCACCTCACACACAAAAGCAAACAACTGATCTTCGCCAACGGAATGAAGTGGGAACAATGGAAACTGACTAATTGTAATAGCAGAAATGTTATTTACTTGATCACCTGCCCATGTAAACTGGAATACATAGGCATGACCACGAGACAAGTGAAGGTGCGAATTGGTGAACACAAGAGCAACATATGTTGCAAAAAGACCACCACTAAGATGGCCACCCACTTTTTGGAACATGAACATTGTGTCAATGACATAGTGGACAGTTGTAGAACAGCTGCCGTCAGAACAAGGACTCTTTGAAAAAGAGCAAAGATGGGTATTTCGTCTGGGGACCAGTATCCAAGGCCTGAACGACAACAGCCCCTGGGGACAACTAGTATAGGGATTGTCCGCTTTTCACAGATACCCAAGAGAGCTTATTCTGTCTCTTGAGTAATTAGGTGAACTAATGTGTATACCCCCATCCAGACAACACTATCCAACCGGATCATAAGCAGGCAGAAACACTAGAGCTTGTCTCTCAATCATAGTATTAAACCCTCCGGATACATTGGGGAAAGTAAATCAACTGAACCAGCCCAACAGCACTAGCACCTGTGGTTATCGAGTGCATGTAGTGTACTAGCATAATAGTCTAAACCTGAGCTTACACGGGCTAGAGGACATCTTTAAGATGACCACAAAGTATCTGTAAATGTATTTGAATGCGTACTGTATAGGTATAGTGGAAACCTTCTTTTTTCAAAAAGGGCATGAGCAACTACCTTTTTTGTGAGCAAATCAGTGCGAACTCCACTACGCGCATGCGCGGGACCAGCTACACGCATGCGCGGTAGCGGAACACTACAGCAAAGAGCCGCGAGCAGAACCGACAACAAGTCCTTAGAAGGACAGGGCGGAAACGCCAATTATACACTTAAAAATCAACTCAAGCCAGTAAAAGGTACAAATACCCCGTCCTCTGACTCACTTCAGCATAATCACTGGAGCCACGGAGGGGTCGGTCGGGAGCCATTACTTCGCCGATATCGTGAGTACATACAACACAGGGCAGCACTGTCTCCACGACGCAAATGTAAGTAGAATCAGTTCTCTGACCTACGTGTTTCTCTCCAGGTGCAAAATAGCCAGAGGTACCCTGACATTTGGATGTTTGGCTCATGGGGCATCTCTACCCCTTCAAAACAGTATGTTACATATACATAGGGTCATGAAGTGTCTCGTTTTTCCTCACAGGGACACTAAACAATATGACAAATATCTATGACTACGAATGGTGTTACATTTTGAATAACGCTATACGCTAAATCTAGAAAGTGTGTGTTTTATGTTATGTGTTAGTGAGTCTGGTCTGTCCTATTTTTTAACTTCACTATAGGCACGATTTTCACCTATAGTATGAGACCATTCCGCCATTTTGTTAACCTGTAAACCACTGGTCACTTTAACCACGGTTGTTGATAAGAAAAGCGTACCACCACAAAAGATTTTTTGTCCTCTTCTCTTAACAGGTCGACCACAAAGCGGCATTTTGTTAGGTTAATTGTTTTACCTGCACTATAGATCTCACTTTTTTTAGAGACAAAAAAGCTAGAGAAACGTGAGTAAGGTGGGGATTTGTGTACCCCGTCCTGAAGGTGTTTTACACCGAAACATGTTGACGCACACAGGAAGAAGGTGACGCACATTGTTTTGCGTAGAAAACCTCCCACACTTAATTTTAATAGCAACAGCCCGGGGGCCCATTAAAAACTTTTTTTGTCACGCCAGGTACTTTTTAAACTTCACTCACTATTAATTAAAAAAACCCACCACAAACTCACTTAAAAAATACCTCATCCACACCACACAGTCATTATAAGTGCTCCCGCGTATTCGCTGGTTGCAGCACGCCGTACCCCGCAGAGGGGTACGAGGACCCCGATGATGAAGCATGACAGCAAGGGGCCTGTTGGTGTGTGAGGGGACACAAAAATAACAAGGGTGCTCCCCATCTCTGGAGGACAAACCCGACACCGAAGGAGTGGATTCATTTTGTTTATTTACATTAGTTTAGGGAGAACAAATCCATTCTTGGTCTATTCTCTCTCCCCCCCTTTTGGCATTGATAGTAAACACAGGGCCCTACAATGGACGCATAGTCCACCAGACCCACCAATAGCAACTGGTGGCATAGAACCAGTCATACCCTTGGGAACTTGAAATAGGGAGAATACAATACCAATAGGATATATCCAAGAAATACACGGACCTAGGAGTAAAATAAATAACCACTTATGTATAGACCAAAGACAAATATAACCCATAGAAATAAATTAAAGCCGAATAACAGTCTATAATGGTATAGAAAACATAGTGGCCATTGCACCACGTAGGAAAGCAACAGCCCATTAAAAGATTAGCATAATGCAAATTGCCTGAGACTGCATTAGCAAGCAATAGAGTATAAAACTGAAGAAAATATAAAGAAAATTTAAGAATGACAAAGAAACCTTGAAGCCTAGTGAAACCCAAGGTTAGCACGCTATATAAATACGAATAGAGAATTAAAGCCATCTACAAAAAGAAGAAGGTATGAGGCAAACACAGAGAGAAGAAAAGTTAAATCATGGGAGGGAATTTACCTTCAAAAAGAAGGAAATAATTAGTAATAATGCAAAGCATTACAACCCCAAAAGAGACAATAATATAAAATACCCTTCATAATAGAAAGAAAGAATGGACTGAGAGATTAGGTCTCCCTAAAAACCACCATGAATAAAGGAAGGGGTAGAATAGCCAATGTAAAAACAATGGCAATAAGACAGAATCTCAAGAGTAAAACACAAAGCATTTTAAGGCTCACAAGATGATAATGCTGTGGCCAACCAAGATCATATATACTGAGAGCAAAAGTAGAGAACATGTGCCATGAATCATAAGTAATACCATCTAACCAGTAAACTCAAGGCAAATACAAGGGGAAAAGCTGAAGCCACAAACTAATAATGCAGACTTCCAGCTGTCTGAAAATTCCAGAGGGAATTTTGGGATAGATACCCTCTGTGCGAAAGGCACCTTTGCTTATTGACGAATGCCCATATATGAAGCATAAGGTCCCACAAATACCAAATAAAAGTATGAGAGACACTTTATCATATTATACAAAATTAATGAGGGTCAAATTAAATAATCCGTTTATCAAAAGGCAGATCACATACACTAAGACTCCCATGGACGTACATATATTGAAAGTACCTAACAGTGTACCAAACTTCACAAATGGATGATACCGTACATTAGAGAAATCATCAGACACAGACGGTGGAACTCTGCAGAGAGGGTGAAGGTGAGGTAGAGGGTGAGGGTTAGGGAGGGAGAGAGAGAGAGAGAGAGGCAACACTGAAATAGCATGCAAAAGATACTCCATATAGAGTACAGAAGAAATGCGTTACCTGTAACTGCAGTTATCCAGTATTGGTATCTTTCATAGATTCACATGCCTGAATCATTCCCCGTCGTCGGGGTGGGAGTCCCCGGTACATAATAACAGTAATGTCATATAGACATATACATACTAATAGGCCAGAGGCCTCACATTAGTAACCTATCTGAGTCCTTTTGTAAAAAGGACCAAACTTTGTCCAGGAGCCAATCAGCTACTACCACCCTCTAGAACCTTCCTGGAAGGAGCCCTAGTCCCTCATTTTCGTAAGCACAGTGCTAAGTAGTCCCTACTGAGAGAACTAAAGTGAGCCCTTCCAGGGGATGCGGGTGGGTTGCATGTTTATCTGTGAAAGATACCAATACTGGATAACTGCAGTTACAGGTAACACATTTCTTATCCAGTATTATGGGTATCTTTCATAGATTCACATGCTTGAATCAGAGTAGCAAGCAATAGGCAGCACACTTCGCATAATATAGCATGTAAAACACTTGATAATAACTTATCAATAGTGCAACACAATAAACTGCAAACAGTAGCAGGAGAAGAAATGTGCAATGAGGTAATAGGAAAGGTGGGATGAAAGGAAGAAGGCTCACCTCTAATGAAATAGATGACGGAGCACCGCCTGTCCCACTGCTGCATCCTTCATAAGTTCTGAATCTAAGCAGTAATGCTTGGTGAACGTATGTGTTGTCTTCCATGTCGCCGCTCTGCAAATGTCGAGTATGAGTACCCCAGAAAAGAGCGCCATGGAGGTGGAAACCGCTCTAGTGGAATGAGCCCGAATCTTGGAGGGCAGAGGACGTCCCGCCTGCTGATGGCAGAAAGCGATGGCCGCAGAGATCATCTTGAAATGCTCTGCTTTGACAACGATAGGCCCTTCCTGGGCCTGCTGAAGGCAATAAATAATTGGTTGGACTTTCGAAATTGTTCCGTTCTATGAATGTAGAATTTCAGACATCTTTTCAGGTCCAAGGAATGTAGAGATCTCTCCGCTGCTGAAGATGGATTCGGGAAGAAATATCTCAGTACAATAGGTTCGTTTAGATGAAAAGTAGACGGAACCTTTGGTATGAATTTGGGGTTAGTCCGTAGAATGACCCTGTCCCGTTTGAATTGAAGGAACAGGTCTTGAATAGAGAAAGCCTGCAATTCACTCACCCTCCTTGCGGATGTAAGAGCCGGCAAAAGAGCTGTTTTCCATGACAAGTGTTTGAGATCTGCTTTATGCATTGGATCAAAGGGGTGTTTCATCAACTGAGCCAAGACAACATTGAGTTGCCATGTAGGTGGTAAAGGTTTCACTGGAGGATAAGTCCTGAATAAGCCCTTCAGAAACTGCTTGACTAGTCTATTGGACCATAGGGAAATACCAGCCGAAGAGTGCCTGAACCGAGATATGGCTGCCAGGTGGACCTTGATTGAGGCGTGGGCCAATCCCGAGTTGGCCAGGTGAAGCAGGTAAGGCAGAAGTTGTGCCGGAGATGACGAGAACGGGTGCAGTTTGTTAGCTTTACACCACAAACAGAATCTTTTCCACTTAAGGGAATACGTCTTGTTGGTACAGTCAGCCCGGGCCCGGGCTAAGACGACTCTGCAGTCCTGAGGAATATCCAAGTCCTGGAACTCTCTGAACTCAGGAGCCAAGCCGATAATCTGAGAGATGTCGGATCTGGATGCTGGACTTGCCCCGGGTTCATAGTGAGGAGATGCGGGTAAGGCCTGAATGGAATCGGAGGCTCCAGCGACAGAATGTGGAGTTCTGTAAACCAGTGTTGGCGCGGCCACTCTGGGGCTACCAGGATCAGGGTGCAATGCTCTGCTTTCAATTTCCGGAGGACTCTGGGGATCAGGGGAAATAGAGGAAAAGTGTAAGCAAAGATGTTGCACCATGCGATCGAAAATGCATCCCCTAGAGATCTTTTCTGGGGAAGCCAGCTTGCATAATGTCGGCATTTCGCGTTCATCTCCGTCGCAAAGAGATCCAGGTGAGGTCTGCCCCATTGGGAGAATACTGCGTCGAGAGCATGTTGGTCCAGCTCCCACTCGTGACAAATTGAGCGTTGCCTGCTTAGAGAGTCCGCCAGGGTGTTGACTGCTCCTGGGACATACTCTGCTCTCAGCGAAATGTTGTGTTGGAGTAGCCACATCCAAATTCGCTGTGATTCTTGAGACAACGTCATGGATCGAGTTCCCCCTTGCTTGTTTAGATAGTGCATTGTGGTGGTGTTGTCCGTCCTCACAAGCACTGGGGAGTTCCTGATCCGGGGCAGGAATGCTCGAAGTGCCAGGTATACTGCCCTCAGCTCTAGCAGGTTCATGTGGAGCTGTGTTTCTGCCAGCGACCACTGACCGTGTATCTGAAGTTCCTGCAGTAACGCACCCCATCCTTCCAATGATGCATCGGTTGTAATCACGTGTGGGGAGATTGGAAGTAGGAATGGAAGGCCCTGGTTCAGATTTTTTGTTTGAAGCCACCAGTGCAGGGCCTTCACCATGAACGGAGTGATCCTGATAAGATCGTCGAAGGATCCCATACACTGGATCCACTGAGATGATAACGCCTCCTGTAAGGGACGCATACGGAGGCGGCAGTGTGGTATTAGGAGGATATTGGAGGACATCATTCCTAGCAATGACTTGAAGAGTCGCACCTTGATTGTCTTCTTGACCTGAATGTGGGCTGCCAGAGCCCTCAGTTTGATCTGATGTTCCTGTGATGGGAAAGCCTTTTCCTGATGCGTGTCTAGAGTTGCTCCCAGGAAAGTAAGGCGTTGAGAAGGCTGCAACACTGACTTTTCCTGGTTGGGAGTAAGCCCCAGGCTCTCGAAGAGCTGAAGACAGGCGTTGGAAGATCTGCTCACGCCTTCTAGAGTAGGAGACTTGATGAGCCAATCGTCCAAGTAAGGGAATACCTGGTGATGGTGCTGGCGAAGGTACGCTGCCACTGGAGATAGGCATTTCGTAAAAATGCGTGGCGCCGACTTCAGGCCGAATGGCAACACTCTGAATTGGTAATGTTTGCCCGCCACCACAAACCTCAGGTATTGGCGGTGACTTTTGTGGATGAGTATGTGAAAATAGGTGTCCTGGAGGTCTAGGGACACCATGAAATCCTGGGAATTGAGTAGCTGTAACACTCCCTGAATGGATACCATACGGAACGATTGTTTTTTGAGGTATCTGTTGAGGTTCCTTAGATCCAATATAGGTCTCCATTTCTTCTCCTTTTTTCGTATTAGGAAGAACCGGGAATAGAATCCTTTCCCCCTCTGACCTCTGGGAACTCTTTCTATGGCTCTTTTCTGGAGCATTAGTGAGAGTTCCGCTTGAAGGAGATGCAGATTCTTGTGCTGCATGGGAACTGGGGGGTTCGAAGGAGGAGTTTCCACGAACTCCAGAGTATGGCCAAACCGAACCAGCTGGAGAACCCAACGATCCGTCGTTATTCCTTGCCAATTGTGGAGGAAGTTGGAAATTTTCCCTCCAACTACGTAATGTGGAGAAGAAGTGGAGGCCTGTTGGAGAAAGAAGTCACTGCCTTCTGGCGGACTCTTTCTTTCCTCCTCTTCCTCGAAAGGAAGACTTATTGTACAAAGACTGGCCTTGTTGCTGCCTCTGTTGGTATTGAGGCTTGTATTGCTGGGACGAGCCGTAGGAGGATTTGGATCCCTGATAGCCACCTCTTGTCTGCTGGCCTCTTCCTCTGGAGCCCCGAAAGGAAGTATTTCTGTACTGGAGGGTACCCAGGGCTTTTGCGGTCTCCGTATCTTTCATGATACCCTGCAGCATCTCATCAATATGCTCCCCAAAGAGCAGCTCTCCGTCAAACGGCATGTCCAGTACCTTGGACTGTACCTCTGGCCGGAAAGATGTAGCTTTCAGCCATCCCTGGCGCCTAAGGACCGCTGCCCCCGCCAGCTGTCGAAATCCTGTTGAAGCGATATCCATCGCCACGTCAATCATTTCCGAGGCGGACCGCTCTCCCTCGAGGAGGATCTTCTTTACCTCTTCTTTCTGCTCCTCTGGCAGTGTGCCTAGATATGGGGCAACATCCGCCCACATCTGGCGATTGTAACGCCCTAAGAGCGCTAGCGAGTTTGCCGCTCTGACAGTAAGGGCCGACATCGACGAGAATCTCTTCCCGATGTTATCCAGTTTACGGCCTTCCTTATCCGGAGGCGCAGTCAGCGCAGCAGATGGGTTGTTGGATTTCCGCTGCGCGGCCTGGGTAATAACGGAGTCCGGTTTGGTCTGGCCTGTAAGGCATGCCGGAGCCGTGTTCGGGGCCTTATACTTCTTATCAAGCCTGGGAGGCACTGGTAGTAAAGATGAGGGGTTTTTCATTATTTTTAACCCACTGGTCCCATATATAATCGATAATAGGGATGGACCGAACCGTCTTCTTGAATGGCTCTTTAAAGTCATATAGGAAGCATTCCTGAGGTTGCGTGGTCATCTCTATTTTAAACCTTGCTGCTGCCCTCTCTACAACATTATGAAACCCCCCCCGATATCTTCTGGGGGTGAATCCGTCTGTGCCTAGTCTGGGGATGCCGGATGCTCAATGACAGTCATTCCACTAGTCATCCTGTATTTCTCCCTCCTCCTGTTGACCTTCTTCAACTTCTCCTACTGCTTCCTCTTCTTCTTCATCAAAAGACGGTAGAGGAGGTAAAGTCACAGGATCCGGACGAATGACCAGCGGTGGTGGTCTAGGGCGAGGAGTAGGAGCTGGTGTTTCAAGATGTGGAGGCACTACCGAAGGAGGCGGAGTAGGCGGAAACCGCTGATTGTAGTCCGCTATGAGGATTTGGAGGTCCGTGACTATTGAGACCGGGAGGCACACCATAGGTTGTGAAAAAGGAGGCGGTTGATATTCCTCCTGGTATGGCACTTCTGCCTGACCCAGGTCTTCGCAATCCGAACTGTCATGGACCTTGACATTGAGCTGTGATGGACTGGATGCAGTGTGGAACATAGCACCATCACCAGAATCTTCAGTCTCCAGTAAGTGGTCCGGTGGCAGTGGCGGGACCTTGCTAGGAGACGTAGTCTCTGGCGTCAGCATACGCGTTGACATCCTGAAGTGTGTATAAGTATACTTCGGCTTAGGAGATTCTTCCGTCGACGGGGTGGTCGTCGGTGGCGGGGTGCGGACATCCACGGCAGACATCTCTGTCATCTGCGTCGACAACGGCGTCGTCATTGACGGCAGCGTCGACGGTAGCGTCGTCGACGATGGTTTCTTCGTCGACGGTGGCGTCGACGCTGGAGCTGTCGTCGATGGCTTTGTCGACGGTCTCGTTGTCGATTGCCTCGTCGACGCTGGTGTCGACGTTGATGGCTTCGTCGATGGCTTAGTCGACGATGACATCGTCGACGGGACCTTCGTCGACGACGATGATGATTTCGTCGACGCGGAAGCTTTTTTGACAGGAATTATAGATGTAATAGACCTACACGTCGACGACGATGCTGAGGTAGTTGTCAACAAGGTAGTGAAAGCTGATGCTGTCGACGTAGAGATGGTGACTGTCGACGCTGTCACAGGCACAGCAGAAGACACCTGCACAGGCTTGTTGAAGGTGGCTTCCTGAAGAGAAGTCTTAACTGCCATGGCTTTCGGACGACCCTCTGAAGACTTTGGCGTCTTCTTTTGAGGTGGCACATCAGATGGACCTGGAGATGTCTGTCTCAGCCTCTTGGCAGAGGAGTGTGAGCTCCTGAAGGAACACTCGCTCTCACTGGAAAAGAGACTGTTTGATCCTTGTCCTTTAGTCTCTGAAGCCACAGAAGCAGGCGTCCCTCTCTGTCTTTTAAAGTCTTGACAGAGAAAGTGCGGCAGACCTTGCAATCCTTGGCCGAATGGTCAGGGTAGAGACAATAGAGGCAGTCTTCATGTTTGTCATCTACATGTAGTCTCAGCTTACTACACGAGGCACAGGGT
Organism: Lissotriton helveticus; assembly: GCF_964261635.1. Classification (NCBI taxonomy): domain Eukaryota; kingdom Metazoa; phylum Chordata; class Amphibia; order Caudata; family Salamandridae; genus Lissotriton; species Lissotriton helveticus. The sequence continues at coordinate 592,111,659 of NC_136063.1, read as the reverse complement.
CTAAAGAGCCCTTTTTTAGGAGTGGTAGACATAGTTGCTCTAGCACTCCTCCACAAGAATAATATTGAAGAGAAAAATATGGAACAAATCCAGAAATATCTGAAAGCTGAGCAGAGCTCAGTGGAGACTCCCTTAGCACGACGTGCGGTAGAAAATCTGAGGGACTAGGGCTCCTTCCAGGAAGGTTCTAGAGGGTGGTAGTAGCTGATTGGCTCCTGGCCAAAGTTTGGTCCTTTTTACAAAAGGACTCAGATAGGTTACTAATGTGAGGCCTCTGGCCCATTAGTATGTATATGTCTATATGACATTACGGTTATTATGTACCGGGGACTCCCACCCCGACGACGGGGAATGATTCAAGCATGTTAATCTATGAAAGATACCCATAATACTGAATAACATACCAAGAAGGTATCAACCCTGAGCTTCAACTCTTCTGCAGAGTAAAGCAAACTGTAAGACCTGCATATTAGTAATCAGTCAGAAAACCAAACACAGATAAACAGCTGAAAACTGCCATCAACAGAGCTGAAGGATGAAGGTATGACTTCTGAGCCAAGTAGTAATTGGTAACTTCACTGAAAAGAATTCTGTTGATAATGCACAGCTAGAATCGTAATTGACCGGAAGTAAGGGTCAGGCAAAAACGTGTAAAGAACCACAAGGATAGCTAAACAACTATAAAGTCCTGCAGTAAGCAGAAACAACACAGGATGCAACTAGATGAATATACATTGCAACTAAGTCATCTATAATCACTTCTGTCCACACAAGTCCGAAAGAAAGATCCAACCAGATCCTGCAAAGACTAGTCTAGGTGTCTAATACACTGTGCAGCTCTAATTCACCTTAAAGCCGAATCGCATGTACACCATCAAATGACATTTCTTTCAGGGCACTCTGTACAGGCTCTGAAAGCTCAGACTGAAATAGCCAAGCATTTCTGTGCAGTGCAACTGGCTGAGGCATAGCTCCACCCACGGAATCAGTGATGTCCATACCCCATTTCCAAGGGAAGCTGGACAGTATTGTTCAAAGGATATTGAAAACCTATATTCTCACCTTCGCCTGTTAAACTGTGCATTCCTGTAGGAAGAGCAGAAACAGATTGTATAGGAGCAGATAGAAAATTGCTTAAAGAGTGTCTACTTCGGGAGGAGTACTTGGTGCGCCGTCAATTGGTGCCGCCGTCATGGGATGACCCGGCTCAGAAGGTGAAGACCCTGAAGGGCTGTGCACTGGTGCTGACCCGAATCTCACAGAATAGTCAGAGGGCCCAACAATCAACGACGGAGAACCCACCAGCGAGGATCCAGTAGGGGCACCTCCTTAGGACCAGAAAGTGTGCCAGAGGGGAATTGAGGCCGAAAGACTTTATGCCAGGAAATGGAATATTCTCGCATTTGGGCTACAGTAACCCCGGCTCCAGGATATTTAGTGAGGTGTGGGGTGGACTTCACCTCCACAACCAAAGGTTGGGAAACGGCATCAGAAACAAACTTACATTTTGTGTTTCCGAGACTCCCACTACGGGCCAAAACCCGAACGGCTCCTTGAGTGGTCTCTGGATCCAAACGAGGACAGCCCCACCGCCAGAAGTTCCATTCGACTCTCTCTAAACCCCTTCGTCTAAAGACGTGGACAGGACCCACACTCCTCAGTGTCCTGGCAGTCTCCCAATCATCACAATCAGATGGTATGAGGATCTATGACAGACATCAGACGAACCCTGCTGGAATCGCAAAAAGCAATTTCTCACACATGCGGTTATGGACCGAAAACTGCCCCCCAACCACTCCAGATACACGTTGCAAAGGCACATAAGGAACTGATGTCAGTGCATCGGCCAGGGAGTTATGTGGACTCTGTCAATTTTCACATCAGGTGACAAAACCGATACGGAGTCGTACGGTGCCCGCTTCCGATGCATGGAAGTATTGCTTAGAAAATAAGTTACTTACCTTAACTGTGGTTCTCCAGTATTGGAAGCTTTCATAGATTCAGATGCTTGAATCACTCCTGGTCATCAAGATGGAAGACCCCGGTATTACAAAATAGCATTTCTAAACAAATACAAAGCAGAAACCAGGCTTCGGTCCATTTCAGTTTTGTAACACATCTCTATCATTTTGTAAAAGAGACCAAAAGTAATTCCTGAACCAATCAGGACCTCTTACCCTCTAGAACACTCCTGAGAGAACCTCAGACTTTCTACCATCCAGTGGCGCGCCTAGGGGAGGATTCTAAAGTAAAGAATCTGCGGCTAAATGTCTCTACCTGATAAAGTTGGTTTCACCCAACTGGTCTATTTACCAGGTCTGGAATAATATTGTAGATGGGACAGAAATGGCACCTATACCATGTAAGTTAAATGTTGTATGTGAGCTGCAGTGTGTATTTACCTCACCCATACTTGTGTCACAAACATATTTGGTTGCAAGAAGAACCACTGTGAAGAGAAGTGTTAACAGCGGCCTGCCTATACTGGATCAGCAATCTGGGAGCAGACCGGAAGAGTTGGCAAAAGGAAGGTCAGCTTTAGCAATACCTCTTAATTTGAAGATGGCATGGAGAGATCCTGCTTTTAATTCCTACTAGGAAGCCTTGCTCCTAATCATAGTGAGGGGGAATAAGGCCTTCTAGACCCAGTCAGGTGAGAGGAGAGCTCTTTTAATTAGTGGAGGGGTCAAGGAGCTGAAAAAAGCCTGCCTTTTGAAAGGCTTCTACCATATTGAAACTGGGCTCCTGGGTAATTTCAAAGTAAGGTAAAGAGTAAATGCTGCAAAAAGGTGGTGGGCCACTGCAAGACAATAGTTGGGATTAGGTGTCAGAATTTCTCAAATTATAACCTAGTGGACAGGATATCTCTGATGCCACAACCACCACCCCCTCTGAACATTCCTGGATTTAGGAAGTCTCTACCTGAAGAAGGGAGCTATGCTGGAACAAGTCTCTTGCTAAAAGAAGATTCATTTAAGAATCCCTGAATCTTCTATCATCCAGGGACTAGAACTGCTATCAGACGGTCAAGATGTAAGACTCCTGTTTGCCTGATTTAAGTGCACAAAAAAGCAGAAGGATTCTGGACTACAAGAAAGCCCAGATAACCAATGAGGACTGGGCCCTGTAGGAGACATGTCTGGAGAGATCTGGTGACTAGAAGCCTAACCTGTGGAGCTAAGAACAAATGAACTAACCAAAAGGAATGTTGCCAGCAACTCGGGGAATGATGGGAGTATTTTTTTCCCACTTCCAGAATAATGGGCAAGGTGCTGAGACTCGCCTACAAAGGTTGGTCCCTAGCCAGGCAAGAAAAAAACAGGTATGGCCCACTCAGCCTGATGCCCTGCTGAAAACTGGTTCAGAGGTACCTCAAAGTATTAGGTGTCTGGTCTTGTAGAGCCCGGACCAGCCACCACTTCAAGCCCTGATGGAGTATTCAAAGTTTCCAAAAAGTGACCAATTACAAGGCGATACAGCCTTGAACTGGAAAAATTTGACTTCAATTTCAAAGACGAAGTCAGAGGGTAAAGGATTTGAATGAGAGAACCAGCTTGATGTAGCGACTCCGCTCTATGGCAGACAAACTGAAATTGTGCCTGGCTCCCGGTTAACTGCAAACAGTGACTATTGATTGGAGCTTTATTTATTCTTGGCGTTTTTTGGTTTAACTCTTTACAAAATCATAGAGTCAGGCCCATCAACTTGAGTTAATAATCTTGGTGTCTTTTTTGTCACAAGATGTTTACAATTTTTTCAAATTGGTTCGGGAATTTTACTATGTTGTGTTTTTTTGGTTTAGAGTTGCTGGCACACTTTAAACACTTCTCCGGGGATTGCCGGCTGCTAGACCATAGCTACAAGAGTTTCAGCAGAGATTCTTTCAGAGCTGTATTTGGTCCCAGTGAGACGAGATTTATTAATTTGATAAGGGGAACTCCACTCTCAATTAACCCCATCCCTGACCGAGTAGTCGATGACAGCTGTTGTGAGGGATCTCTGTGGCTCTCCTGAAAAGCGCCAACCCCGCCACCAACCACTTCACTTCTTAGGGCCCGGGCCACAAGCATGGTCTGCCATGGTATCTGTTGCCTTGTCAATAGGCCCACCTGGCAGCACGTTCGCCACCATAGTTATGTAGGGTGCTGTGGAGTTCAACAGGACCTGAACACAAAGGTGTCCATCCTGACTTACACGTTTAAACTTGATATCTGTAGATGATAACATACTCAAAGTGTTCTGCTTTCAAGCATATTTCTTTATAGATGTTTTATCATGACACCTGTACACTCTGTCCACGATACAGAACACGGAGCATGCTGCTCTTGCATATTGTTGTCCGGTTGGCAACCATTCTGATTCTGAAAGACAAACAATCACATCAGCATTGCACCTCCCACACAGTGTGAAAGGAACAGGCTTTTATTCTATAAAAGGATTCTGAGTTTAGTTCCTCAGAGGAGCACTACTATGGATTGTTCTGGAACGTTTAACCATGACTGAGATACAGCCCTGCTGACAAAGGGTGGGGTCCTGTTCTACACCAGACTGGCTTCTCAATACATCTCACACAGGTATGGGGAGTTTGGTTGCTCCAAGCGATCTGGCAGAATGTATTCCCACTATGCTCTCTATAGTAAAGTATCTCTAGAGTGGTAGGTAGGAGTATCAGTATGTCTTAATAATCACTGCAAAGTCTCAACGGTTTGTATTGTAATGCTCATACCAATACTTTGTTTCCTCCTGCTAATAATTGCAGCATTTTTTTTTAACACAAGAATACAATTGTTTTAATAAACGTCTGAAATGTCAATTTGTGTATTTCTTGTGTCTCCCTTTGGGTATGCCCAAGTAACAATGAAAGTGTAGATCTGTTTCCACAATTTCCTTGGGGAAATTAGAGTGCTCATGCTCTGAGATTGCATACACCATCGGTACCCTAAAAGGTTAGGGTTCCAGATGGTGCATTAATGTGAGCTAGCCAGGAATTGGGCCAACATATTCTGATAAAAGTGGACTCAGTCCCCATATTCCGACACTTATGTTGCCTAGATGCACTGCTCTCCTTAATTAGTAGAAACCGTAGAACAGGTGCCCATGCGCCTCCTCTCCACACCTCATCCAACGCCTGGGGCAGCTCACACCAATGTCACCGTCATTAATACTGGTATGTGTTTTAAGGGTCCTGAAATTACACCTCAGCAGAGGATCATTCTGGTGGCAGAGACATACAATGCTCAGAAAAAGCCAGGGGGTAGAAGAGCGGATTAAGGAGAGAGTGCAGTAAAGGTAGAAACAGGTTGTGATGGGCCTGGTGCCGACAGGCTGGCATAAGATAGGAAGTTTATCAGGAATAAGAAAATAAGCAGGGCTTGAGAAGTCATGAATATGATTATGGTGGTATTTTCAGTGCAGTTTTATGTTAATAAAAGGGGCTATTAAGCAAATGGAGTGAAAATGAGGGATGGTTTAGTTGATGATTGTTAGGACATGGTTTAGGGCAAACTAGTTTGAGCGGCTAAGTCAAAAGATATCAATAGTGTGAGTGTTGCTGGTTTGTCCTCTCCCAAAGTAGGCCCTGAGCAGAGGGAGATGTGTGGGAGCACCCGATGAAGTGGCCTTAACTCAAAAACATTTGCATTTTGATTCCGGCACATGCACAGTGGGAATGTGTGTGTCCACCTCGGTATAAGGCACATAAGTATGTGTGTCTGATCCAGAAAGGAAACACTTGCAATTTTTGTACATTTTGTAAATCTCAATATTGTCTTTCTGCCGAGTCACAGACACTCCACTCCCTCCTTCATTTCACAAGGCTTCTATTGGATATAAAAGCATTGCGAAAAGGAGCTTTATGAAATTGAATCAGAATGTGGTTATTGGAAGGGGTGTTCTAGTGAACCTCCCAATTTATCCCCAGCGAATACCCACCAACTGGTTCATTTATTCTGTGACTTGGGTGGAGGGGTAATTAGGAGCTGGGCTGCTGCTCCTGCCTTGTCTCTCACTAGCAAAAGAGAATGGACTGAGCTGGTGGGCAGGTACAAGTAAGATCTGTAATACATGTTGAGGCAAATCTGGTGCAAGAAAAAATCTTTCACTAAAGACTATAATTATGGATGCAGCACCTTAAAATCATGTGCAAAGGCGGCAAAGCAGAAGAAAGAATAATCATGTTTTACTTGATAGGCAAGACATGAGAAGTACATTGACCAGGAATAACTACACAATTCTTAAATATTTTAGGATATTGTTGCTGCAGGGATCAACTGTAACTGCATTTGCCTGAACCAGAATAACATTTTTAGAGTATTCAGAGGTATCCCTGATTTGAGCAATTTTAAGTCAAAAAGATACTCTTGAGATTGATTCATTGGTGGACTAGGAAAAGGAGGTCATGAAGAAGCTGCTTGTTCCATCTTCTCCCTCCTTTACTGCCACAAGAGGAATCGCAGTGGTTGGATGAGTATTACTAATAGCAGTTATTGGAACAAAAACGTACTGGTAATCCTAGTTTTACACCCTAGTTTGCTTTCTAAATTTACAAAGTACTCAATATACACACATATGTATCAGATGCCACAACATTTTTAAACATTTTCAAATTAAGAACTCACACGACGAAAACTGGTACAATTAAAAAACATTATTTTTTTAAAGCTCTTCGCTAAATAAAACAAAACAGTAAAACTGGATACACAACACTTAACTGTGAAAAATTGACCCTATTCCTTTAGGAATCCTAGAGACTGTATTAGCTTACACAGCAGGGAGTCAGTTACCCACTCCCTTTCTGGAGCAGAAAAAATAAGGATCACTAGGATACAAAACTCTAGATCTGAGATGGTTGGTGGTGCTTTTGTGAATTCAGAAAAGTACTCATGATTAACTCATGATGAAGAACTAGGATTATAACCAAGTAGTTTCCTTCTTTGTGGAACTGGCTCTGACATGCACAAAATGAAGACTATTATGGTACGCTAACCCAACATTAAAAGGAGCATCACAAACAAGGACAGAACATTCATGCAAACAAGCTGCAAAGCCTGACCCACTAAAGTCTGGGTCCAAATAATGTTTAGCAAAAGTATGGACTGATCTTCATGTAGGTGTATTACAAGAGTCAATCAGAGAGATATTCCTTATCAGAGCGGCTGTAGCTCTATACCCATTGTAGAACGGCCTCCTCAATTACCTGGCAAAAGTATTTTGGAGTGTTCATAGCAAGTGATAATAAAATGCTATCTAGCTGCTTCTGTGGAAGCCAAGGGAAAGGTTATTTACCTGTACAATAGTTGAGCAGCCTCAAGCCATTCTGGACTCACATGCTGGGCAATATTCTGTCATCTAGTGGTTAACAACTGTGTATAATCACTTTTTTCATTTGGCCATCAACCACAGTGGGAGTCATACTGACCACCTACAGTGCTGAACATAAGCCTAAAATGTATCAGTACATGATCACCATCCTCAGTGTCCCCTACCCCAAATTATGGTGATGCTTACTTCATATTGCGTAGGTCTGTCATGAGACTTTACTCTTTTGGCTCACACCTTCTCCCCTCACTGGGGATGTGGGCTGATAGCATGTAGATCCAGATTAGACTTTGGGCTGTAAAGCATTTGTTCAGGGCACGTAGCTTTCTTTTTGCAACATTAATTTCTTCTGGATGTATATTCTGTGCACTGAAGTCAGAGTGCTGCGGGCCACCAGGAGCCGTCCCAAGCTGAGGGGGTAGAAACCAGAATGAGGTTTTCGATCTTGTCTGAATTGAGCTTGAAGCAGGTGTGGGTGCGTCTGTGAGGGAGATAATCAGCTGGGTGTCGTCAGCTTAGTAGACTATGTGGAGTCTACGGTTTCGAACGATGGCTGAAAGCGGGCCATGTAGAAGTTGAAGGAGGTGCTCAGGGAGGCTCCCTAGGGCACTCCACAGCTGATCTTTGTGGGCTGAGTAGAACAGTGGAAGTCTGACTGTTCAGCTGGTGAGGAAGGGGTATATCCATTCTAGGGCTTTGTCATGGATGCCGGCGTCATGGAGTTGTGCGCAGAGGGTGTGGTGGAAGACTGTGTCCAAGGCAGGCGAGAAGTCCAGGACGATGAGGGCTGCAGTTTAGCATTGGTCAAGGAGGGTGCGCATGTCGTCTTTAGCGGTGAGGAGAGTGCTCTCGGTGCCGTGTATGCTCCTGAAGCCCAATTGGAAGAGGTCCAGGATGTAGTTTGTTTTTATGTACTCAGAGTTGGGTGTTGATGGCCTTCTTGAGGTCTTTGGCTGGGAAGGGGGAGCAGATAGAGGAGTCTGTAATTCTTGAGGTCTGTCAGGTCGGCACAGGGTTCCCCCTGCATGTTTCCAGTCTGAATGGAAGGTGGCAGACTCCATGGAGCAGTTGATGGTGCGGCAGAGATCGGGGGCGATGGAGATGCAGTCTCTGCTGAAGATGTGGTGAGGGCAGGGATCTGAGGGAGCTCCGGAGTGGATGCGCTTCATGATCCTGTGGGTGTTGTCAGGTGTTATGCTCTCCATATGTAACCCAGAAAAAGTAGTAAGGGCATACATGATGCCATTATGCATAATATCTACTCCGCAGTACTCACTCTGAGATTGTGAAGTGTGATAAAGGCATCAGTGCTGGAAATCGTTTGTATTTTTTAGGAAGGCTTCAGCATTTTTTAAGACCAGCTCTGCTGCAAAGATTTTCTGGTTGGAGGCAAGGATTCCTCCATGTTTACTGAGAACTCCAAAATTCACATCACTTGGTCTATGCTGTTCGGGCATTGTCTAAACAAGCTTTCCTTTACAAACCAGTCATCTAGGTAAGGGTACACAGGTATATCTGTCGTGTGCACCTACCACAGTAAGACATTTTGTGAGCATTTTCTGTGCTAACTTTATCCAAAAGGGGAACACACTGAACTGGCAATGAGATTTTCCTACCACAAACATGAGGCAAATTCATCACACTCTTGTTCATGGGAATATAGAAGTAGGTATCATTCAGATCTAAAGCATTGAGAATGACATCCAAAGTGTTATCATTCTCAATTTTTGTGTCTTGACAAACATGTTCAAGAACCTTAAATCTGTTAGGCTCTGTTTCAGGATTAGGAAGCAGATATAGTAAATACCTGGAATGCATTCTTCCTTTCTTCCCGTGGTAATTTCCCTATTGCCCACTTTTTTTTTCCAGCGGTTCCATCACTTCCTGTCCCAACCGTCTGAGGTTGGTTGGTTCTGCAGCCTTTATTTCTTGTTGATGTTGGTGAATTTTAAGCAATTATATGCAGTAGCCAAGCATTACAATATTTAGAACCCAACTATTATAATGGTGGCAAATGGGATCACATTGCACAGTGAAAAAGGGTGGTAAGAACAAAATATTTGTTTGGAAAACAGTGATTCATATTACTGAGCAATTATCTTATGCTCGGTCATTAACGCATCCATCCCCCAACCCACAGATGTTGCAGGATTCACCTATGAGAGTCCTTCATCGTACTGTACTCAATAATAGAAATGTGATACAGTTCTTGATATTGTAGTATTTGACTCATCGATGGGGACTTGATTCAACCAACATTTGATGCGGTGTTACATTGGGCATCCTTGGTGTGGTTTTCCCATAACTTTTTGCCTTCAACCTTCCTGTTTGGCTGACTTTGGTTTTGCTTTCTTTAGTACTCTGCACAATTTACCACGGCAAACCAGTGATAAAGTGCTTGAGCTCTCTTTAAAACATAGTCGAATTGGCCGATACCCAATTGGCATATTTAATGTACTTATAAGTGCCTAGAAGAATACCACTACCTGTGTCTAGGGCCTGTTAATTAAATGCTACTGGGGGCCTGCAGCACTGATTGTGCCACCCACTTAAGAAGCACTTTAAATACATCTCAGGTCTGCCAATGCAGCTTTTGTGTGTAGTTTTTTAACTGCCATGTCGATCTGTCAAAATAAATCTTTTGCCAGGCCCAAACCTTCCTTTTTAATATATATAAGTCACTCCTGTGTATTTAAAAAGTAAGACATCTACTTTTAAGTTTTACATGTCCTGGTAGTGAAAAACGTTAACATTCATTTTTCACTACTGCAAGGCCTACCTCTCAAATAGGCTAACACTGCAGTTACCTTATTATATCTAATAAGTGACACTTTCCATATGGGTGGAAGTACCCTGTTCATGTTTAAGGTCTTTGGAATTGTAATGACAATTATTCTCATGGTGAATTTGATTTTAAATTATAATTTTGAAACTTATAGTAAGTTAGTATTTTCCTGCTTTAGCCATGTAGTGCCTACAGCCTGTCTCTGGCTCACATAAGTGGGTATAGCTGACAGTTGGGCTTTGTGCGGTCTTCCTAACCTGTGCCTGGATTGGCCATTACTGGAAGGATAGAGGGCAGAGCTGGGCACAGCTCTACTTATACCTGAATAGACTGTCCTGCCCCCACACAAAGGGCTTCATACTCCCTATAGTTAGTCTGAAGACAGGACAGGGAACGCAGAATGCCTAGGTACTTCAAAGGGAAACCTTCAGAAGCGTTAACCACTTCAAAGGAAGGCCCAGGTATAGATATTGGACCCCAGACAACAACTCTTCAGTATACTTCTGGACCTGTGACTTCGGCCAGGAAGGAGGACTGTTGTGCTGCTCAAAGACCATCACTCTGCTAGACTGTTGACCCTAAGGACTGCTTTCCCACTGTGCTGACCTTGTTGCCTGCATCGGAACCGCAGCTGTACGAAGCTTCATTGATGCAGGCTCTTGCATCACAAATCTATCATTGACAGCAGCCTCTACAGCAATGCAAGTCCTTGCATGATAGTCTTGCAGCTACTTGGAAACGACGCATCACCTGAACGGTAGACTTCGCATCGCAACCCTTGATCGATGGGATCCTCAACGATTTTGCCGGACCTTGCACCGTGATTCTCGGACCCGATGCATCACTTCAGCAGGAAGAAGCATCCTAACCACAGGACCTCGCAACACTCTGCACTCAGGATTTAAGGTATTCTTCTCCAGTGGACCTAAAAGGATTCTCTGTAACTGGACCGTCCTCCATCGCAGTCAGCCATAGTTCCGCTTTTTGGCACTATTTTTTTCTGAAACGTTAAAATTGCATATCTTCAGTTCTATTGATTGGATTTTTGTTGTTTTTGTCTGGTCTTATTAATTAACAATTGTTCTCTCTTTAATATTGGAGAGGGATTTTTCTGTGGCCGAGTTTTCACTTTATTACTGTTTGAAGTGCTGCATAAATACTTCACAAATTACCTCTAAGTTAAGCCTGACAGCTCTGTGCCAAATCATCAGAGGGTTGAGCACAGGTTAATTTGGGATTGCTTGTGTCTCCCCCTGACAAGGATTATGGTTGCTGCAGAGTATGGTTACAAGCCCCCAAAACCACTAACCCAATTTCTCACACACAGTAAGGACAGCCAACACAAGTTTCGTCCATGAGACTTTATCAAGGCTATACAGCAGAGTTCTAATTGGAGTAGTACCTTTCATAGCAGAAAGATTAGTGTGGAGTCTCAAGTAATTGTAGCCTAAAGGTATCTAGTAGATAGTGGGAAAAGATATGTAGTGGTCAATGTATAAGGGCAGTTCCACCGGCAAGGTAAAAGGAGGATATAATTAAGTGATGCATCAATTTCTTTAATAGAAAGAGTAGAGAATTCTGCCAAAGAAGCAAGTGGCTGCTGATGCTGAAGGTAGGTTAAAAAAGACAGGCATTATACGAAAAGGCGGAAGGGGGAGGGACAGCATATAGGTTTGAGATTTTCTCGTGAAAATATCTAGGGAGTTTGGCACAGTTTCAGAGAGGCAGTGATGGCATTTCCAACAGCCAATGTAAAAAAGAGGAAAATATTTCACAAGGAGAGTTGTTCAAGATTCAATAGCGTCAGTGTAGTAGGAGATCTAGGTCATGCACATAAGTTCTTCCATTTTCTGTTCAGAAATTTACAGAGGCACTTGGCCTCATGGAGGTCATCTGTATGCCAGGTCTTGTGGTTAGCATAAACAACAAATCGTGCACAATGTGCGTAGCGCAGAGAGAATATGGCTAAAGTAAAATCAACTGAAGTCAAGCAACTCTAAAGGCAGTGATGAGCTATCCTAATGCAGGCTCTTACTGGAAAGAAAAGCAGTTAAATGTGAACACATAAAAGCAAGTTACACACCAACTGTGCGATGGCAATGAGCAAGGTAAAAACTTGTCATCTACCCTCTACTGATTTTGAATGTTCAGGGTGATCTGAGTAATAATGATTTATGAGGGGTGTCAGATTTGCTCGTAGTCTGGTTCCGACCTCTCTACCTTTGGCCCAAATGGGGCGTCTCCCTCATGCAGTCTGCTGTAACTGTGGACCTGTTCCTTTACGCTGTTTCCTGACGGGCATGTATATGTTGCGGTTGTTGGAAGGTCGGATGTCTCAAACGTGTAGTGGTGGTTAGAACATCTCTCACAAAGGAGACCTTAGCTTGCAATGCAGCTGTTGCTTTTGCAGTATTATCCTTTTTCATTGTTAGAGGAATTCATAAACCTCTGGCCTAAATAGATTCTTCCCTGTAAAGGGCTTTTTGATCACTGTTGCTTGGAATTCCGGTTTGAAGATTGAGATCCTGAGCCCGGCAGGTATCCTGTGTGTGGTGCCAATGTATAACTACCTGCTAGCCTTGTCTGCAGTACCTACAAAGCATTTTAGGCAAGTTCTACCACTAGTCTTTCCCTCTGCACTGACAGCCATTGCTCTCTTCATAAATTGCTAGGGTAGGGCAGTAGCTCCTGAGCAATACATTGGAATAATGTCCATGCCGTTGTGCGGATGCTGCTCTTGTCATTGTTTGGACTGAGGCTTTCAAAGTTTTGCTATTCCTATTTTGCAATTGTGCAGTGGATTAAGATGAGTTTCCCCTTTTCTCTAGCTATGGTGTATATCAAGAAGTACCCCGACACATTGGTCTTTATGAATATTGGATCTATGCTTGAAGGTCTGCATGTATCTCCAGCCCAGGGGTGACTGCCTTCGAAGAAGTCTGTTCTCTGAAGACTAACCCGTGCAAAAACAATCAGTATTTACAGCTGCTTAAGGGACGCATCTTGTACCAAACAGCACAAGTACCAATGAATCCTAATTATTCCAAATAAACTGTTTTGCATGAGCATAAAAAAGCCTACCATCTAATACTTGACTTCAACAATCGCACTACATCATTCCTCCCTAGTGGAAACAAGCATTGGAGTAGCCAACAGGTCTCGCCTTTGGGACCTTATAAGTGTTTAGCCATGCAACAGTTGATGTTGCACCAAGGATATTGTGCTGGATAACTAAACACTTATAAGGTCCCAAAGGCGAGACCTATTGGCGATGCCAATGCTTGTTGTATGTAATCGCGTGGCTTGTTGAGGCACAACAATTGATTTTGCCAATGCTCGTTTTAAAAGTAAATAAGAAACAAAGGGCCCTATTGACCGGTAACACGAACGTCAAGGTCATGCAGAGTTATTTGTGTTCTTTACATAGCCATCAAGGCACTCAGCTCATAACTTTTCAAATAAATAAATAACCATGATGAAATCCAGAGGTACAATATGTAGTGTTTGCGGAGCATGGATGTGGTCGCTGCAAAATGTTGGTGTCAAAGAAACAGCTGTCTTTGGAACTCAGAGACAAGGGTTATAATCTCAGCATCGCCATTGAGGAAAGATTGTGTGATACTGCTCATTTCATACCTTCATATGAATTAGGTTCTAAATGTTGTAAGGTAAATGTGTGAAAGAATCCTTCAAAAGATGAGTAATATAAAAACCGGGGGTTATGTGCTACCAATTCAGCTTGTTCTCACATCGGACAAGACAATGCGGTGCTGACGGACCTTTATAAGGCATAGCAAACAGACACTTGTTTGCTGTGCCTGTATATCCAATAAACTAATGCAATAGCTGGACGTCTAGCGCTGCCCATGTTATGTGCCCTCCATCATGTCCTGGGGTGTCTAATGCAGTCTACGCCTGGTCCCCCAAGCCCGTTTATACCGCTCTATGTATGACAACTCATGATGAGAGGATACATTTGCCATTAAAATGTTATTTGTAAAAGACATCTGCTGCTCCTCAGACCGGGGTAAGTGCAAATGTCTTCCACCTCGCTGTAGAAGAGGCAAGTGCGCATGCGCTTTACCATCTTGTTATAGAAGCGCAGTGTTACGGTAAGGATCAAAGACAGGCGCCTACACTGGAGTTCTTTTTATTTCCATCAGTTAAGTTCCTCCAGGTGCTATGAATAAAACCTCTGCGGGTCTTGGATCCGTCTGGCACAGTGGACTCAAAAGCAGTACGGCGGTCTTCTTGTGCTTGTGGCGGCATCCCCCTTGCGGGAGCGAGCAGGGGCATATGTTTGTAATTAACGTGGCCGTCCTGCTGCTAGCTCCCGCAAGGTGGATGCCGCCACAAGTGCAGTGCTTCAAAAGTGAAGACCGATGGCTAAAGGCCCTCCTAGAGCATCGCATGCGTGCTGCCTAGGCGAGACCTAAAAATTAATACCTAAAAATGTTCTTTGCAGGCTCATATGGCTCTTAACTAAAGTCTAGTTATTGACTCCTTACAATCACTAGCTAGTGCTACAAAGAACTGGTGCTAATAGGGATGATAATAAACTGCAATGGCTTGGAGCTTACTAGCATTTTGGCACAATTGACAGTTCTGTGAGAAAGTCCTGCTTAACTTCTGTACGCTATCTGAAATATTCATGAATTAAGAAAAGTATCCCAATGTATGATCTATACAAATTTGGTGTGTGTGGGGTGCTCATGTGAATTGTCAGACCAATTCATTGAACGTAGAGAAGTTGCAAGTGTTACCCTCTTAATAATTGACAGACTGCTAAATAAGATATAAAGTGGGGATTTCATTTTATTTTGCTTTTAGATTGAATCCATGTTCAAAAGACATAACACTGAAAAAGCACAAACATGACTTCTCAATGTTCGATTCACAAGAAGAAACAGTAAGCAAAATAGCATTTAAAAGGCAGTACATACTTCGGTTAAGTTCTGATAGCTGATTAAATGAATCAGTAGAGCACTGGTAAAGTCTAGTACCCGAATATTAAAATGTCATTTCTGCAGCTGAAAAAACACTCAAATGCTTAGATCATTGGCTGATTATCTGAAGGAGATCAGAGGCCAAGAATGCATCATAGGTGTTTGGAACAAGGGTTAAAAGGAGAAGACCATTAGAGGATAATAACAAACTTGCGTAACATATAATTGCTGGGCTTGCTTAAAGCACTGTCTGTAGCGCACAAAAGATACCTGTTCTGTATCACTTACCTTAGGTTCACATAAAAAACAGTATAGGGCCTGAATAACATCTGCAGCATGGACTCCATTGTGATATGGATTTTGACTGTGATAATCATCTTGTACCGCAACTGAACACAAAACAAACAGCAGAATTATATTTAAGATATATACAAAACATATATGAATGTACAAGCAAACTACTTCTAAAAAGGTTTCTTGAAACAGATTTGTTTAAGAAAGGAAATACATTTCAACCTCTCCCATACCTCCACCCACATGCAATTCTTCAATAAGTGAACTCTGCATATACTGGCTGCAATACTTAATTAAAATAAAAAGTTTCCTTAGAGTTTCATAATGAAGACCCTAATAATGCCAAACCTAAACGAATGGAGGTTTGGAGTTTGTGGGGAAAAGGGTGAAAATTAAAAGCAAAATTACTTATTTGTAAACCCAGTTCTCCATTATCAAGTGCTCCCTGAATTAATGAACTCTGAATAGATTTGCCTATTTGTGGAATCAAACAAAAGGCTCTCAATTAAGTATTTTAAATAATGCCTTTGTTAATAACACCTTTTCTTTAAAAGAAAAAAGATTAGGATTTCCAATTGACTCATTTTGAAAAAGAAATGTGATGAAAGTAATATCTGCTTTCATGGTTACCCCCACTTTTTGCTTGTGTCATTCTGTTTTCTGACTAGGAGCCTGCTTATCAGGACCCTAGTCATTGTGTTCTCTCCCTAAATTGGACTATGGTAAGTACTTTGGTACATTCCCAATTGGCTACTGGTGTACCCTCCTAAGTCCCTAGCATAAGTACTAAGGTACCGAGGGCATAGGTACACCAGGAGTCACCCATGGGCTGCATCATGTATTATGCCACACATGAGACCACTCAAACTGTGACAACTGATATGCCATTGCAGCCTGTGTGAGCACCACTCACAGCAGATATAGGCTTCCTTATATCGGAGGTCACTGCACTTAAAATCTATAAGTTACCCCTAAGGTAGGCCTTTCAGTCCTGAATGCAGGGTGCTAGGATATAAGTGTGAGGGTGCCCTGCATGAGCAGGACACCCCCTCTAAACCCATGAGTCGATTCTCCAGGCTTTGTAAGTGCGGTCAGCCATTTTGTACATATAGTGGACATCAAGTCAATTATGGAGATGTCCAACTATATACGGACTGCACCAAAACCGGTCTTGTTTGGTATCAAACATGTTGGAATTCTACCCAAACACCAATTCCAGTATTGGATGCAGGATCTTGTGTACTGGGGGCACCCCTAGGGAGCCCCCACCTGTATTCCTGGTACCAGCCAGATTTTCAGGGTCTAAAAGCAAGCTAGTGCTGCTGATGACCACAGACACGATTCTGCTCTCTTGTTGCTGAGCTTGAGCAGGGGAAGGTAGGACAATAAAATTCCTGTCACAGGCATGTGTGACCACCTCCCAGACAGGACTTAGTGGGCTTGGCTGGGGTGGGGGCACTTGCCAGTGGCACCAGACTGCTTTGAAGGGCACATTTGGTGGCCTCCTTGCATACTCCAGTTGAATCCAGTTCAGGGAGCTATTGTCTCCCGCTCTGGCACGAAACTACACAAAGGACATGGAAGTAACCTGCCCTCTATCCAGCCCCTCCTCTGGGTGAGACTTCTGAATTGTCCCAACCCTTTCCTTAGGGTACTTAAAGACTTACCTGAGGGTGGCTCTTTAGACTCGTCGTGGGACAAGATTCAGATCCGAAACCACTTCCACTTCAACCGTCTGGACCCCTTGGACTACGCTGGACTTCGCCTGGAACAAAGACTGCATAAAGGAAGACTCTTGCTGTTCCTGGCCTCGTCGTCCTGCCAATCCTTTGCGTTGTCTGTGCCTGATCCAGTTTTTTCTACAGACCTGTGGACATCCAAGACACTTGAAGTAATCTCCCTTTGAGTGAAGGAGTCACTCCCCTGCATCTGGAGAAAACGCAACAAAGCAGACTGGTCTGCTGCTCCTGAGGTCCCACGTACTCCAAAAGGCTCCGCAACATAGGAGATGGTTCTGCAACTCTCTCGAAGCCTGCGCAGTCTTCTCACCAAGTTTGAGGACAGTATCCCTCGTTGGAACAGCTGAAACAGATCTCTTGTGCACTGCGTCGACTTGCATTTGCCAAGGTTTGATGACTCAGTCCTGCAAAGATCTTTTGGGCTACAAGAAGCTCCAGCATCTGTTGTTGCAAAGATCTTATTCCTCACCGCATCCTATGCACTGTTTTGCCTGCATACTAGGTAAGCTGCTCGAGGTCCTCTTGCAACTCCTGTGTCTGTGGGTCTTCCTGAGGGTATTCTTTGGATTTAGTGTGCTTCCCTGCTTGCTTGGGGGCTGCTCTGACTCCCCTGCATTTGGTGAGTCCCCTGGACCATGCCGGTCCCGACACTCCACCTTCTTCATTTACCATGTCTGTTGCTGCTGCCGATGCTTGTTTGTGCTCCTGTCGGACACAGGACACAGTACCCCTACCCCTACCCCCCCCCCCCACTCCGTTCTTGACTTTCGATGTGTAACAGCTCGTGAACGGCTCCTGGTCTTTCACAGCTTTGCCTGGTCCTCATAGCTGTAGCGCCAACATCAACTCTTATGCATCTTCTGTCATCTGTGGTCTTCCGTGCCTCCTGGGCACTCCCGAGTGGCGTAAACTGTCCCCTGTGCTTGAATGTACTTCTCTTCAAGAAACCATCCTTGGAAACCAACGGACTCTTTCACCTACTTCACCAGTGACATCTACACTGAAGTCCTCGATTGTGGTCTACGGCAGTCTCCGACATCACTTCGCACCTATGGTATCCACGTCTGGAGTGTGTCTCCAAGCTTTCATCTTCCACTGGGTTTCTTCAGGGTCAACTGGGAAGGGTCCTTCACAACCGCGACTTCCCCACTGACTTGCATTGAGTACGTGGCTGCTCACCCACTCTGCACACCGCCTCCCTGATGTTCCTGAGTACTTACCTTGGGTGTTTCCTTGGGTCTCCATCTCTTCTGAGTCTTAAGGGTCAGGTCTCGAGTTTGGTCGCAGTTCGCATTCCACTTCTTTAGTATATGGTTATATCGCCCCTTGAGACCACTGTGTATTTGTGCTTACTTGTCTGTTTCCTTTTAAAATAGTCTGTATTATTTTCATATCTCTGATTAGGAGCTATACCAATGTGTTAGTGAGTGTGTATAATAAATATAACCTTTTAGCTCTACACTCTGTAGTTCTTTTTCGTTTAACCTACACAGATGATTAGTTCTCCTAAAACAAGCAGCTTAACACTCCTTCAGGGCTAAGCCTGAAGGCTGCTCTCCACAGCTACCACTTCGAGAGATTTCTATGGTTGTGTAAGACCACTAAAATCACCGTAAGGGTTGTCTGGATTAGTGCAGGGTGCTTCACTTAAGTGTGCACCATATACTATGGCAGCCTCCTACAAGAAAAATGTAAGAAAACTGGCATATTGGCAGCACAGATGTAAAAGGTGAAAAACTGCATTATGCCTTTTGGCAACACCACATACTTCCAAAGACACTGCTTTTCAAGACTGATGGTTTGTTTTGAAGCTTAAAAGTATGAGGAACATAGACACTTGAAGCCACTCACGATTTTCCATGAAGTCAATGAAGATTCCCACACGTTAAAACTACAATAAGCAACTTCATATTTTTATCAAGGTATGTTCAATGATTATTATGAATACTAAACAACAAGCACTCCAAATTAGATGTAGGAGGACACAAATCCAGAGGAGAGGATAAAGTGGACATTAACATGAAAACTGATAACTAATCAGATATTCCATAGAAGCTTGTCCCACCCTAGCTGTAGAGTTTGAGGCACTTTGCAAACGAGCAGATGACCTACAAGTTGCTGAGCAGCAGAGATTTTTAAAAAAATGAAGCTTTCACGTCAGAATCTTCTCATACATTTTCAACAGACCAATTGGGTCCCTCATGAATTATCTCAATAGTTCCTAGTGTGCCCGTTAGTGGTTCACCCACCACAAGACAGTTTTGAGAAAACATGGCAAAAATGCTGCACTTTCAGTACAATTTCCGATAAGTGTTAAAAGGAAGCTCATAAAAATTCAATTTCAGAGGTGCCATCATTTTACAGCATATTACTTCATTTCTTGTTTCATTTGTTCTGATGTATTCCTCATGGTTCTTTCCATAAACTCTCAGAATATGTTATGAAAGACAATCTAAGTGGAAGAAGAAAGTAACTAAAATAAAAAATAAAAATTCAAATCATAGGCCACATAACGAGACAGATTTTACAGTTGTAACAAGTAGTTACAGGTTCAGGTAGTGGATTGGTGAGACAATATTAAAGGCTAAAATTGCAGCAGTGACTAGAACTCAAAGAGCCTAAAATATGTATTTGGAAATGCATTTAGTTTGTTCCCAAACATCAGTGTTTGAATTTAGGACAATTAGAAAACATATATATCCTCCAGAACAGAGGCTTACGGTCATGAAAACAAATTTAGTCTGGAAATACCATCATTTTCAAAAGTGCTGAAACATCAGTTTATCATTTTTATTATGTACTCAACAAGTACTAGTACCACAAGAAAATACACTAACTTGCATACTATTACCATCTCATTCCAAGAATGGCCCACCACATTCCAATGATTTACCACCATTCTGGCAGAGCGTACATTATGCAAATTGTGGGAATAATTTCACAGATGCACACAATAAAACAATACACATCATATTGGGCATTTTACATGCAGTTTTTATTTTTATTATTGGCCTTTAACATTTTCATACCATCTTCCATGCAATACCCCATCATGCGCATTCATTATGCTCAAAATTACCTATTAGTTTTACCATGGCCACAGGTTATGGTCATTGCTTGTTCTAGCTTGCTTCAATTTGACAATTAACGTGATCAGTAGAAAAGTGTACAAAAAGGACTTTGACTATTAAATCAAAAGCACATTCCCATTGAAAGCTTATACTTGAAAGATGGACGCAAAGCCCTTTCGAACTCCACAAATTGATCTGAGGTTCCACTCTGTCACGGATGACTTGAACATGACCACTTTCTGATCAGAACATCTCTTGCTTGTTCTGATCTCCAAGCAGGAGGCTTAATTTGATTAAAATGTTCCATCTTAGTGAAGACACAGAGTCAAACCCCCAGCATGTTCAATGACCGGGTCCTTCATTTCTTCCAACCTTATTTTAAGGTGAGCCAAAGTAGTGGTACTGTCTCTTTGCATGAGTATTACACTGTCCTTCAGTGCTGCTTGAAAAGACTTCAAGGCAGGTGAGTACCCTTCAGGTCTAGTGTGCTTCCTCCATATGAAGAATCCCTTTAGGATCACTGTACACAGGCTTTCTGCAGAAAAAGGATTCCCATCTTAGAAGGGAGGAATACATTTATATGACTTGAGACAGAAGTAACTCATGGAATGATACATCATATTTGTGACACTTATCTACCACACAAGTATAGCAAAGCTGCCACCTACAGCAAGTATCAATTGGTCTTCTCAGCATTCGAGTGGGGACTACACTGGTCCTGCATGCAGCCCTGAATAAGTCTTGCATATAGCCAAGTCTTTGAGAGAACTAAGATCATGCAAGACAGTTTGATCAGGGAAGAAATGCAACTTGCCAAAATGTTGAGTGAGCTTTCTTGAATAGGCTCTTAAGACTTTTACATAAATAGTAAATTCAAAAAACAAGTTTGCTTGACTTGTGTTATCAATGCCCGAAGGAAGTGAATCCTTTCTACTGCGGAGGCTGCTAACTTTGTCAAAGTGGAGGTTTAAATTGCACAAGCTGATTTCTGGAAAGCTTAAACCACTTTTTCTCTTCCAGGGGATCCTCATTAATAGTCATAAGCATTGAATATTCCCGCCCATGTGCGGGACCCCGGAACACACAAACGCACACATATATTACTTCATATACATGCGCACAGAACACCACATCATATGCATACAGTTATATATACACACACACAGGTATACTACACACACACACACATATATATACATATATATATATATATATATATATATATATATATACACACACATACATATATATATATATATATATATACACACATACATATATATATATATATATTTTTTTTTTTTCTCATAAATAAAAAAATGCAGCCTTAAACAAAACAAGGCTGGACAGTGCTTCCATAAATTGCATTTGTATCAATAAACATATCTGTTTTTAATTCTCTTACATACACTAATAGGAAGAAAAAACAGGAAAGCAAAGAGACTCATACTCGTTATTGAACTGCACGAACTACAATGTAATAAGATAGGCATTGTTAGCCCATAGGCTGCACTGTAAAAACACTTAACGGAATAGAAAATGAAATAACTGGCACCGTGCCTTTAAGGCAGCCATGACCCCCAAGCCTCCCATCATGTGTCGGGTGTCAGGCGTCAATCAACCGGTGTTAAACGTCGAGGCACCAGACCCCGTTAACATCAACTTAACGATCAATGTCGAGACGAAGGTCTCCATAGACGTAGAGGCACCAGTCTCCATTGGCAACATACCTTCCACATCCGACGTCGAGAAATCGGGTCCCATCGGCGTCTTCCCAGCAACCCTCAAAGTTGGCATAAGGTGATCCTGAGGTTTTGGGTCAACGTCGCTCGATGCCAAGGTACTCACCCCGGTCGGGGTCAACAGGGCACAGTTTTCCACCAGCATTAGTAGCTCAAAGGTCCTCGATGTCCAAGCATTCACATTAGACGTTGAGGAAACTTGGCGTCTAGAGAATCGTCCAGGAGCTTGACGCAGACTCTATCGCCGCAGCATACACTGTTAGAGGATCCACATTAAGATCCTCAGCACAGGTGCCACTTTCGTTGTCGAGCGGTTCTTTTTCTCCTTCTCCTGACCAGCAGACACAGAAGGAGAGGTCGCAGGACATCCAGATCACGGCGACTAGCGTGCATCAAGAACAGAGGAACCAGAGATCTCCCCCAGCTTCAAGGCCACGGTTACCTTTGGTGCCTGGGCTCATTTAGCCAGTGATGGACACCTTCCTCACATCGACATCCCTCAAGTCAGCCCTTGCGAGGAACTTGAAAAAATACAAACTGACAGAACAAGATCCACTGTTCTAGAGAGCAGATCCTCCATTGGATTCATGCTCACTGCATCAGCAAAAAAGACCCATGCAGTAGGTCCTTATGGGACTCCCTTGAGAGGTTCAAAGACAAGTTGCCCAAAGAAGACTGTCAAAAGTTTGAGGAAGTTCTCCAGAAAGGAGGCCTTGTAGCAAACTAAATGATTAGTGCGGCAGCAGATGGTGCAATGCTGGCAGCATATGCTTGGGCACATGGAATAAGTGCAAGAGGTTTGTCTTGGCTCCAACTTACTGCACTCAAGCTGGAAGTTCAATAACACATTTTGAATCTGCCTTTTACCAGTAATTCACTCTTTGGCTCCCATAAAGATGATGAAATAGCCAAGATGAAGGCTGAACGCGACACTCTGAAGGCAGTGGGCCTAGAAAAAAGAAAAACTATTTCCATCGTAGGTACAGGCCATACGATCGCAGGCCCTATGAGCAGAGGATTCAAGTCTCTTAATGGTCTCAAAGGCATCAACATCAACCTAGAGTGCACTAGCAAGGTCGCTGCTCTACCGGCAGTCGAGGAGCTCTGCACCAAACCTCTACAAAGGCTCCAGTGAAGCAATAAGCAATTGCTTCCTCCGTCACCGTACTCCATTCAAGTGGGGTGGGGGAGGGGAGTATTGCCAATCATCTGCAAGCGTGGCGCAACATAACACAAGATCACTGGGTATTAAATACGCTGCAAAATGGGTACTCTCTATGGTTCCTTCACCAACCTCTGGCAATTCCTCCAGTAAAATCTGTATGCCACCAGATGCAACAACTGCAATAAGAAGTTTCCAGTCTTCTACAAAAATCTGCCATAGAGGAAGTTCCTCCTTCACAAAGAGGAAAGGGAGTGTACTCTCAGTGTTTGCTGGACCCAAGTGGAATTCAGACCTATATTGGACCTATGTCTTCTGAACAAGTCCATCCACAGAGAGAATTTTCCATGCTGGCCCCCGCATTACATATAGACTCACCTCCAGCAGGGAGACTGAATGTGCTTGATATACCTGCAGGATGCGTATTTCCATAAGCCAATCAACCTAAAGCATCCGACATTTCTACACTTCATAGTAGGTGCCAGACATTACCAATACAAAGTGCTCCCTTTCAGGCTAAAGTCGCCCCCCACGAGCCTTTACCAAGTGCATGGCCGTGGTAGCAGTGGCTTTCCATCGTCAAGGACTGTGTTTATCCTTATCAGGAAGACTGGCTGCTAAAGATTCCTTTTTCCCCAGTGTGCAAAGGACCAGTATCAAACATGTCTAGGCTTGCTTCAGCGGCTGGGTGTCCATGTCAAATTTGCTACATTCGTTCATCAGTCGACCTAAAGGATACAATCTCTGGGAGGTACACTGGGCACCAAGGAAGGAAGAAAACAAGTTACTTACCTGTAACTACGGTTATCCAGTATTGGTATCTTTCATAGATTCACATACCTGAATCATTCCCCGTCGTCGAGGCGGGAGTCCCACTGTAAAAATATATACAATAGCAGTGCCTAAACATTTCTTGTAGTAGGCTGGCAAAGCCTAAAGGCCTAGCTAGACCCAAAACTTAGCAGCCTATCTACCTCATTATGTAAAAAGACCTGAAAAAGTAGCCTCAGTCAATCAGCTGTAGTCACCCTCTAGAACCTTCCCAGCTCAGGCAGTTCTCCTCAGATTTTCCCAGCACAAGTGAGAATAAGTATCCATAAAACAGAACTGCCGTGCCGGTGAGGAGGGTGGGTGCATGTGAATCTATGAAAGATACCAATACTGGATAACCATAGTTACAGGTAAGTAACTTGTTTTCTTATCCAGTATTGGGGTATCTTTCATAGATTCACATGCCTGAATCAGAGTAGCAAGCAGTGACATCATGTCTGTCATTAGAGGAAGGTGGGAGACAAAATAAATCATATACACCCCCACACAACCAGGAAGGTAATAGAGCACAAACTTGTTTACATAACATATGCATCAAAAACCTTCATAAGTACATTACATATATAGGATAGCGTTTGAAAATGCTAAAAACATCATAATGAAATACATACGCTTAAAACAGTCAAATGAAGAAGAAAAGACTATAAAGAGTCTAACCCTTAGTGAAGAAGATGCTGCAGCACCGCTTCTCCAACTGCTGTATCAACATGAGCTGCCGACTGCAGACAGTAGTGCTTCGTAAAAGTGTGCACACTTTTCCACGCAGCAGCTCGGCAAATGTTCTCCAGCGTCACTCCAGCAAAAAGGGCCGTCGACGCGGACATAGTTCTGAGGGAATGCGCTTTAACCTTTCTTGTTAAAGGTTTGTTAGCTTTGTCATGACAGAAGATAATCGTAGAAGACAACCATCTAGCTGTAGTTGCCTTTGTTACAGCTTGACCCAAGGTGGCTCGACCATAAGCAACAAAAAGCTGATTAGATTTGGGGATATCCTTTGTTTTTTGAAGATAAAACTTAAGGCACCGTTTCACATCCAGGGAATGTAAAACCTTCTCCGCTGGAGTTTTAGGATCCGGGAAAAAAGTCTTGAGCTTGACCGGTTGATTGATGTGGAATTGGGTCGGTACTTTTGGAATGAATCTTGGGTTGGTTCTAAGCGTCACAAAGTTTTTAGAGAATTGTAAGAAAGGCTGTGCAACAGTGAAGGCCTGTATCTCACTGACTCTGCGGGCTGATGTGAGAGCCAGTAAGATAGCCACTTTCCAAGTATGAAACTTTAGCTCCGCCTTGTGAATAGGTTCAAAAGGCCTTTTTAGAAGTTGAGACAGAACAATATTAAGATCCCACTCAGGAGGAGGAAGACGAACTGGTGGAAAAGCTCGGAATAGCCCTTTAAGGAATTGTTTGATCAAAGATGATGAACATAAGGATGGTTTGTTGGAACTCTTCCTGAACCTGGATATTGCCGCTAGATGCACCTTAATGGACGAGAAAACGAGTCCAGCCCTAGCTAAAGACAGTAGATAAGGAAGGATGGCTTCAGGAGGAGCTTGACGTGGATGAACATTATTTTCTCCACACCAGGAACAGAATTGTTTCCACTTAAAACGATAGGTCTTGATGGTACTTTGCGCACGGGCCTGTGATAAAATCGCCCTGCAGTCTGAGGAGATGTTAAGATCCTTGAACTCTAGGAAGTCAGGAGCCAAGCGTGCAAGTGCAGTGATTGAGGATCCGGGTGTTGGATCTGGCCTCCCTCTCTTGTTAACATTGACACTGTCGGTTTGAGACGAAGTGGAGGCTGCTGAGAGAGTAGAAGGAGCTCCTGAAACCAAAACTGTCTTGGCCAACAGGGAGCAATGAGGATGAGAGTGCAATGTTCCACTCTTCATCTTTTGCAGTACTTTCGGGATGAGCGGAATCGGAGGATAAGCGTACGCAAATATTCCGGACCATCTCATCAAAAGGGCATTTCCCCATGCCCCTGTGAGGAAACCTGCTGGCATAAAACAGGCATTTGCTGTTCTGCTGCGTGGCAAACAAATCCAGTGTTGGTGTTCCCCATGTTTGAAAGATCCTCTCTACTTGATGTTCAAGCTCCCATCCGTGACAGCCCGTGAAAGCCCTGCTGAGGTTGTCGGCTAGAGAGTTCTGGACGCCTTGCACATGTTCTGCTCTGAGGGATATGCCGTGGCGTAGGGCCCATTCCCACATCTCTTGAGCCTCCAGCGACAGGGTGAGAGATTTTGTTCCTCCCTGTTTGTTGATATAGTACATGCTGGTGGTATTGTCCGTACGCACCAGCACGGACGAATTCGCAATCCTTGGAAGGAAGGCTTGCAGGGACAGAAAAATGGCCCTCAGCTCCAGGCTGTTGATGTGTTTCTGCCGGTACTGACGAGACCATCGTCCCTGAATCTGAAGGTCCTGAAGGTGACCTCCCCAACCTTCCATGGAAGCGTCCGTAGTCAGGGTGAACTCTGGAATGTCTTGGAGAAAAGTGAGGCCCAGTGACAAATTGTGCGCCTTCGACCACCAAAGAAAGGCTTGCTTCATCTTGGTTGTTACTTTGATGCGGTGGAACGATCCGTCGACTTGCCTCCACTGGCGAAGTAATTCCTCCTGTAGCGGCCTCATTCTGAGTCTCGCCATAGGGATGAGGCTGATTGCAGATGAGCACATCCCCAGAAGGGAAGCAAATGTTCGAACTGAAAGTGACCTTCTTGCAAATATTTGTTTTGCTAGCTTTAACAGTTTGTTTTGCCGCTCCTGAGTCAAGAACGCCTTGCACTGGCATGTGTTCAACACCGCTCCCAGAAAGGTCAACTCCTGGCAAGGTTGAAGCTGAGATTTGTTCGAATTGAGGGTCAGTCCCAGATTTGAGAAGAGGGAGAGGGAACTCTTGACCGCTTCCATTGTGGAGTTTCTTGATGGTCCTTTTAATTTCAAATTTGTTTTATTGGTTTTGATAGCAAAAATAGGCAATACAGAATAGCAGGTATGCAGCAGGCACATATAGCGAGCGAGACAGACAATTGTGTCTTCTCTAAAGGACATCAAGTAAGCAAGAACAATATGCCAACACAGATATGCAGAGCCAATGCTGTGATGAAGGTGCCATGCAAGAAGGTCAACTGACCAGAACAAGAAAAATAACTAAACCCCCCTCGCTCTCCCCAACATCCCTTCCCTCCCCTCACCCCGACCAGTATGCCGTTTGCCTGGAGCTTCTGTTATGACATGTTCAGAGCTATATGCTGCAGGGCAGTCGATTTTAGGGGGGGATCATGTGGTGGTCCTGTAAGCCGTAGAATGCGAAGATATTTTGGGCATGTGACTTCTTGAAATTCTTTGGACAGGAGGGATAGAAGCGGCTGCCAAACTTTCTGAAATGAGTCTGCTGTGTGTGTAAGCGTGGCTTGAATACTCTCCATGCCCAGCGTGAACCATAGTTTATGCAGCCAACCAGTGTGAGTGGGTGTGGTGGTCTATCCCCAGAGCGACAGGATATGTTGTGACGCTGCTTGCATGGCAATGCCCATCTGTTTACCGCGAGGGGACCTCAGAGGAAACGTAAGCGCGTTGGGTAGTCCCAAGATTGTGTACGCGGGGAAGCGTGGAATTTCAGTTTCAAAGGTGGAATCTATATCATCCATAACCGCCTTCCAGTAATCCTGGAGTGTGCGGCAGTCCCACAGGAGATGGGTCAAAGTGCCCCTCTCACCGCAGCCTCTCCAGCACAGTGCGCTTCGAAGCGGGTTGCTTTGATTGAGTCTGACCGGGGTAAGGTGCCAATATATGGCCAATTTCACCGCAGCTTCTCTGGCACTAGTATTACGAGTGGTGTGCGCAGCTCTATAGTATACAAACCCCCATTCCCTGGGCGACAATGCCCTGCCGAGTTCCGTCTCCCAGCGTTTCTGTCCCGCCGTCTTACCTGGGCCGGCCGCGGGTGATAGCATCCTGTAAAGGTCCGAGATAAGGTGCCGATCAGAATCTTTCGTTATCAACCATTGCTCGAATGGTGTCAGTCGCCGACTGAATAGGGGAGCGCATTCCGGGCTTGAAAGCCAGTGGCGGAGTTGAAAGTACTGAACATGTGAGGTTTGGTCACCCCATATCCCTGTACAATATCGGTGAGGGGGAGAAAGCCCTCTAGATCAATGAAAGGGCCAGCAGAACGGCAGTCCGTTCCACGCCATTGTGGAAAGGCGCGGGGGTCGTTGCCCGGTGGGAACTCCGGATTATCTAGGATCGGAGTGAGTGGGGAGGGGAAAGTAGTGAGGCCTCTCTTGACCGCCACCATGTCCCAAGTCCTCAATGGTGCGCGTGATGGGGGAGCGAAGAAGATATCGTGGTCTGTGTTGGCGAGCAAGGAATGGGATCTTCCATAGCGAGGTCTGAGCCATTGCTCTATCTTGAAATAGCCATCTCTTCTCGGATTCTGGCCTATACCATTCCACCAAGTAGCGGAGTTGCGAGGCTTGAAAATATTGTAAGAGGTTGGGGATTCCGAGACCACCTTCGTCTACAGCTCTGTGTGCCACTTGTTTATGCAGTCACGCGCGTTTCTTTTCCCAAATGAACTGGTGGAAGTCGGTTTGCAGGTCAGCAAGTGCGCCAGGAGGTGGTAGGATCGGGATAGTTTGGAAGACATACAAAACCTTAGGTAAGGCCGACATTTTCACTGCCGCTACGCGGCCCAGTAAGGAAAGGGGTTGCTTCGACCAACGTGCAAGATCGGCTCGGATCTGGGAGGTGAGCTTTTTATAGTTAAGGGTCACCGTTGAGTCCGTGGAGGAGGTGAGAGTAATTCCCAGATATGGGAGCTGTGTGGATGTTTGTAAATCGCAGCCAAAGACAGGTGCCGGAGTGCGAAGGTGGGCATTGCTACCTAGAGGCAAAATTAAGGATTTCCCCTGGTTAATTTTGAAGCCAGACACCGCTCCAAAGCTCTCCAGTTCCTCCAGGAAAGCAGGTATAGAGTGGGATGGTCGGTCGAGGGTAGCGATGATATCGTCGGCGTACAGCCCCACCACGTGAGGTTCATGGCCGAAGGAAATACCGCAGATGTGAGGGTTGTCTCGGATTTTCTGCGCCAGTGGCTCCACGTAAAGGGCATTAGGAGGGGCGAAAGAGGGCACCTCTGACGTGTGCCTCGCTGTATCTCGAAGGGGTCCGATTTGAGGCCTCCCAGTCGGACCCGAGCTTGAGGGTGGTAATAGCAGCTTGCGATCCAGGCTCGAAAGCGGTCGCCCAGCTGGTATCGCAGTAGGACCTTCTGCAAATAGGTCCAGTCGACTTGGTCGAACGCTTTCTCTGCGTCGATAGCCAACAGCGCCGAGTCTGAGTTTTGGAAATGAGTCTTATCTACTAGATGCAGTAGCCTTTTAGTATTATCGCTGCATTGGCAGTTCGGGACGAAGCCCGACTGATCCGGTTCAAGGATTCCCGGTAGGCAAGGGGCCCAGGCGGGCCGCTAGTACCCCTGTGAACAGTTTCAAATCTAGATTAAGTAACGAGATGGGACGGAACGCAGAGCTATGTGTCAGGCTTTTGCCCGGCTTAGGCAGTACCACTATCTCCACAGCCAGCATATCCGGGGGTATAGAGCTCGGGCCTTCAAACGAGTTAAATAGTCTCGTGAGTACCGCGCTAGGATCTGGCCGAAGAGTTTATAGAAGCTTGATGAAAAGCCGTCAGGGCCCGGCGATTTGAGCGGACGTAGGCGGGAGATAGCGGCTAGGACTTCGTCCAGGCGAATAGGGGCATCCAAGGCCTCTGCGTTCGTTTGAGACAGCGGCGCGATTTCCGCTGACTGCAAGTATGCGTCGATGTCGGTAGGTGATACTTTGTCCTCGCTGTATAGGGAGGCATAAAACGTGCGAAAGGCATCTGCAACCTGTGTCTCTTTGGTAAGGGCCTCTCCGGAGCCGTCCAGGAGGGTGGTGATCTTGGAGCGTTGAGTCTTGGCTTTTAGGGCGCTGGCTAGGAGGCGCCCGTTGCGGTTGCCTCCTACATAATAGGTGTGGCGGAGTCGGAGAGCGGCGAATTCTGCTCTATCAGTGTCAAGGCTGGCCAGTTGGGTCCTAGCGGCTTTCAGCTGTCGCCAGATTCTCGGAGCGCCGGTGCGGCTGTGAACCCTTTCTAACTCGGCTACCTGTGCTGTGAGGTCATCCCTCTTTTCTTTGCGGATTTTGGTGTCTGCGGCCGCAATTGCGATCAGTTCCCCCCTGACTACAGCTTTCAAGGCCTCCCAGAGTGCCGACATCGAGGTTGCGGAGTTATCATTAGGGACAAGGTAATCCGAGATGCATTTATGGATTTGTTTAGTGACGGCCGGTTTCTGCAAAAGGGTCTCATTAAGTCACCATGAGCCTGGGGTGCGTGAGGTTTTGGGCATGTTGAGCGTCAGTTCTACCGCGTCGGGGTCAGAGAGGGCCGCCGGGACAATGGAAACATCAGTGACGCGGGAGGTTAACTCTGAGGAACCTAAGAAGTGATCTAAACGCGCATATGTGCGGTGTACATGTGAGTAGAAGGTGAAGTGCACTGCGTTGGGATGTATCGCCCTCCAGAGATCCAACAGACCCCGCTCCCGCAGCCACAACCCGCCTGCTTCAGATAGCGGACCCGTCTCCCCATAACGGTGCCCGGATCTGTCTTTGTTCGTGTCCATGACTAAGTTGAGGTCCCCCCCAATGAGCAGCTGAGAGTTAGGTGGCTGTAATGCTTCCGAAAGTGCGTTTTTCAGAAATGGTTCCTGGCCTGTGTTTGGTGCGTAAATGGAACCGATCGTCAGTGTTCTATTCCCTATGAGGAGGGTATAGGCTAGGAGGCGTCCTTTAATTTCTCCTACCTTAACCCCCACCCGGCCCCGGAAACGCCGGGACACGAGCATGGCCATCCCTGCTTTCTTAGTGGGAAGTGAAGAAAAAAATTGCTGAGGGAAGGCTCGGGAGCGCATCCTGTGCCAGTCTTTAGGTAAGAGGTGAGTCTCCTGCAATAAGCAGATGTCTGCCCCCGAGTGCTCCAGGTAGGAAATGACAGCTCTCCTTTGTATCGGATTGTTGAGGCCTTTTACATTGAGAGACAGTACCTTAAGTGTATCAGTCATCATGGAGTGACATGAAAGTGGCAAAGCGTAGTAACTCACCCATTGTTGCGTCTAGTGAACAATGGTCGGCGCATGAGATCTGTTGACGCCCCTCGGCATACTGGTCCCCTCCCACACTTGTCCCCCCCGCGATACTGCTCCCCTCCCGGGTCCCCAACAACTCCCCAAGCGATCCCCTGTACTCCCTCCCACCTACCCAAAACAGCCTGTGCCCTCCCCGCCCAGCGACACCCCCCTCTCTCACCCACCCTAACCCCAACTTGTGGCCCCCAAACAAAAGTCATAGTCCCAGGCCTATCCAGAGTCAGTTCAGACCTGCAGGTTTAAAAAATAAAGGAGGCTGTGGCAGTGGCGACCCATGTGGCTCCCCCGCCCCTCCCCCTCCCCCCCACATTGAGAAGATGCATCAAGTATGGCTCCCAAGCGGAGGCAGGCTCACTCTTAGCAGCGGTGTCCTTGACTACTTCCTCGATGGCCGCGGCTCGGTCTTTGGCGATCGTCCCCGGATCCGGGCGGAGGCGAGGATTAGGTGTGCGGCGTCTCCGTACCTGTTGCCAGCCGCTTCCAGAGGGTTGCGTCCAATTAGCTTGGGAGGACCCCGGGGTAGAGTCCCCCTCTGCTGTGTCGTCTGGTAGCTCAAGGCCCAATAGGGCACAAGTGTCCTGAAGCGAGCGGAGCTGATGTAGGGTACCTTCCCATTTGAAGATCAGGCGGAACGGGTGGCCCCAAGAGTAGAGCACCCCTTTTCCCTTCAGAAACGTGATGACTGGTTTGAAATCCTTGCGCTTTTGAAGCGTTATAGCTGAGAGATCCTGGAAGAGTTCAACAGGGCAATCTCGGAAGCGGATGGGTTTTGCTTGACGAGCTTCGCTTAGTATCCTTTCTTTCAAGGGAAAGTCCGGGAGGAAAGCTAAGATGTCCGGAGGGAGGGCAGGAGCACGGCGGGGTAACCCCACTCGGTGCGTCCGGTCAATGCGGATGGGAAAGTCAGCAGGTTCATTGAGGATCTCTCGGAAGAGGTCTTGGAGATACACCGTGACGCTGTTCCCCTCCGCTTTTGATGGTACTCCTCTAATCTGTATGTTCCGCCGAGAGCGGTTTTCAAGGTCCTCCGTGTGAGCCTGGAGGTCCAACTGCTGCTCCCGAAGACGGAGGACTTCTTGTTGGAGGTGCACCAGATCTTCACAGCGTGCATGGTTAGACTCTTCTACCGCCACCACCCTTTCCCCCAGTCCATCTAGGACCCTGCGTAGTTCCCTCTGCTCACTCACCAGGTCCTGTTTTAAAGTCTGGAAGTCTTCACGTAGCGTGTTGAAGAGGGTTTCCAGAAACTATTTCGTAATAGGAGCGTCCTCAGCGTCCTTGTGTGGTTGCCGATGGAGACGCGGGTGTCTGGGATTTCTCGCTTTTTGTGGATGTTTTCATGAGCAGCTCATTAATCGGCCGGCCCCCCCTGCGATTAGTGTTGGACATCGTGCTGTGGTTGATCCTTCTATGTAGTGCGGTTCAATTTACTCCGCCCCGCGTGGTCAGGAAAGTCACCCTTCCGATCTCGCGGCCGCAAGCGTTCCTGGCGACACTGGGCTAGGTTGCCAAGCCAGTTCAGTAGACGGGCGTGATGTCCCCAGCTCCTGTCAAAATAGGTGCGGTTTTGCGCTCTGCGTTAGTGATAGGGCCTAACGTCGTAGGCCAAAGTGGTAACGGGTCGCAGTCGTGGATCTCCAGCAGCTCGCCATTGTTGTCAGCCGGTGAGGTGTATGACACCGATTACGGGCCTCAAAGCCTTGACCAGCGGGGCTTACTAGGCAGCAACAGTCTCTAGTCCACCCTGACAAAGCGCCCCGAAGCGCAGGTGAGCGCTAAGTGTATCAGAGGACCCCCCGGGGGCTCGATTTGTACCCTCCGAGCTTCAAATAGCAGCGTAAGGCAAGGTGGGGCAACGTCGCAGGGGCCATCTCCAGGACTCTTTGAGGTGTCTTTTGGCGCTCTCTCTGGGCTCTTCCGCTGTCCGTTTCGACCCTTCAAGCAGTCCCCCGTGGTTGCGAGGGAAGGGTCAGTAATGAGTGGGTGTTTGCTCTCCTCCCGCCGGGGGCACGATCATCAGGCCCCCCGAGCTCCCCCCAGTCCTCACCTCTGAGTGCGTGGACGCTGCGCGGCAATCCGTCTGCGTGTACCAGGCGTCCTCCAGGTCTCCCACGGGGGGCCTCGCTCGGCTGGGTCGGGGCTCTGGCTTTTCGGTCCGGGCTGGCCCCTAGGCGTCCCAGATGGCGACGTGAAGGCGGGTCTTCCTCTTCCAAGCCACCGGAGGTCGCCTCGCCTGCGGCCTCGTCACGTAGGCCCAAGCCGGGGCCTCAAGTTAGCGCCCCAATGTGGAGCGCCACGCAATTTCAAGTGTCCTGGTAAGATGAGGGCCAGCGCGGGTGCAATCGCGCCTGATGTAACCCAGCTTTCACCCCCAGTGTCTGTTCATGAGGCCCTCCGCTTATCAGCGGTCGCTGACCGGCCGGGCCCCGCTGCAGTGTAGGCCGAAGCCGGGGACCGACGTATCACGCCCCCGGGCCGCAGTCCGCCTCGGGTGCAGTCTCCGGAGTCTGCAGCCCCGCTGTGGTTCTGGGGGTAGCGGTGGCCCTGCGCCGGTTGTGATGCTTCAACGACCCGGCAGTATGGGTCAGCTCAGCCTGGATCTGCCTCGGCTCTCTTCCGCTGGTTTCGCACCGGGCGTAGGCCCAGACCAGGGGCTGGATTTAAGAGATGCCCGGGATACAGGTCGCTCCAGCTGCGGGGCGAAGACTCCCCCTGATCGGCCCCCCCGTGTCTCAGGGGGGGGCCCTGGTGTCGATGGCTCGTCTCGGGCAGCAGCGGAGACTCTTCCGGGCGGGACGGTCGGCCTCGGGACAGAAGCAGGCCCGACTCGTACTCGGCCTCCGCCTCGGTTCACTCCGGCCGGTGATGGCGGCGAGTAAGCGCTATTCCGCCACTTTTGAGCCGCACTCTGGGGCCACACCGCCGTGCTGCTTCGAACAGGGTGCGGGGGGAGCCAGAATCGCTATTTCAGGGCTATTGTGGAGGGTTACAGTGGATCAGGGCGAGGTTGATGGTCCTTTTAATAGCCAGTCGTCGAGGTATGGGAAAACTTGTATTCCCTGTGACCTCAGCATGGCTGCCACCGGGGCTAAACATTTGGTGAATATTCTGGGGGCCGATTTGAGGCCGAATGGAAGCACTTTGAATTGAAAGTGGACGCCAGCCACTGCGAATCTTAGGTATTTGCGGTGTTTTGGGTGAATAGGGATGTGGAAGTAGGCGTCGTGCAGATCCAGAGAAGCCATAAAGTCCCCTTTGTTGAGACGATTCAGAATGTCCGTCAACGTTACCATGCGAAAACTGTTTCTTTAGATATTTGTTGAGCTTGCGCAGATCTAGTATTGGACGCCACTCTTCTGAATTTTTCTCCACGAGGAAGTAGCGAGAATAAAATCCTTTCCCTTTCTGAGAAGCAG
This sequence comes from Lissotriton helveticus, assembly GCF_964261635.1. Classification (NCBI taxonomy): domain Eukaryota; kingdom Metazoa; phylum Chordata; class Amphibia; order Caudata; family Salamandridae; genus Lissotriton; species Lissotriton helveticus. The sequence continues at coordinate 592,077,155 of NC_136063.1, read as the reverse complement.
GAACTCGTTCTATCTCATTCTTTTGTAGCATCTTTAAGGCCTCTTTGAAGAGTAAGTGAAGACGAGGGGGAGGGGGACCCCTGGGCGGCGTTGTTGGTGGCTTCTGCAAAAACTCCAGAGTGTCCATTCCTGACAAGATCCAGGACCCACTGATCCGAAGTTATTTTCCGCCACTGTTGGTAAAAGGCAGAAATTTTGGCGCCCACAGGAAGGGGAGGATGAATGGCTGACGTCCGGCAAAGCTCATTGGCGCTTGTTGGAATCACGCCCTTGATTGTTTGAGCGCCGTTTCCCTCCTTGATGAGAGAAAGTACCAGAGGCAGGCTGTCTGTGAGATGATTGATAGTACGGTTGTTTGTACTGAGACTGGTACTGGCGATTTTGTTGGTTGGAATAGTTCCCTCTGGAGGAGTAACCACTGCCTCTTGCTCCTCTAAAGGATCCTCTCTTGTATTGCAGGGTACCCAGGGATTTAGCTGTGTCCGTATCCGTTTTAATTGCAAGCAAAGCGTAATCGATGTGTTTTCCAAAAAGGGAATCCCCATCGTACGCCATGTCCAAGATTTTTGTTTGGACCTCAGGTCTGAAGGTGGTAGCCCTGAGCCAACCTGGACGCCTGAGGACTGCTGCTCCCGCCAATTGCCTGAAGTTGGTGTTTGAAATATCAAGGGCACAATCAATGATTTCCGAAGCTGCCCTTTCCCCCTCCAGCACGATCCTGCGCACCTCTTGCTGACGATCCTCAGGGACCAAATCAAGGAACTCAGACAGATCTGACCACATCTGTCTATCATAACGGGCCAAAATAGCCAACGAATTAGCTGCCTTAATGGAGGCTGCTGCATTTGCAGAGAACTTCCCTATGGCATCTAGTCTCCGGCCTTCCTTGTCAGGTGGCGCTGAAATGGGAGCAGAAGGGTTCTTGGACCTCTGTTGTGTAGCCTGGGGGATATGACAGTCTGGTCGAGGGTGTCCTATTAAGCAAGATGGAGTATCAGATGGCGCACAATACTTCTTCTCTATTCTTGGAAGGACTGCAGGAATGGAAGCGGGCGTTTTCATGATGTTGAGGCCCTCCTTCCAAATGTAATCAATAATGGGGAATGCTCCAGTAACTCTGCGATATCCCTCTTTAAAGTCATGCAAAAAGCAGTCAGACTGCTCAACTGTGACAGACAATTCAAATCTATTAGCTGCACGCTGCATAATATTATGAAATCCGCCAATATCCTCAGGCGGAGAATCTGACGGGCGTGGCGCAGGCGGTGAAGGCATAGGAATGACATAATCCTCCCACGGATCAATAGGTGTATTATCTGGCAATTCGCCCTCTTCATCATCCTCATCATGAGAAGATGTATCCGTGTCACCTTGGGGTGTAGGGCCAGTATACTGTCTCGGTGACAATGATGCTCGTGGTGACGGAGGCCTTGGCACGTCAACTGGGGCAGGCAGCACACAAGGTGCAACTGAAGTTGGAGGAAATCTCTGGCGATAGTCTGCCAACATAGCTTGTAAGTCTTGAATTAAAGAAGCTGGCAGATGACTAGTGTCCTCAGATCGAGGTCGTCTGGTATGGGGCGACTGATATGGCGTTGACAAATCTGCATGCACATAATGCCCTTGGTCATCGTCCTCCTGATATTTGATATTTAATTGAGACGGGTGACGGGCAATCTCAAAAGGACCCTCATCCTCATCTGAATCTTCCTCCACATATGTCTCCAAAAGGTGTAATGGTAAGAGTGAAGAAATGTGAGAGAAGTCTTGCCTCTGATAAGTTTTCATTTGGAAATGTGTATATTGGACCCTCGTCGGAGGTGAGCTGGGCAACAGATGAGCAGATGCCACTGCTGTCGTAGTAGTCGATGACGATGAACCCATTGCCATTGGAATTATCGTCGACGGGACTGTTGATGGCTTTTCCGTTTATGGAACTGTCGTCGACGGTATTGATTTTGCCGTCGATGGTGTCTTCGTCGACGAACCCTTCGTCGACGAGGACGTCGATGGTATCTTCGTCGACGAGTCCTTCGACGACGAGGTCGTCGATGGTGTCTTCGTCGCAGAGTCCTTCGTCGACGAGGTCGTCGATGGTGTCTTCGTCGACGAGTCCTTCGTCGACGAGGTCGTCGATGGTGGCTTCGTCTACGGAATTGTCGTCGACGGACCGGATGTTTTAGTCGACGGAGACGTCGACGACTGGACAGTCGACGATTTTCACGGCAACTTGGCTTTCGTCGTGCAAGGCTTCACAGGCGATGACAAAATTTTAGCAGACATCAGAGGGGAGGTAATAGCCGAAGTGGTGACCGTAGCAGAAGTAGTTGAAGTAGTTGAAGTAGAAGTCAAAGTAGCAGGAGACGATGCACTCTTTGAGGGTTCTGAGGCTCTTTGAGAGGGTTTAAGTTTTTTCCTCCTCTCAGGAGAAGAGCTCTCCCTGGATCTGGCTCTCTTGCTGGAGGTAGAGGCCTTGTCCTCATCTGTGGAAGATGATTTTAACCACAAAAGAACCCTTGCCTCTCTATCCCTGATTGTTTTTGAAGGGAAGGTACGGCAAATCCTACAATCCTTCCCAACATGTACGGGGTGCAGACAATAGATGCAGTCAGAGTGCTGGTCATCCACATGGACCCTCTTCTTATAGCAGGTTCCACAAGCCTTGAAAAGAGCCTTCTTTTCAGACATTTTTGAAGAAAAAAGAAAAAACTGAGTAGGCACTCAGGGAGACTCCCTTACACACGAAGTGCGGTGAAAATCTGGGGAGAACTGCCTGAGCTGGGAAGGTTCTAGAGGGTGACGACAGCTGATTGGCTGATGCTACTTTTTCAGGTCTTTTTACATAATGAGGTAGATAGGCTGCTAAGTTTTGGGCCTAGCTAGGCCTTTAGGCTTTGCCAGCCTACTACAAGAAATCTTTAGGCACTGCTATTGTATATATTTTTACCGTGGGACTCCCGCCTCGACGACGGGGAATGATTCAGGCATGTGAATCTATGAAAGATACCCCAATACTGGATAAGAGTATCCTTCGGAGGAAAGACTATCATTATCACTCTGAAGTGAAAACCTCTCCTTCTCACTCTTCAGCCTTCAGTCCGGCAGGTTGCCTCCTGGGATCGATGGCAGCTTCCTAGTTCCTAAAGTCAGAAAGAAAATGCAACCTTTGCAGCAGGATCTGGAGGACAAATGGGATCAGTGCACAATTCAATGGAACAACAAAGTCTATCTCCGCCAGTCAGCAAGATCTTCCATCCTGTGGTGGACTTGTCGCAATATTCTTCTACTGAGAGTCCCATTCCATTAGACCCCACCAACACAGACAATGATCACTGATAGTTCTCTCCAGAGGTGGGTGGCCGACATGGGTCCTCTTCAAACACAGGGTCTGTGGTTGACCAAGGAAGAGGCATATTACATCAATATGCTGGAGTTACTGGCAGTGCATCTAGCCCTCAAGGCATTCCACCCCTCCATTCAGACCAACTACCTATTGGTCCAAACGGACAATACCACCCCTATGAACTACATGAACAAGCAGGGAGGGACCTGATCTCGCCCTTATCCCTAGCGCCTCGAGCAATTTGGCATTGGCTCCTGGCCAGACTTCTCACCATTACAGTAGTTCACCTGTCAGGAAACAAAACACTCAAGCAGACTCCCAGAGTCATTTCACTGACCACCAAGACTAGGTTCTGCACATCAACGTAGTGGTAGACCTTTTCAGGGAAGGGGCTAGCCGCGCATAGATCTCTTTGCGGACACCAACAAAAAATAGCAAGACTTTGCGACAAGATAATACAGGCCAGAGACTAAGGGGACTGCCCTTTTGATCGATTGGTCAGGGGCCTTTTTGAATGCTTTTCCACCACTTTCTCTCATCCTGCAGTTTATAACCAAGTTGTACTAATCCAGAGCGAGGATGATTCTGATCGCTCCAGACTGGCCTCGACAGTGGTGTTATCCGGACCTCCTACACCTCTGCGTTTCCACACAGGAAGCTTCCATGCAGGCCAGATCTCCTCTCCAAATTGAATGGAAGAATCCATCACCCCACCTTCTCTTGCTGAACGTGGCAGCAGTGGTGGCTGTTGACATTTGAAAGTGGTAGGGCGTCAAATTTGTGGTTGAGTGATCTGTGGTGAGCGAGCAAGCCCAGTGGTCATACGGGCAGTGGTGGGGGGGGCGGCGGCGTTGCGCCCCCCCCCTACGAGTAAATTGTGAATAAACGAGTGGGCAAATGGTGGATTTCCAAACAAATTTGAGAGCACAAGGTAAAGGTAGTTGTGAAAGTATAGTTAAATCACAAATAACGAGATTGCATATGATAATACAGGTCGCTGCTTATTCAGTATAACTGGAGAATTTCATAATAGACTGAGATAATGCTGAGCAACTTCTGCTCAGATCCCATTATGTTTGTTGCTGCATGCTGGGCCCTTACATTTGGTGCAACTGGAAAACAGATCGTGACAACCAATGCTGCACATGCTCATCTTTGGCACACTACATTCCGACACGGTGTTGTCGGATGTCGCACCATGCCAGTGTCCAGTAGTGAGTGGTCACTGACTCAGCTGCTTTGGGTTACACGCACTGGGCCAGCGCTGATTCACTGCCAAGTGGGATAATGAGGGGACAATAAAATGTTGCTCAATTAACATTAACTCCATAGAAAGAAGTCTACCAGGAGTATTGTTTGTCTGCGTCTCCTGTCCTGTGGTAAAGAGATGGAAGACGTGCAGCCTGTTCCAGGCCGCCTGTCCCATCATGATACTCAGCCACTCCATTCCAGCAATTACCACCTACACTCTTTTTACTGCATTCTTAGGCTAATGTATATGCAGCTAATATTAGTGCTCTGCAGAGTGCAAGAATATTATGCTCACGAGTAACTGAAAGTGAAATAGTCAAAGCATACCATTTTCCTAACTTATTATGAAACCAAGATATAATAGGACCACCACGCAGGATAATACTATTGTGCCTTTGGTTCCCAGAGGGAGCTAAACATAAGCATCACTACTGCACTATTTTAGCAAAGGCAAAAGACGACAGCCGCCGCCGATCTCAATGTGTGCAAACTTGTGACTACGTGCTATTAACCAGGGCATTGCAACGTGCACTCTGCACAGGAAATACACACAATATCCAGAGTGATGACGAGAGCTGTGTGCACATAGTGCTTTATGGAGAGCATCCAGGGGTCCTTGGGCACGACTGATTAATTAATCTGCCGCTGTGCAATGGAAGGTGCTTTGTGCACCACTAGGACTGTGCTCACCTGCAAAAGCTTTGTGTACATATTACCCTGCTGGCAGTCGAAGTAAGAGAACCATGTGACCAGTAGTTCTTGTATTTTAATGAGGAAATGTGAAAACGCTAGTTGTGTTATGACGCAGCAATGCCGAAACACGTAACAGCGGAAAATAAAACACAGAAGTAATTGGAAACCCAAACCCTGTGTCGGTGTCTGTTTCGTACGAAGGAATTGGAAGTGGAGTATGTAAAAAATCAGTCAATGTCCTTATTGAAAGCAGGTCAAATTGTTTTGCTTCATATTCTTTAATTGCGTAAAATCGTGCTGTGCCACCTGGTGGAAAGTCTACGGGTGCTTGTGTACTATGGAATCCGGTGAAGTGGCTATGTAGTCATGCCTTTCTGAGGTTGTCAGAGATAAATGTCCTCCATCCTGGTCAGCATCTGTTGTAAGAGCTGGGCATGCCTGCAATCGGCCTCATTAGCGGTTTGCAGTATATGTACCATAGAAGCAGCTTGTGTATCAGGTTCTATACGATGTGGTATAGGTCGTACTGGAGTAATCTTTTACAGCGTCTAATACCCTGATGCAACATCAATTGTGCCTTATCAGGAAACTGTCTATAATAGTCTTAAATTACCATCCTGATATCCCTTACCAGAGCTATTAGTATTGGTATTGAATCCGGATCATGATAGTGTTGGTCATCATAATAATTTTCATAAACTTGCTGAAACTGTCAACGTAGCAGGCAAGCTTTTTCAAAAGGTTCGTATGACCTCAAATGTTGGAAGTGTGGTGTGGCAACAGACTTGCTCATCATCCTATTCAAGGCATTTTACCCTGAATTGTCAAGGATTACATGCAGGTCTAAATGGGCTTTTGTCATTAAACCCTTCTGTGTCCAAAGCCTGGGGTGGGTCCTCTGAGATTTCAATAAAGGACGTAAGCAGTCAAACTGTGAAATAAATGGTATTTGTGCAGAAACATCTTCTGTTGCAGATGAAGTTTGGGGTGGGATAAGTGGTCATGGTGATGCGGTTAACTGGTATCTCGTTGACACAAGTTTCTTGGATGGTGATGATGTCGATAGGTGTTTTGTCAATGTGACAGGTGTGTTATCAACTGTGTCACTTTTGGACTCTTTCCGTAGTCCATTCTGGAGACATCTTGGTGTCTTTGGTTTTCCTCAGTGCTCGAACAAGTTACTAACCTTCGGAAACACATTATCTGGTAGGGAAAATATTTAGCTGCAGATTCCTTACCTGTGAATTTCGCAGGCATCAGACTGGCTCCGGAAACTTTTTGAGTGAGCAGTACCCCTGCTTGTCATTGGGAGGCTCCGTCAGTGTTGTTTGTGACGAAGGGGTCGCCTATACAAGAGCCACCCAGGTACGCAGCGTCGGTTCCTTTTCACATTTTCCGCACCAGAAGCACAAAGCCATGAAGTGAACGGACTATCATGTGCCATAACTAGGGCCCTACAAAGGGAGCAACCATAGCCATATAAATGAGTCTGCAGAGCGTTCGAGGCATGGGTGGGTCTGCAAGGAATCTGCAGCTAGATATTGTCTTTACTAGATAATGCGTCAAAGGTAAGTAACTTGTTGATTTGATAGAGACTTCTAGCTACATATTCCTTACCTCTGAAGCCATACATCCTGGCAGTGGGCAGACAGATTTCTAGACTAAAAAACTCTGCAGGGCCATCCCTACAGGCCCAACTGTCCAGGCAGTAATGTTTCCCAAATGTGTGCAATGAAGGCCATGTTGCAACCTGGCAGAGGTCCAGGACTGGCACCTCCACATGCCAACACCACGGGCACAGCCTTCCCCCCTGGTAGAATGGGATTATAAGGTTTCAGGAGGGCTGCTTCTTAGCCAGGGCATGGCAGATTTTAATACTGACAACGACCCAGTGCAAAATTGTTCGCTTCTGCACTGCCCAACCTTTTTTAGCTCCCAAATAACCCACAAAAATGTGATTGCCACTCAGAACTCTCTTGTGCGGTCAAGGTAGAAGAACAACGCTCTTTTTGAGTCCAGACGATTGAGACGCTCCACTTCCTTAGAGGTGTTGAAAATTAGTACGTTTCGGTGAACATTATCTGCGCCATCTTGCCTCTCCCCCTGATGCCACACTTTTGTCGTGCGCGCCCGCCATTTTTTTAGATGCCCCGATCAGAACGAACCCTTTTGCATGCCGCTGGCCCCTGACATAGCCTTTCGCCTTCACTAAGCCTGCACGCTGACCACCCCCTGCTTGCACCTGCCTTGAGTCATAAACCCCTCTTCGGCGCTGCTCTGCCCCAGGCCCTCATCCTGTTCCCAGCGCGACACCTCCCTGCTTCCCTTTCATGATCTCCGGCCCTTAGATGCAAACCCCCTTTTTCCCCGTGTGCCCGTTTTGTCTTCCCCGTTCCCAGGCCGACACCCAGCTCTGCCGATACCATCCCTTGCCCCTCCCCGTACAGTAGAAAGCTTCCCCCATCAAAGGATCTCCGGGTTGATCAAAGCCCCCACTCCATGAGACCCGATCAAACCCCCCACATCCCGTGAATCGGCGGAATATCCAGCTGCGTGATACTCATCACCTGTTGTGACTAGGGTGGGGACTTCAACTGTAAATGTGTGTGGGAACGGGCCCAAAGGGGAGTTCCGGGAATGTCTTTTTCATACATCAAAGCTTTAACATGAATGTGTAATCTACAATAAAGTCATAAACTTGTGTATAAGAGGCCAGGCCTCAAGGATGCAGTTAGAGCACCTCAGAACGATACCTTCTGTCCGTTTCGTTGTGTTCTCCTCCGGAGAGAATAAAAACCTTGTTTCCTGCTTTCCAGTCTCCAGCGCCTGCCTCTTCATTGATTAAATAACTAGAGGGTCACAGAGGCAATACCGCCGGGCAAATATCGATTGTCCCCGACCCGCCTCAGGTTTTTACAATTGGCGTCCCAAGCGTGGGGCCCATCAGCGACTCGTGGATCCAGTGGGAGAGGTCCCGACGACAGAGTGAACGACTGCAACGATCGGGAGAGCTCTTGCCCAATAGACCCTCGTCTGGCAGCCGATCATCCGAACTTCACTAGTTCCGAACAGACCTCTCTCGAGTGATCTACGGTCCTGACTGGGGACCATCAGGAGTGCCGTGAGAAATACGAGAAAAAGAGGACGATCGGGCGCTGGATTCGGAAGACAAGAAACTGTCCATATGGTCCGGGTAAGGTCGTGTAATCACGACAAGTTGCGAAATAATTGCTTGATTGCTTGATTGTTTAAAAATACTAGTATTGCTCTTTTTATTTATTTGGAGATTCACTGTCTACAAACGGAGAAACAACGGGCTCTCTCTTTGCAAGCAGTGGAGGATAGGTAGGGCAACAGCCGTGCTTATTTTTTCTCCCCCACTCAATAATCACTTGAAACTGAACTGTTGTTCGCAAACTATTGTTTCCTGGAGATTCCCTGTCTGCAAACAGGGAAGAGACCACCCTTTTTGCAGATAGTGAAAAGGGTAGGTAACGCAGATCTTTGCGGACCTACTCATTCTCCCCATTGTTATTTATTGGTCTTTTGTTATTTTGATCCATGAGGTATTCACTGCCTGCAAACAACGTAGAATAGAAATATTCTGTCCAGTCTTTGCACCTAGTGATAAGATAGGCAGTGCTGACTTTTTAGTCCCTCGTTACGAGCCGTCATGCCTGTCTTCTCCCCACTGATTAATAGCCTGTTTAGCCCGGACCGTGTATTAGAGGTGGACCATATAGCTCCACTAGAAGGCACCCCTAATAAGGACATGTTCATAAACTATGGATTAGTCACCATAGCCTATAATAAATTGTGGCACAGGTATACCGAAGATAGTCAAGACAAACAGTGGCCACTGGCAGGATCCTTTGACCTTGATAAAATAGAAACGTTAGAAATAGCCCTTCGAAATAATAAAACAACGCCGATTATGCTCGACAGTCTCGGTATGTGGCGCAGGGAGGCTATGCAACGACAGAGAAAAGACGAGGACAAACCAAGTAGAGAAATATACCGACAGGACAACCCCAGGACACCGCTACCCACAACTTATCCCCCGACACTATGCAAAAGACGACCAGACTTAGGGCAAAACCAATGCGCTTTTTGTAGGTATGTCGGACACTGGAAAGCCCAATGCCCGACTCTACTGAGCGTGAGTAAAGGCAAAGGGCCGACAAGAACGACAGACCGGCAGTACGAGAAAAAGCGCGAGACAAAGAAGAACCCGACTTACATAGACAGACCAGACAGAACCACCACGTTTGATTATGCCCGATGGCACAGATTTCGCCAGGACAATTTCAGCGGCATGCTCAAGTTCTCCTAGGTCGGGCAACGTCAAGACGGGAACCCAGCCTCGTTTCAAATTCACAGACGGAAAGAGATAATTATGACCAATAACTGTTTTATATTCGTCTTGGGTCTTTGTATGTCGTACTTGTACTGTCCCCCGTCTGAGTTTGTGTGTATGTAATGTACTAATCTGCGTCATCCCTCTACACGTGTTTCCGTGTTACTCAACCTCTGTTAGCAGAAACTTAGCATAAAAGCAACCTGAAAAGAAAGAAATGGTAAAACAAAATCCGTAGACCATTAATGAACTTGAACTTTTAATTTAACACAACAAACAAGGAATAATAACGGTAAACTGTAGAAAATGAAAGTCAAACAGAACATTCGCCCCCCCCCATTCTGGAACCTTCCAAAGTAGGGCAGGGTTACGGCTACGCCCAACCAACGGCAACCCATATAAGGCGGGCCCGGCCGCCAACTCTTGGTCAGGAGATCTTAACGTATGGGGGAGCCGGAGGAGAGGCAGGAGCCAGCAGCCTGGGCAGTTGTAGGTAGTTCCGCCACATGTCTCCTCGGCCAGCCGCAACGGGCCTGGATAGACTTAAGCAGTCCCGCCACATGTCCAGAGAAGAACGAGGCACCTCTTCCTTTTCTCTTCCGTCACAGCCGCAGCAGCCCTGGACGGCGGGATGTCCTGCACGTACCTCCACAACAATTTGTCCAAGTTGGGCTGGGAGGGAGAGGCGACGCGGACGAGCCTCTCCCACCTCCACCGATAGGAGGTTTCCCAGCCCCCGGCCCGACGCCGAACACCCCCAGTCAGGCGATGGTGCCAATACTTCCACAGCACCGAACACACCATGGTGGCACCCCAGTACTTGCGCAGCACCGAACGTGCAATGGTGGCCATACTCCCACAGCACCGAGCACAGGTCTTGGGGAACACCGGATGTGGAGAAACCTTCATGCGGGGCGATGAAAAGGAGCGGCCTGGAGTGCACCGGGAGAAGGAGACGATGCGAACCAGTCTCCCTCGCCCCCCAGGTGGGGGCATCACAGCTGCACCCCAGCCGAACGTCCCGCTTTCACAAAACAGAGACCTCTTCCTTTCACTCCGAAGGATCTCTCCCACTCTTGCAAACTCGACGAGAGTGGCCCCTGTAGGGCCTCAAAATGGCGTCTGGGTCCGCTGGAAGGCGGGCCCCGGCCACTAGAGTAACTTTGACCAGCAACATAACTCGAACATTTGCCCCCTGGAGCACGAGCCCCCATCTCCGACAGCATCTCCACAGCCTTGAAGATCCTACAAAGGTCCCCGGCGGAACCTTCGGCCTTTGCAGGCTTCCGGTAAGGGACGGCTGCCTTGATCGCCAACGAAACAAACATGACATTGCCACTCCTTCTGTTAGCATGAATTCTAGAACTGCCGAAAAGGACTCTGGTCCAAACTGCCAGTAATGGGAAACATTTCCCCCCGATGCTGCTTCAGGACTGAGCCGGCCCCGCCCAAAATGGCGCTGGTATCAATCGGAACTTACGAACACCTCGTGGTGTTCCTTCGCACTGATATAAACTTGATGTTCTGAGATTTTATATGATCCTTTGTACACTTGGCTAGAAAAGACAAGGAGAACTCACTCGACGAACAGTATGAAAGGATCCCCGTTACAAATGTTGATTACAAATGTACAAATGTATTATATTTTTTTATAACTGATGTAAACCTCATTTACGACGTACACGTACGGTATGCATATAGGAAATCTGATTACAACCATTACGATTATGCTTCTAAATTATGAAAATAAATGCCCCCGAACCCCCAGCCAATTAATAGACGTTTTAGTTTCTTACAAATGAATGAGTCAAACTTTCCGATGTTTTTATTGCCGCAAACGACACCCCCCCCACTGTACGCACTTTAGCCATTGCCACGACCGGCCAAATACGACCGCACCCTCATAATCCACATGCTGAAATGATTTTGCAAAATAAAGTTTTTGAAACTATGGACGGGTATTGCATGCTTTATTTTAAAAATGTGGGATCGGTGGGAAAGTTCTTTTCTGTGCACCCTACTCTGCTCTCTCTTTAAGGTTAAAAGAAGATGGTTGCCCAGCCCTGGAGGACGGATCGGATCGACAACACGACACTCCGCCTTCAAAGTACGCGACTGACCCATGAACTCTCGCGTAGGGGAAGACCTTGACTTCCAAGGATGGGTAAAACGAACGGTGTAAATGAAGGAATGTAAAGGGAGGGTGAAATGAAATAATGTAAATGTTATAAAGTACAACGTTCCAAAGTACCAGGGAACGGAGCTGACCCAAGAACCGAAGAACCTTAGAACGCCACAGCGTTGAAAGAGGTTTAAGGATCCCGATAGTGAGATACATCCTTTGATTAGATACCTCGCACTAAGCACCTCTGGTTTCCTTTTTACGTTTCCCCGCCCACGACCTATATGGACACACTACCCCCCCCCCGACTCCAGAAACCATGTCCCCGGGGACCCTGCCCCGAGGAGGAAAGACGAGTAAGAGGTAAGTAAAGGACTTATGAATCCATGTATTTGAATGTGCGCGAACGCTGTCTCCCCCACCCCCTTTTTTCCTCCCTCTGCAGGTTACATCAGAAATTACAGCCGAGGTGTGGCGAAGATCCGAAGCCTTGCCATGTCTAATACACGAAGCGGACTAGCGCCGCAAGGTGGTGTCTAAACACGCCTGCAAACTACTCACGTATCGAACAAACCCGAAAAATTAGCACAACCTGATAAAAAGTGATCACCCTTAAACCAGACTGGACGAATGAACCCATGTCACGTATGATGCGAAACTATGAGGGAATGTGTGTGTGTGACTGAGGCGTCGACCCAACTGGTCGAAGGACCGAGAATGCGAGAAGTGCGACAACATGGTACCTCCTTTCTTCTTTCCTTTTTCTCAAAGCACGTCTCCTCTACCCTGTCTAATGCTCAAACTGCATGATTACAAGATCCTAACGCAGACCCGTGAATGCCCTTTACTGCGTAATGCACTAAATAGCCTTTCTTGAATGCACTGCCACCCTCTCTGTTGCACGTGTACTATTTAGCCTGCCGTTACGCTCTCTCTCTCTCTCTCTCTCTCTCTCTCTCTCTCTATTTTTTTTACTCCCACTCTTCCGAGTGATTAGCCCCGAAATTGGCAGACTGCCACCCCTAGCACACCACCTAATTGGCTTCAAATACCGTCAGTATTTGCGCAAAAACTTGTCTTTAATACAATCACCCTGAGACCGCGTCATTACCTCTCCTTTTCCGCTAGAAGCCAATGAACCGAGGTTGGGCCGTAAGGGAAAGGACAGGTAAGGCGACAGAGGTTCCCTAATCTGGCCCGAAATAAGGGAACTACAGGTCAACGGCTCCTATGGTATAAAACAAGGACCTCAGAATACGCGACCCTCCCCTCCCCGAAATGTCGCAATACCCAAAACCGGAAAAATGATCACCCCTGTTACCTCCCCTGTATCAGCCGCCCAAAAACTGGAATTATGAAACTACCCCTCATTTCCGGTTGTGAGAGATGGGTCGATTTATGCCCTTACCACAAGTTTCCTATGTCCCTGGTTGTTTCCCATAAAACCCCTGTCCTTCCTAATTAAGTAATCGGGCTGTAAAAGGTTACGTAGGATCCAGAATGATGTTTTACAAGGTTAACAGACTAGTCCAAGGTAAAGAAATCATCAAAATGAACCCCGTAGTAGTTGAAAAGCAGGATGCATCAATAGAAAGGAAATGTTTAGCCATGTTCGTCTCCCGGCAAAATACCTGCGTAGTAAATAATTGTAAAGGAAAGTCATAGTAAATCCAACAAGCCCGTCTCCGGTCATTCATATGCCAGTTGTGAACACCAATATAACGGGCATTTTCATTCTTTGCCTGGAGCTGGGAGAGAAATAGACTTTTTGATTATCTTCATATGCAAATTCTCTAAAGACTGTCTTTTCAAACTTGTTTAAGGGTACTGCTGTTGGAGGAGAGAAGGACCGGATGTGGGAGCACGAGGCCTGACTGCAGACTAAGGAACACCTGCGACATTAGCCAAGGCGAGACCACGACAGAAAAGAGCTGCAGGACGAGGCACTGTTTTCGACAACATGAGAAGAAAGGGTCGACCTGATGCCCCTGCTCGATGTCCAGTGTCTGTCGACAAGTCCCCGCTCTCTGAATTCGGTCACACGCTCGCCTATTTGAAGTCTCTCGTTCCCCTAGTTTGTTCCTAATTTGGCCTTGCTCCATCCCCCTTTTCCTCTGACCTACCCTATGGACTGTTTTGTACGCTCTTCTTCCATCTGAACTTTCTGACAATCACCTCAAAGGACACAGGGCGAAAAGGACCTTTCCGACCAGAAACGCGAGGAAAGGGTCGTGCCCTGCAACGCAGAACTTAGAACAGAGCTGGACTTGTAGCTCCACCGCCGGTGCTCAACAGCGCCAACGAAAGGCAACAAAGAATGATGAGAACTCGTTAAACTTCGAACATTTGACATCCCCAATCGCCGTTTCTGCTAGACCTCATTTCTCTCCCAGCCGCCATTGTATTGATCACGCTCCAATCCGAACCTGATATATATGTAATCACCTACCAGTATGAAATATGCTTGCTGCTCTCGCTACAGAATCATTTTTGTATTTCATTTCTATGACTTTCCTGCTGAACAAGTTTATCAAAGTTTATCAAATAGGTCCACCTCCTAACAACTAGAAATCACAAAATGTATTGTTTACAACTCTTTTCATCTAGGGTTCCTACCGTTTTCTTTCTCATGCCCACCACAATAGAACCAAGTAGAAAATGAACCAGCAAGATGTCTTGAATATGTTAAAGGGAGGACTGTTGAAAATTAGTACGTTTCGGTGAACATTATCTGCGCCATCTTGCCTCTCCCCCTGATGCCACACTTTTGTCGTGCGCGCCCGCCATTTTTTTAGATGCCCCGATCAGAACGAACCCTTTTGCATGCCGCTGGCCCCTGACATAGCCTTTCGCCTTCACTAAGCCTGCACGCTGACCACCCCCTGCTTGCACCTGCCTTGAGTCATAAACCCCTCTTCGGCGCTGCTCTGCCCCAGGCCCTCATCCTGTTCCCAGCGCGACACCTCCCTGCTTCCCTTTCATGATCTCCGGCCCTTAGATGCAAACCCCCTTTTTCCCCGTGTGCCCGTTTTGTCTTCCCCGTTCCCAGGCCGACACCCAGCTCTGCCGATACCATCCCTTGCCCCTCCCCGTACAGTAGAAAGCTTCCCCCATCAAAGGATCTCCGGGTTGATCAAAGCCCCCACTCCATGAGACCCGATCAAACCCCCCACATCCCGTGAATCGGCGGAATATCCAGCTGCGTGATACTCATCACCTGTTGTGACTAGGGTGGGGACTTCAACTGTAAATGTGTGTGGGAACGGGCCCAAAGGGGAGTTCCGGGAATGTCTTTTTCATACATCAAAGCTTTAACATGAATGTGTAATCTACAATAAAGTCATAAACTTGTGTATAAGAGGCCAGGCCTCAAGGATGCAGTTAGAGCACCTCAGAACGATACCTTCTGTCCGTTTCGTTGTGTTCTCCTCCGGAGAGAATAAAAACCTTGTTTCCTGCTTTCCAGTCTCCAGCGCCTGCCTCTTCATTGATTAAATAACTAGAGGGTCACAGAGGCAATACCGCCGGGCAAATATCGATTGTCCCCGACCCGCCTCAGGTTTTTACAGAGGGATGCGGGGGAACAAAATAGGCTGGCAGCATGACTGATTGACTCAGAGGGAATGGAGTCACCACTTCCGGAAGCAATAAGGCACGGGTGCGAAGAACCACCTTATCCAAGAATGTCAAAAGATTGGGAGGCTTGGAGACAAACCTACAATTCGCTCACTGGACAGATGTTATCACCACTAGAAATGTTGTGTTAATGATAAGAAGCTGGAGGGGACAATTGTGTAAAGGCTCAAAGGGAGCACACAAGATATAAGAGAACCAGATTGAGATCCCACTGTGGCATGATAAAGGGCGTAAGTGGAAACGTATATACAAGCCTTAGGATGCTGGCTCAGTATATACCATACCAAAGTGAGGTATCGTGTGCACAGAGTTCAGGGAGTTCCCAGAGCTATAGCAGAGGCTAAATTAGGTAAGTACCAACAGCTCTTTGTGGTAGTATGGGCGAGCAGTTAGGCTTAACCATGGAGTGTGTTAAGTATTTATTGTATTCCCCTCACTCAAGGACTGATTACCCATACTCAGAGAGAATCCGGACCAATTGGGCAAGTATGATAAAGGTATACTTATGTTTTTTTCCTAGAACCAAGCAAGACTTGGTACAGGTAGGTACAATGTACTTTCAATAGTGAACGTTTACACAGAAATGCAATTGGGAATGGATTTGCAATTGTTACAGGTTGGTATAGTTTCAGAAAGTAGGTTAAATTACACAGTAATTACTTTTATCATACTTTTCGAATACTTGCAGATTACATCGACTACTGGGATTGTATGCCTAGATACCACACTGAGGGATCTCAATACAAGGCAAGACTTTTGAGTTAAGTTATAATTGCTTCTTCCTCCATATAAAACAGTTCGAAACCTATAAAATTTTAGGCCCTAAAACACATAATCTGGGTCCCATGGGAGAAAAATGGCTATCGGTCTCACAGGTAAGTAAATGTCTAATATGAGAGAGTTTTGGGGGTTAGGACCAAGGTTTAGGTAGGCACGGAAGTTGCACCACCAGCGGCACTGGGGTGGCCAGATGCAGACTGCATGGGCCCAATGATAGCCAATGGGGCTAAGGGGGCCTTCAATTAGGCACTGCTTACGAGCTGGCCACTGGGGTGTGTATGCAAAATTCCTAGGGTTAAGGTCAGCACTGCAGGAGCCACCTATCACCACAGGAGCTGCACCACCAGCGGCACAGGGGCAGCCGGTGTCAAGAAGACCTTGGGACCTGTAGTTTTCCAATGTAGACCTTTGGTTCGACAAAGTTGCTGCAGGCTCGGGCAGGGAGACTTCCTGAAGGCAACCAGAGGTAAGTTGGGGTCCTGGAGGATGCCTGGACACTAGCGGTTGAGCCACCAAAGGCCTTGGGGCGTCGGGTGCAGGGGTGTCAATGTAGGTGAGCGGAAGGCAGATGACAAGAAAGGCACCTCTCGAAGCTCTGGAGAAGGCCCCCTTGATTGGAGTGTGATTACTTTGAAGTGGATTGTTTGAGTTTAAACTTTACTTCTTTAGGACATGAGTTAACTCCTAGACCTGCTTTTTGATCAAATTTGTTTTATTAGTTTCATTTGCAGTGCACACAGTACATATAAGACAATTGCAACATCGTATGCTTGCATCTTTCTACCGCCACTACCTCCCCTCATACACCCCGGACCTGGGAGAACGCTCTGTGTCCATGCAAGCTAGTGTGCGTGTAATACTCCTTAACGATGTCGTTAACAACCCTAAGCCCAACCGTTCCCCACCCCCACCCCAGTCCCAGAACTCCTCCCCAACAGTTCCCTCCCCAGTCTCTCCCCCCCTCCAGCATGTTCCGCTTTCGTTCTACTTAACGATGTGTAGGTTTGGCGTCTGGGACCTCAACCTTTGGCCTCTGGTTTCTTGTGGAATTCATCTACCAGGCTAAGTACCCGAAGATATTTTGGACATGTTAACTCATTGAATTACTGGGTCAACAGTGAGACCAATGGCTGCCATGTATCATTGAAGGAGTCAGTTGATTGCGTGAGGGAGGCCTGTATCCGCTCCATACCCATAATGTACCAAAGTCTATGGAGACACCCCGTGTGTGTGGGCTTCCGTGTGGACCCCTACTGCGAGAGGATGGGTTGTGTCGCTGCCCCTACTTCCAAACCCATTTGCCTCCCTCGTATTGATTTGAGTGGGAATGTGATTTTGTTAGGGAGGCCTAATACCGTGTACGCAGGAAAGCGAGGGCTCTCTGTTTCAAAGTGTTGGTCTGTGTCCTAAAGGACCTCTTCCCAGTATTCCTGTACTTTTGCACATTCCCATAACAGGTGCATCATGGTCCCTGTTTGGCCACAGCCCCTCCAACAGGTGGGATCTCGACGCGGGTTTCCCTGGTGGAGTCATGCTGGGTCAAATGCCAATAGTATGCCACCTTAACTGCAGACTCCCGGCTGGCTACATTCCTCGCAGTGTGGTGGGCTCTGTAATAAATATCCTGTCATTACTTATCTGTGGGTGTGCGCCCCAACTCTCGCTCCTATCGTCTTTGGCCTGCGGATCGTGTCGTTAGAGGGGGGGCAGCAGTTTGTATAGCTCTGTGATTGCCCGTGCGTCAGTGGTTTTTGTGACGAGCCATTTCTCATACGCCGTGAGGTGCCGACTAACATGTGGTAGCGTGTCCCTATTCGTGAGCCAGTGTCGGAGCTGGAAGTATTGGAATCGTTGCGGTTTGTCAATCCCATACGTGTCCCGTATGACGTCTAATGGCATGAAGCCCTCTGTGTCAAACAGATTACCGGCTGACCTACAGTCCGACTGTCGCCATTGAGGGAACGTGCTCGGGGCCATCCCAGGTGGAAAGGCCGGGTTGTCCAGCAGGGGTGTCATCGGCAACGGGAAAGTCGTAAGGCCTTTTGAGACCGACACTGCGTCCCACACCTGGAGGAGCGTCCGGGTGATGGGTGATTTTTTGATGTAGGCTGGCCTGTCCGGCCGTAATAGGAAGGGGACTCTCCACAGAGGCATGCAAGCCATTGCCCGGTCCTGGAATAACCAGCGTTTCTCAGTTGTCGGGCGAGACCATTCTAAGAGGTAGCATAGCTGTGCCGCCTGAAAATATCTTTGTAGGTCCGGAATGCCAAGGCCGCCTTCAGCGGGCGTCCGCATGGCCAAGTCCCGACGGAGTCGAGGGTGTTTTCCCGCCCAAACAAACTGCCGGATGGCGTCTTGCAGTTTCTTAATCATCCCTATGGGTGGCGTGATCGGAATGGTTTGAACGAGATACAGCAACTTAGGCAACAGGGACATTTTGATCGCCGCTGCGCGCCCCAGCCACGATAGCGGTTGTTGACGCCATCTTTGCAATTCCCCCTGAAGCTGAGTAAGAAGCTTATTGTAGTTGTGCTCGACCGTTTGGGCCGTGCTAGGTGTCAGAATAATCCCCAGGTAGGGCAGAGACGTGCTGGAGGAGAGTCCCCCTATTTGTAACAGGCCTCTGTAGGATAGGCGTGCATTACGCCTCGGGGCAAAATCAGGGATTTCCCGACGTTCATTTTAAAGCCGGAAACCCTCCCGAACAACTCCATCTCGTCTAGGAAGGCAGGGATCGATTGCCGTGGGTTTTCCACAGCCGCTAAGATGTCATCCGCGTATAGGCTTATAGTCTGCCTTTCGCCCCAGAAACTGATGCCTATGATGGACGGGTTGTCTCTGACGCGTTGCGCAAATGGTTCTATGTACAGGGCGAACAAGAGCGGCGAGAGTGGTACCACGCCTGATGTCGAAGGGTCGTGAACCTATGCCGTTGACCCTGATAGATGCCCGCGGTGCCGCGCAGCAGCTGGCGACCCAGGAGCGGAATCTCTCCCCTATGCCAAACCTCACTGGCGTTCTGTCCAGGTGTTTCCAGTCTACCCTGTCGAACGCTTTTTCAGTGTCGACAGAAAGAAGGGCCGCGTCCGATTCATTGAAGTGGGCCTTGTCGATGACATGCATCAGGCGTTTGGTGTTATCGGCACAGTGGCCAGTAGGTATAAAACCTGCCTGATCAGGCTCTATGATGCCTGGCAGGCAGGGACCAAGCCTCTCGGCCAGAATCCCGGTGAATATTTTGAGGTCTAAATTAAGCAATGAGATCGGACGGTGGGCTGCGCATTGGGTCGGGTCTTTACTCGGTTTCGGCAAGACAATAATGTCTGCGTCTAGCATGTCTTGAGGAATGGATCCGGGTCCCTGAAAGGAACTGAACAGTCTGGTTAGAATTGGGGCCAGGAGGGGGCAGAACGTTTTGTAGAACCTCGAGGAGAAGCAGTCTGGGCCCGGAGCTTTCAGCGGTTTGAGGCATGCTATAGCCGAGATTACTTCCTCCACGCGAATCGGGGTGTCTAGAGACTGAGCGTTTGTCTCATTGAGGGCCGTGACCGCAGCTTCGTCTAGATATGCTACTCCGGCCCCGGAGTCCAGGGTCGAGTCGGCTGCGTATAAAGAGGAATAGAACGTTCTGAACGCTTCGCTATATGATAGTCTTCCCGGAGTTCCCTAACTCCTCCTCCCTAAATAACAGGAAACGTGGATCGGAGGACTTTGGCTTTGAGTTTACTGGCCAGCAACCGTCCCGTTTTGTCACCCCCCACATAATGTGTGGCAAAGGCGCAGCGCCGCGTGTTCCGCGCGGTCAAGGTCTAGGCTCGCGAGTTGGGCCATGGCCGCCTTGAGCTTGTGCCATATTCTGGGGGCCCCTGTCCGACTGTGAACCCGTTCGAGTTCCAGCACCTGTTCCGATAACTCCTGGCATCTGACTTTTCGTTCTCGGTTGTCCGCCGCTGCCATCGCAATCAGCTCCCCACGTACCACCGCTTTGAGTGCTCCCCAGACCGCTGACACGGCCACGTCGCCTGTGTCGTTGATGTGCAGGTAATCTGCAATGCTTTTGGAGAGTTGCTGTGCGACCCCTTTACGTTGGAGCAGGTTTTCCCGAAGGCGCCACTTTCCTTTACGCGTCTGCACGCGCGGGATGTCCAGACGAATCGCAACCGCGTCATGGTCTGATATCGCCGCTGGAGCGACCTCGATATCTTTGACCAAGGGAGCCAAGTGATCAATCCAGGCGTACGTGCGATGTTCATGTGAGTAAAAGGTGTACCCCGGGGTTGTGGGATGATCCTCCCTCCATAGATCCACGAACCCCCTACTACCTACCCATTGTTCCCCGTCTTTGGAAATTGCCCCCATAAAGCCAAACCGTTGTCCTGATCTGTCCTTCTCAGTGTCCATTACCAAATTGATGTCCCCTCCCACCAACGTGTACCTCGCGTTCGTCACTAAAACATCCGCCAAAGCCCCTTTGAGAAAGGCTTCCTGTTTAGCATTGGGGGCATATACGGACCCTATAGTAATCGACAAGTCCCCTATGAGGACGTTGTATGCCAGGAATCTGCCTTTGGTTTCTGCTATCTTGTCCCCCACCCGACCCTTGAAGTGTCGTGCGAAGAGCAAAGCGACCCCAGCTTTCTTCTCATTGGTGGAGGAGTAGTATTGTAGTGGGAAGGCCCTGGACCTCATACTGTGCCAGTCCTTCGAGAGGAGATGCGTCTCTTGTAGCAAGCATATGGCTGCTCCTGAGTTTTCCAAATATGAGAGAATCGCCCTCCTTTTGATGGGGTTATTGAGACCCTTGACATTTAAGGTAAGAACCTGGATTGTCGCCTCAGCTATGAGTGTACATGAACCTTAACCCTCTGTGTCGTGAGCGGTCGATGTCCCCTGAGTCCCTGCCCGCTCCCATATCTAACGGAACACACCGGCAGACCACCCTCCTGGCACCCCCCACCTTAACCCCAACTAGAAACCCCAACTGCAAACCATTGTCCCAGGCCTGTCTGAACTTCATTCAGACCCGTGGTAAGAAGAAAATAGTCCCAAGCCAGTCACGCAAAGTTCAGGCCTGTAGTAGGATGAAAGGAGGGGATGTGTGGCAGCGGCGACCCTGGCGGCCCCCCGCCCCGATCCCCAGCCCCATGTAGTGGAAGTGCGATGAACCCCCCGATTCCGGCCTCAAGCTTCAATCTATGTGTCTTTGGACACCTCCATTACTGCTGCCGCTTGCTCTTGCGCCATAGTCTTGGGGTCTGGCTTCAGGTTGCTCCCAGGCGAGCGCCAGAGCCCCACGTATTGCCACTGCTCCTGAGAGGATTTGGGTGTCCGTCCCCCGTGTTGTGAAGGCTCCTCGTTGTCGATGCCCAGCAGCTCACGTCTCCCGCATCGATCGGAGCTGATGTAACGACACCTTCCACTTGAAGATAAGTCTGAAGGGGTGCCCCCAGGAGTAGGGGATCTCATTGTCCCTCAGGAAGGTGGTGGCCACTCTAAAGCTCTTCCGTTTTTGGAGGGTGATGGCTGAGAGGTCTTGGAACAACGCCACTGGGCGGTCCTGGAATGTGAGGGGTTGTTTCCGGTGTGCCTCTTTCAGGATGCGCTCCTTCAGTGGAAAGTCCGGCAGGAAGGCCAGTATAATCAGGCGGCGTGGCCGGGGCCCGGCGCACTAGGCCTACTCTATGTGCTCTATCAATTCGCACCTCAAAATCTTCAGGTTCCCCCAGGACTTCCCGAAACAGCTTCTGTAGATAGCCGTTTACGTTGTCCCCCTCTGATTTGAGTGGCACACCTCTCGCCCGTATGTTATTTCTCCGGGAGCGATTCTCGAGGTCTTCCGCGTGCGCCTGGAGTTCCACCTGCTGGTCTCGGAGCCGGATGACTTCCTGCTGTAAGCTCTCCACTTCTTTACTCCTGCTGTGGTCCGTGTCCTCCATGGCTCCTACTCGTTCTCCCAGCCAGTCCACATCGCGGCGTAGCTCCCGGTACTCCCCAGCCATGTCCTGTTTGAGGGTTTGGAAATCGTCCCGCAGGGATTTTAATAAGGACTCCAAAAAGGCTTTGGTTATGGGGGCTTCTTTGTCCTCCTGCCCCGGTGTCTCTGCGGAGGTCGAGGGAGGTGACGGGTTCTTCTCGCTTTTGGGTGTGCCTTTCGTTAGAATTTCAGTGATAGTTCGGCCTCCTCTTCGATTTGAAGACGACATGGCTATAGTCCTGTTGAAACTGCGGGCGTCAGGCTGTGTGTCGCTGTCTGATCTAGGGTCCCCTATTAGTTGCTGTCCCGTGTGGTATCCTCAGGGCGAGAAATGACGCCGGCAACTCTCCGTAAGGCCTTCTGCAGGGCCTGATACTCAGGAATGCCAATCCCCAAGTGCAGGGCCCGCTCCTTGTACCCCGCAGTCAATTCCACCGTAGAGGCCTGTGATGATGCTCAGTTCACTGCCAGCCCAGGATCCTTAAGAGCCGTGTCTTCCTTTTGCGATTTTATGGAAGGGTCCCTGACGAGGACTCCGGCCAATGACTGGACAAGGCCACCAAGGAGATTACGTGTGTCGTCTGGGCTTGCCCCGGCTGCTACTGGTCAGCAGCCTCGCCCCTCACTTCCTGGATCGCGAAATGCCTCAGCCCGGTGCTTCTTGGGTTCCCCTTGCCCGACTCAGGGAATGCCATGAGGCGCTCTTAACTTTGCGGCTCCAGGCAGGCCTGGGCCGGGCTTTTTGTCTCCCAGTGGCTTCCCCGGTGCACGTGTCCCCCCATCTCCGTCCTGACAATGATGACCGGGTTTCGGGATTTGGCCCCTCTCCTCGGTGTATCCATGTAAGTGGTTAGGCCCTGCGGGTGGGACTAGCGCCACCGCTATCCGCCTCTCCTGTGCTGCAGTGACCCGTATGGGCTCCAGAAAGTGTAGGGGTGGTAGGTGCCGCTGTGCTGACTGCGGCGCAAGGGCAGTGTGGCCTAGTAAGGCCCGGGGCCGGGAGCTCAGATGTTGCGTGACCCACTGTCCAGGCGGGGTACTGCACCGTATGTCCTGTGCCGGGGGCGTTCGTGCTGATGCTCCCCCTGCTCCTGCCTATAGTGTGGTGGGGTCCCGCCTCGATGGTATTTCTGGACTGTTCTGTTGGGGCCGACTCACCTCCCGGACACCGGCGGGCCCGGGGCTCGATTTCCGCGTCCCCCGCTCTCCTCACCTCCTCAGGCGGTATCTGGCGCCGAGTCCCCTCCGCTGGAGGCTCCTGCGCCGCTGCTCCGCCCGCGGTCTCCTGGCAGTACGGGGGAAGTTCCGACGTGTCGGGGGATCCTACTTGTGCCGCTGGGTCTCTGCACTCCCCCGGTCCTCAGTTGGCCCTGGCACTCTGGTCCGGCCTCGAGCCGGGACCTCGATTTTGGCGCCTCCCGTCCCGGGCGCTCACTTGCTGGAATACTGCCGGCCGCACGGACCAGGTTCACTCCGCCGGTTCTGGGGCCGCTCCGACATCCGCGACAATGCTGGACCTCCCGTCACCGTGCCCCTAAGCTCGCCGGCCGCTGAGTTCTCTGAAGGCTCCGCAGGGAATTTCTCGGCTCAGGCCGCCATTTCACCGCGGCCCCAGCCTGCTCTGCTGGTCGTGTGGGAGGAGAGCTCCCCCTCGGATCGGCGCCACCTCCGCTTCTCGGTCGCCGACCTAGGACCCGATGCAGGTCTCAGCGAGTCAGAGGTGCTGTATTGGGGGGTTTTGAGTAACTTTTAAGGGCCTAAATGGGGATCAGGGCCGGGGAGCCGCGCGATCCTACGTCTGGTCAGGTCGCCATCTTGGCCCGCCCCCTAGACCTGCTTTTAAGTTTACTCTTAAAACATGTTTTAGTGGATTTTCGAATTGTCCCAGTTTCAGACTTTTCCTTAGAATGTGACCTCTTGTGAATCTTTTTAAAGGAGTCCAATTCTTCATCCGAGGCAACAGTCCCTATATTTCAAAGACCTAAATGAAGCTTTCCTGTGTACCCTCAGCATTTAGTCTTCTAGGATGGATCAAGGCAATAAATAAATAATTGAGCAGGTTTGAAGGGGACTCAACACACATGCAGTAGAAATCTGAAGAATGGTAGCCTTTGAGGGTGTGGTCTTCAATCCGATCGGATAAAGTTTGGTTCTACTTAAAATGACATGACTAAGCTACTTGACTATGCAATTATAGCATCTAGACTATACTTAACATGGGACTCCCAGCTTGGCGACAGGGATGATTCAAACATGAGAATTTTTTAGATATTCAGTACTGGAAAATATGCGTTTTGCACAACTGGAACCTTAAAATAGGCTTGTTGGACGTCAATGGCACACAGTTGTGCTATAATTGCAAGAAAATCTGATTTAGTGCCAAAATTAAACATTTTATTTTCACACTATTTTTGTTCTTTAGACCAAGTTGGAGCGTAACGTTTTTGGCTTTTTATTAAAAAAAAAAAAAAGAAGAAGAAAATGTCAGCCCTTTTTTTGAGAGGTTAGGCATACTTGCTGGATCCCTTATTTGTACTGCAGTAAACATACGTGTTGTAAGGGGTGGTCAATCTGTGCTATGTGCATGGAGGGGATGTCTTTAAATCACTACTGCAGTAGTGCAAAGTTATGTAGACTGGGGCAGTTTCTTTTACAAATTATCAGAGGTGTAAGTATAAAGTAGATGATAGAGGGCTTCTAGTCTCTCTTAAAGGTTGCTGAGGGGAGACTGTAGCCTTTGGTTGCGTTGTTACAACTACTGCAAGTAGAGGTGATGAAAGCACTGGAGATGGTAGCAGTGGTCTTATGACTTATAGTGGAGACTGGAATACCACATTCACTCCAATTTTATAACTTGTAAGTAGTAATTTCCACTTTCATTTTGATGTTTGAACAAGTACTAGTTTCTTATACAAAGGGGTATTCATAGGTATTTGCTGTGCAACATGGTTAAGGCCTGCTGGTGGGCCATGATAAACAATGTATAGTGAGGCTACTGCTGTAACCGTAGCCTATGTCAGTAACATTAACTGAAGTATTGACTAGTGTTACTAACAAGCAAGCCCTTGTCTGCACATTCCAAGAAGTCATGCCACGCCTACTAGTAGGTCTTCAGAATACCCAAAAACCATCTTCCTGAAGAGTACAAACATACCTGTTACTAAGGGCTTTGGAGCCGGTAGCCTTCTTGATTGTTGCTTAAGTACCTCTGATTTTTCCTTCACATGAACCTACCCTGAGGTTCTCCATTTCAGGAGACAGAGGATGTCTTTGAAGCTTGAAAGAACTTTCTCTCCAGTGAGAATGACCAAGTGAGGCATCCAGGTTCCTATCATGGTGGCCTATACTTCATAAATGAGTGAGAACTTTACTGCCTTCAATTTAGTTGGTGTCTAGAGTTCCCCCACTGTCAACTGATAACTCCTGGGAGCACAGCTGTCAATTATCTAGTATTTTAGTGTTTCAAATGTTACAGAAGTTCCTTCTTTGACACCTCTAACTGTATATTACATTTTGTTTCTCCCTCATGGCAGAATCTCCAGAAAGTTCGGAGTAGAACCAAAGGTGGTTAGCTAACTGGAAAGTTTTTACGTGACATGGGAGAACATACAGCATGATGTGGTATCACTTTCTGGAGTCTGATTTCTTAGAGTAACATTTGAAATTCAAAACGTTACTTACCTGCAACACTCTGAAGCCTGAATGCTGTTCGTTATCACACGGAGCATACTCCTGTCATCTAGTATTGGGAACAGATGATTAAAAATGGTTTCTGTTCGACAGAATTTTAATTTCAAGGTGACTTCATACCTTTACTGAAACCCAAAATGCATCACGGCATGAAATACTCTCCAGATTGTGTTTTTCAGAAGCAAAGACAAACTAATATCTATGTACTAAATATATTAAAAAAATGAAATCCAAAGAGTATGTATTATCAGAAAACGTGTTCCACTATGCTCGCATCCAGGAAGGTGAGCAGGGCGCATATTAATATACAGCCTTGAAAACTGAGGGTTATGTTTTGTGATTCTGCAGTATTTGCAGCTGCAGATCATATGCTGTGGATACACTAAACAGTAGTACCCAATCCCCCTACATGGTGGCTTGCAAACGGATGGGGAAGATATTTGAGAAAGAGTTAGAAGTACAGTTTCTTCAACTAACACCTTCTCTAGAGTGAATGTCAACAGTACTGATTAGTGAAAGTGTGGACGGAGGACAATGTGACAGCTATGCAAATATCTGCCAATGGCATGTTTCATGGGAAAGTCATGGAGGCTTCCTTTTTGTGCACTGAATGAACCTTATGGAAGTCAGTTTCTATTTTTAACACTGCTAAGATGGGATTGTGACAGATGCAAAGTTGTTGAGTTTTTCAAATGTGCAGAGGTCTGCCGATATAGTACATGATGGGTTTTTGGACTAGCGATTGTGGATGCTGAAAAACAAATGTAACTCTATAGATTGGTTGACATGAAATGGTGGCACCAATGTTGACAAGAATTGTGAGTGTGTGAACAGTGCTAGTAATCCTTAAAGGCAAGTCTGTCTGCGCCAAGTCCGCGCCTGAGATGCTGCCCTGTTCATCTCTGACCAGCTGGGATTGATGCATCATTCCAGAAAGGTACTGCTAGACCTTTGGTCAGAATGGGCCCCTTGTCGTCATACCTTGGACCCGGAGTTGTTACTAAAAAGCAGCACTTAGTTTGCGCAGGATGTAAGGTTTCTTTTAAGCAGGTCTATAACACTCTTCCTGATAAAAATATAATCAGCCTCCCTTCCAAAGAACAGAGTACGCAGGGCTATCTCATTAATGCAAGATTCCTGACTAAATAGAAGGTTGCTTTCAGAGACTGTCTCAGCAAGGAAGCCAACCTGGGTGTTTATAACTGAAACTTGGGCTACTGATGCCTCTGGCCCTGACCTTGTAGACGCTAGTCCTAATGGGTACACCCTTGCTAGAATGGACAGGTTAGGTCGGCGGGGGTGTGGGCCTTCTTTTTGAAGAAACCTTGATCTACCGAACTCATGCTTTGTCCGCTTCTCCTGATCTCTACCAGGCCTTTTATTTTTCAATCAACCTACACCGCACGGAAAGCTTCTCGGGCCTCCTATGTTATAGGCACCCGGGCTCTAGCGTTTCCTTTAGCCAGGATTTTAGCAGGTTGTTAGAACCCTACTGTGAAATATCCAATTCCACTCTCTTAGGGGATTTAGGGGATTTTAACTTCCATTTAGACAATACCCAATGTAAAGATTCTCAATGCCTTTTGGAAACCTTGAGTGGCTGTGGTTTCTCACAATTAGTCAGAAAGCCCACCCAAATAGCGGGGAATATCCTGGACGGTGTCTTCTCTAATGACCCTCGTATAGGGTGGGGGAACATATCCCCCTAGCTTGGTCTGACCACTTTGCCATCCCTTTTGATTTACACTTCATGGCATCAGCGATGGCTCTTTCTGGAAGCAGGACCTTAGAAGAAAGGAGGAACTTTAGTCTCATCAATAAAGAGTCACTTTCTAATCTCCTTAATAATCTTGCGCTCTCTAAGCTTCACAATGTGAATTTGGCAGCTGCGGAGCTATCACAACATATACCGATAGCAATGGACACCCTTGCACCTCTTAGTAAACACTACGTAGCTTGGAAAAAACCCTCTGCTCCCTTGTTTACGGAGAGACGGCTGAGGAAGGGCTGCTGTAAACAGGAGAGGCTCTGGCGCACAGTTAAGTAGGGAATCGCATAAACAGGGTCTAAAAAATACTAAAACTGCTACCATGGAGGAGAAGAGACTATACTTTTCCCAGACCACTGAATCTATGACATCTTTCAGGGATCTTTTCAAGGTAATAAACTCTCTCACCTCTCCCCCATGTCACTAACCCTTCATAACTGTCCCAGGAGCATTGTGATAACATTTCTGAATTTTTCCATACAATGATCTAAGACATTTATTTCCTGCTTGAAGTATCCAACTCCACCGCGGGGTCGTCTGCTCGACCCTCTCCCCATCTTAATGAGGCCTCATTCACAAAGTCGTCTCCAAGTCTTACTTTTCCTTGCATGTCCTCTGAGGTGACTGATCAGCTTCTAGAACGGGTCAAATCATGCTCCCCACTGGATCCCTGTCCCCTCAAGGCGCTACAAATTGGCAGTGAAGTCATCATACCCCTTCTTACCGATGTCCTGAATGTTGCCATCTTAGAGGGGCAATATCCCACTCAGTGGAAGACGGCGGTAGTGAAGCCACTTTTAAAGAAACCTTTTCTGGACCCTGATGAACTGAAGAATTATCGGCCAATCTCTTTGCTCCCTGTTCCAGCTAAGATCCTGGAAACTCACTTGAACTTTCATCTTAGCACCTACCTAAAGGATCACCACCTACTTGATGGTTCTCAACATGGGTTTAGAAGCCACCATAGTACGGAAACAGCACTGACGGCTGTTTTTAACAACATTCAGACTCAAGTGGACGCAGGGTATACCACTCTCCTTGTTCTACTTGACCTCACCGCAGCCTTTGATACCCGGTTTCCTCACAGGCTGATTGATTGCCTTAGAGATAGGTATCGGGGGCTCAGCCTTGGGGCTTCTTGCCTCTTTTCTCAGTGAGCGGACATAAACAGTGAAGCTTGGTCAGTTCTACTCTGCCCCCAAACCCATGTTGTGCATTGTTCCTCAGGGCTCCTCCCTGAGCCCAACTCTTTTCAATATCTAGGTCGCTCCTCTTGCTAAGGTTGTGAGATTCTTTGGGTTGGAGGAGCTGTCCTATGCAGACAACACCCAAATAATGGTGTCTATTACACATAGTATAAGCGATTCGGCCATTAATTTTAGGAACTGCATTCAGGCAGTTTCCTCCTGGATGGTGGAAAATGTTCTGAAATTAAACAGTGAAAAGACGGAGGTCTTGATTTTTGGGAGTAAACAGGTGATCTAGTTCAGCGACTGGTTGCCGGATGCGCTAGGTGTCTGTCCCAGCCCGGTTGCCCATGGGAAAAACTTTGGGGTTATAGTGGACAATTCATTGTCACTAAGCCTTCGGGTTAGCAGGACAGTCTACACCTGTTTTGGGATCATTCGGATCCTTAGAAAAATCTCCCATTTTCTCTCCTTCGAAACCCGTAAGCAGGCTGTCATTGCTCTGGTAACGTCCAGATTGGACTATTGTAATGCCCTTTATTTGGGCATTAACAAGGGTCTAGCGCGACGTCTGCAGATGGTGCAGAATGCTGCAGCTAGGCTGGTGATGAAATTACCAAATTTCATGCAGTCACAGCCTCCATCAAGTTGCTGCACTGGTTGCCGATGGACCGTAGGATCCTTTTTAAGACTTCGTGCATGACTCACAATGCCTATTACGGCTCAGCCCCTGAGGCGATTATGCATATTGTCCATTGCTACGTTCCTAGCAGGCGGCCCTGGTCTATAGATAAGAATCTGCTAACTGTTCCGAGATTTAAGAAGGTCAAATGGGAAGGTAGAGCTTTTTCCACTGTTGCTTCTAAGCTGTGGAACTCCCTCCAGGAAGAACTCTCGAGCCAGGCGCTTTCTCTCTTCCGTAAAGCCTTAAAGACCTGGCTTTTTTCACAGCCCTCGGTATAAGCATGTTTTTCTGTCTGCGCCCTTATGCTCCGCTTACAGAGCCTTGACGCCCTTGGGCTAAGTTTGCGCTCTACAAGCCCAATATTCATTAATTTATTAACAAAGTCTGAAGTGTGATTACTGTCTAGGGGAGGGGATAGATCCTAGGAATACTATCTTCCCAGCAATGCAATACCGAAGACACAATTGTAGTGACCAGATGAGGCTGGTGAGGACAATGTTAAGATCCCAAGAGGAATGGAGGGATTATCCTTTCAAGTCCCTCATAAAAAGCTTTAATGCCAAGAACATTAAATATTGATTGGAATTCACAGCTCTACAGATATTCAGCTATTGCAGTCAAATGTTTTCCTATGGAGGCATAAGCTAACCTTGACTGTTTTAGGTGTACCAGAAAACAGACAATATACTGTATGGTGGCTTATAAAGGCTGAATTTGGTGCCTGGAAAAGTAAACCTCAAAATGTCTGCATTTGGGCGCATAGTGTATTAGACTAGTAGGCTTTCTAGCATCTCAGAGTTTGTGTTACCTCTTTTGGAAATAGCAAGTAAACAAATTATAGGATTTCAGGTGCCAAGCTGTAGGACTGAGTGATTTGAGATGTCAATGCAGTAACCACACATGGTGCTGACTGCGTATTGGACATAGTGAGAGCTTTTGTGCAGGTGACATGCTGAGGCAACAATATTAGTGACATTGGTGGTTGATGCATGCTCTGCACTACACAACAAATGGAACGGGAGATGGAACGGATAGGAATGGATAGGATCAATTGTAAGCAAATAACCCTGGATAACTGATCCGCAATGCTTCCCCTACGGACAGATTGTTTTGATATATGGTGGCAAAGTATATGCCTTTTGTATTCTGCTACATGTTAAACTATTATTTAGTGCCTCAAAGTTGAAACTTGTTGAGAATGCGTAATCTGGTCTTTATACTAGTGAATGCCCTGATGGATCCTGCATACAAGATCGTCAAATACATTAGTCATCCCGGTAGGTGCACTGCTAACAAGTCTTGAGCCAACTTTGAAAGTTGAGGCGAGTGTGCTTCCCGTTTCTGTAAGCAATATGTTGTAGTCATGTCTGTGCAAATTGATCACAAACTGTCCTGAATTAGTGTTAGTGCAGAGGGCTAGTTGAGCTTCCAAACGTTCATGTGCAGCATCTGCTTCTGAGCGAACCATGGTCGCAGAGTCATCAGATTAATTATGTATACTTCCGACTTGGGAGGTTGGGAGGATGGCATCCATGTTAATGGTCACCTGCAGTTGGAAGGGGTCTAGAAATGATCTGCCCAGTAATAAGATTTTCTAATTCCATCACTGCAGCTTGTGATGAACACTGGGTGCAACCAATTTCCAGATGCTTGTGACCACTGCCTGGATAGACATTATTCTAAAGGTTGCATGTTTAGGTTTTCATGGGGTACTAACGCAATGCAACACTCCATCATTCCTAGCAATTTCATTATTAATTTCACAGGGCACGACATTTGGTAACGGGGAAACATGTCCAGACACACCTGAATATCGGAGTCATAGCACCCTTTACACATCAATCATCTTATAAGAAACTTATCCTTGGTAGCCATAAATAAACTAAACGATTCTTGGGTTTACCCCGAGGAACTTTTAGGAGTCTGGATCCCTCCTACATCCAGTAGATCCTATAAGGGACTCCCTAAAGTAGCGGTAGAGTCCACCCTGATGGTACTATCATATCAGGGTGAGGTGGTGTTGCTTAGGATGAAGCATGCCACTAAGATGTGGATAACTCTTACCCAACCAGAATACCTCTAGTCTGATAGATAACTTGAATGTTGGGGTTCTCAATATTTAATCATCACATTGTGTGAAATAGTGAATGTATACATGCCTACCAAGTCGTCATTCCAAGCATCCTATTGATGATCGGTCGGTTCTGGCTCCAAGTAGGCTAAGAATGGGTGAAATGTGGGCACATTAGAACTTGAGTGTATGGACTATGGCAACAAAGGTCGGGGTAAGGTAGATTGAGTACATGCATTCCTTCGCAAAGGTACTAAAATAATTAGAAACTTTTTAATGTCTTCAGAAACTGTCTCTTCAAAAGTGAGTGTTTTTTGGAAGGGCTTGTGTCTTCTACGTTAGCCTTGGAACGTGCCTTTTATTTCGATCAACATATATAGTTCTTTGCCGAACATCTGTTTTTTCAAAACTTGTAGCCTTTCGAGGATTGGCACTGATGAACAAGTTACTTACCTTCGGTAACGCTTTTTCTGGTAGATACAATATCTGCCTGTGGATTCCTCACCTTGTGAATATCCCCCTTGCGTCAGCAACATTCGGAAATTCTTTTCGTAGCCTCGTGCCGAAGTGGATTCGGACGTCATAGAGACACGACATCGCTCGCGACTCCGCTGACGTCACCGACGCCTATAGTAGGCCCACACCGGCGTGATGACATCAGTTCCACCCTTTTTTGCGTGCCTTCGAGGCACACGGACGGACCAATGACAGTAGACATATACACAGTATACGCAGCACAATACCAAGGTAACACACACAGTGTGAAGCAAATGCAATAAAACATTTAAAATAAACAACTCCTTGACAATAAAATAAATACATTACAGAAATTCTGGTATAGAAGAGTGGACAACGGGGAGGCGGGTGGGTCAGTGAGGAATCCACAGGCAGATATTGCATCTACCAGGAAAAGCGTTACCGAAGGTAAGTAACTTGTTCTTCTGATAGATACATCTGCCGTATGGATTCCTCACCTTGTGAATAGAGTCCCACAGCAGTCCCCACTCCTGGAGGAGGGTGTCCACTATTCTAAACCAGGAAATCCTGGAGGACAGAGCGTGCAAAGTGGCCGTCCCTCCTCACCTCGGAATCCAAGCAGTAATGCTTCGCGAAAGTGTGGAGGGAAGACCAAGTTGCCGCCCTACAAATATCCTCTACAGGAACACCTCTAGCCAAAGCTGAGGTTGAGGACTTAGCCCTTGTAGAATGAGCCCATATACCCTCTGGAGGTTCCTTACCGGCCAAAGAGTAGCAGATCTTAATACAGAGAACAATCCATCTTGATAAAGTTCTTTTATGGACCGCTCTTCCTCTTTTGCAGCCAGCAAACCCAATGAAGAGCTGGTCATCCAAACGATAGTCCTTAGATCTGTCCAAGTAAAAGGACACCGCCCTCTTGGGGTCCAGACGGTGTAATCTCTCCTCCTCCTTGGAAGGGTGTGGGGGAGGATAAAAGGTAGGGAGGGTAATGGATTGACCAAGGTGGAAAGGAGTAACCACCTTAGGAAGAAAAGCAGCCCTGGTCCTAAGAACCATTCGATCAACATGAATGGTCAAGAAAGGGGGCTTGGAACTAAGAGCTTGAAGCTCACTTACCCTCCTTGCAGAGGTTATTGCAATGAGGAAGACTGTCTTAAGAGTCAAAAGCCTCAAAGGACATTTATGAAGAGGCTCAAAAGGAGCACCCATCAAAAAGGTCAAAACAAGATTTAAGTCCCACTGAGGCACAACAAAAGGAACAGGAGGGAACTTATTTGTGAGACCCTTTAAAAACCTTAAAACCACAGGAGATTTGAAAAGAGAAGGCTTATCAGGCAAACAGAGAAATGCCGACAGCGCAGAAAGATAGCCCTTAACTGTGGCAACAGCAAGCCCTTGCTGCGCCAGAGAAAGGGCAAACTGGAGAACATCAGACAAATGGGCTCTCAAAGGGTCAATAGATTTTCCTCGACACCAAGTGACAAATTTCGACCATCTATTAGAATAGATGGACTTAGTGGAGTCACGCCTGGCTGACAAGATGACTTCCACCACGACAGGCGGGAGAGAAAAGGAATTCAGGTTGCCCCGTTCAATCTCCAGGCATGAAGGTGTAATGTCTGGAGGTGGGGGTGTAGAACCTGCCCCTCCATCTGAGAGAGGAGGTCTGCCCTGAGAGGGAGACAGAGCGGCGGGTGAGAGGAGAGTTGGAGAAGATCTGTATACCACACCCTTCTTGGCCAGTCCGGGGCGACCAATATGACTTGGGCCCGGTCTTGGCGAATCTTCCTCAGAACCCGAGGAATCAAAGGTATGGGAGGAAACGCGTAAAGGAGTTGATTTCCCCAACTCAACTGAAACGCGTCCCCCAAGGCTCCTTGCATCGGATACTGGAGACTGCAGAATGACAGGCAGTGAGCATTCTCGCGAGTGGGAAACAGGTCCACCTGAGGAGTCCCCCACGTCCGAAAGACGTGACGAACCACCTCCGGGTGAAGCCTCCACTCGTGGTCGGCCGAGAACTGCCGACTGAGACAGTCTGCCCGCACGTTCATAACTCCGGCCAGATGATTTGCCATCAGACAAATCTGATGACCCTGAACCCAGGACCAGAGACGCAGAGCCTCTCTGCAGAGACACTGCGACCCAAACTCCTCCCTGTTTGTTGATGTACCACATCGCGGTCGTGTTGTCCGTCAGGACCTGGACCGAACGACCACGAAGGGAAGGGAGGAAGGCCTTGAGCGCCAAACGTATCGCCCGCAATTCTAGAAGGTTGATGTGAAGCAACCTTTCCTCTGGAGACCAAAGACCCTTGACCTCCAGATGAGCACCCCACCCTAGAGTGGATGCATCCGTTATTACCGTGGCCGGAGGAGGCAGCTGAAAAGGCTTCCCCTGAGATAGGTTGCCTTCCACGCCCCACCAAGACAGATCCGCCGCAGATTCTCTGGAGATCCTCACAGACTCCCTGAGATCTCCGTTGTGTTGATACCACTGCCTGCGGAGGCACCACTGGAGCGCCCTCATGTGCCAGCGTGCATGGTTGACCAACAGAATGCATGAAGCCATCAGACCAAGCAGGCGAAGGACCTTCAGGACTGGAACGACCGCTCCATTGTAAAATAAAGGAATCATTTCCTGTATGTCGCGAATCCTTTGAGGAGGGAATGCGCGACATACAGTTGTTTCCAGTACAGCACCTATGAACAGGTTGCGCTGGGAGGGCACCAGGTGAGATTTGGGTACATTTATCGAAAAACCCAACCTGTACAACAACTGGGTTGTCTCCCGCAGATGATGGAGCACTCTCTCTGACGACTCTGCTTTGATCAGCCAGTCGTCCAGATAAGGGAACACAGGAATCCCCGACCTTCTGAGATGCGCCGCCACCACTGCCATCACCTTGGTGAAGACTCGAGGTGCAATAGTAAGTCCAAACGGAAGGACCACAAACTGATAGTGCTGCGATTCCACCGTAAAACGGAGATACTTCCTGTGTGACTTCAGGATTGGGATGTGAAAATACGCATCCTGTAAGTCGAGTGACACCATCCAGTCTTCTTCTAGCAGCGCTTGAAGAACCTGAGCAAGGGTGAGCATCTTGAAATTCTCCTGTTTCAGATAGAGATTCAAGATCCTGAGATCCAGGATTGGACGGAGTCTGCCATCCTTCTTGGGGATCAGGAAATACCAGGAGTAGCATCCCTGGCCCCTTTCCTGCTCTGGAACCACCTCTATCGCACCCTTTCTTAGAAGAGTCTGCACTTCCTCCTGCAGAAGTAACAGATGTTCCTCGTTGCAAAAACCTTGGCAAGGCGGGTAATTGGGAGGGAATGCCCAAAAGGGAAGGGCATACCCATTTTCTACAAGATTGAGAACCCAAAGATCTGATGTAACTGATTCCCAATCTTGTAGAAAATGGGTAAGCCGACCCCCCACTGGACCCACATGATCCTGAACGGCGGATCTAGGACTGCTTTTCTGAGGCAGGGGGGTTGGAGGAAGTGGAGGAGGAAGAGGCCTGACGTCCACGAGGACGCGCTCTTTGCTTTCCCCTGTAAGACCTGTACATGGAATTTTGTTGCTGCTGCTGTTGTTGCTGCTGCTGCTGCTGACCTTGTCGGTAATTCCGAAAGGAAGAGCGACCAAAACCCCTGAATCTCTTGTTGGTCGAAGAGCTCCTTATCTGAAGACCTAAAGATTTAGCAGTTGCTCTACTGTCTTTAAATCTTTCAAGGGCTGCATCAGCCTTCTTCCCAAAGAGGCCAGACCCATCAAAAGGAAGATCTAATAAAGTCGCCTGAACATCCGCTGAAAAGTCTGATGATTTCAGCCAAGCTGATCTTCTAGTGGCGACAGCAGTGCCCATGATACGCGCCACAGAGTCCGCAGTGTCCAGACCACTTTGTATAACTTGGCGAGCTGCTGCCTGTGCATCTGAGATTACCTCAAAATCCTTCCTGTTGGCATCAGGAATCTTAGGAGTTAGAACACGCAAAGAATCCATAAGGGCATGCAGATATCTCCCCATCAGACAAGTGGCATTAGTCGACTTCAATGTCATGCTTGCAGAGGAGAAGGTCTTTTTAGCAACCTGATCTTGTTTCTTTGCTTCCTTTTCACAAGGAACCTGAGGAAAGGCACTTACATTCTTTTTAGAGCAAGCTGCTTGAATGACTAGGCTCTCTGGTGAAGGATGAGAAGTCAAAAAAGCAGGGTCTTCAGGTGCAACCCTGTACCTTCTTGCCACACTCTTGGAAACTGCCGGAGCTGACAGTGGTTTCTTCCACACTTCTAAAATGGGCTCTGTCAAGGCATCATTAAATGGAAGCATTGGCTCTACTACAGAGCTAGGAGAATGTAAAACCTCAGTCAGAAGATTGGATTTAAATTCCACTGTAGGTAAAGTTAACTGAAGAAGATCTGCCGCCTTCCTCATAACCATATGGTAAGTTTGGACATCTTTAGAAGGTGTATCAGAGCCTGAAGGCAACTCCCATTCCGGGGAGAAATCCAGGCTTCTAGCATCAGCCAGTTCATCAAAACTATCTTCATCCAATTCTCCTTCTTCCATATCAGGATGAGATTCTATATACATTCTTTCTTCCAAAAGGCGTTGGGCTTCCCTTCTGGACCTCTCCTTCACACGCCTCACAGCCGGATCCACCAACGGCTCCGACGGAGTCGGGATCGACGTCGGTATCGAATCCGAAGGCTTAGTCGGATGCTCTCGAGGTCGCTCTGGAGCGGGTGACGTCGGAACCGGCGTCGACGGCCTCGGTGGAGCCAGAAATTGCCAAGGCGGCGGCGGGGCATATAAGGCATAAACGGAGTAGGGGGATAGGAGTGAGGGACTCCTAGATTGAAAGCCAGTGGACCCATAGGACCCGAAGGTGCTCCAGAGGGGTACCATGCCCTTGAAAAGACACCATACATAGCATTAAGAAATGCTGATGGATGTTGGCCTGGGGTTGGAAATGGTGGTTGGAAACCCTCAGGCTGGTCTTGTGGAGGAATCGGATTCGGCTCTTCGGTAGGCGTGGAATCCACATCCACTTGAACCTCTTCCTCATCTCGAGCCGAGGACGGCGCCGGAGACTGATTCGGAGCCGGCGTCGGTGACTGAACACGTGACTCCAAAGGTGAAGCCTCACCTTCCGGTTCAGAGACATCCAGAGTAACCACCTTAGAACGTACCTTCTTCGGTGACCTCGACCTCGAGTCCTACTCCTTACCGGATCGACGTTGGGATTCAGGTCTCCTCTTCTTATGTTTTTTCTTCGACTTCGAAGTATGATCCGATGTGGACCTCGAAGATGACTCTTCTCGAGCTCTAGACCCCGACTTCGACCTCGACCGTGTCTTTCGAGAACGAGACCTCGACCTCGACGATTTTCCTTTACCAGCTTTCAATTTCGCTACCAGGTGCTTGGCCTCTCTTTCCCTCAGAGCTTTCGGGTTAATCTTTCGACAAGAGGAACAACTATCGACGTCGTGGTCGGAGCTTAAGCACCAGATGCAGTCATCGTGCAGGTCGGTAATAGACATAATTTTCCCGCATTCCCTGCAGGGCTTGAAGCCGGTCTTCTTTGTTGACATCGTCGAAGAGACAGGATACAAAGAAGCAGAAAATAGAAACAAAAAGGCAACAAAGTACCAGTTGGCTACTGAGATTCCCGATAACCGTTAGCGTCGACGACGCGGAAAAAAGGAACTGAATTCATCACGCCGGCGTGGGCCTATTATAGGCGTCAGTGACGTCAGCGGAGTCGCGAGCGATGTAGTGTCTCTATGACGTCCGAATCCACGTCGGCGCGAGGCTACGAAAAGAATTTCCGAATGTTGCTGACGCAAGGGGGATATTCACAAGGTGAGGAATCCACATGGCAGATGTAATCTATCAGAAGCTTTGATTGACTTTAAAGCAAATGTTCGTGCTGAAGAGCTAAACAGCATCATCCTGGCTTTATGTTCTTCTTCTACTGAGTAGTTTTTTTAAATTCTGGCCTTGCTCCTGTGTCGTGTGACTTTCGGTGCAAAGAGGTCTTCAGTATAGTTGGTGCTGCAGGCGAGTGCAGATTGTTGAGCTTTTCTCGGTATCTTTCATTGGACAAAGAATGTGCTTGGAGGACTATTCCTTTCTGTGGAGTTGAATCTTATTTTAAGTTTGACCACCAGACATTTCTGTGATTTTTCTGTTTTTAAGGCTGGGCTTGTTGGAACTGCTCCTCTGGGTTGACTAAAGAGATTTCAGGTGTAGTCTTTACGCTGGGTTAGGGTTTCGATGGTAGAACTGGAGATTGAGCTTCTTTTGAATTAGACTTTGTGAGAGAGTGATAGGAACCGTTCCCATCATTTTTCCAGTGCACATTTGAAGCCCTTGATGTCCACAGCTCCCACTCTAGATAGCCTATCTGTAGAGTCCTGGCACTGCCCTTCTTTACAGCGTGCACACCTTTGATCCAGTCTTGACAGGACTGTCTTTTGACCAAAAGGAATTGCATGCAGGCAGGCAGTCTCAGAAGGTAAGACAATAACTTACCTGTAACTAGAATTTTCCAGTATTGGAATATTTCATAGATTCACCTGCTTGAATTATTCCTAGTTGTTGAGATTGGAGTACCCGGTACCATAAAATAATAGTAGAATTAGAACTATAAAGCAAGAAGGCCTTTTACTTTTGTGATCTATTATAGTCACTTTAAAAAAGAGAGCACACTTATCTTCCAGCCAATCAGGCTGCAACACTCCTGAGAGAAGCTCCAGTACCTCAGTTTTCCAATACTGGAGAACTATAGTTCCAGGTAAGCACTGTTCCCAGCAGCGTGCGCGCACCTCTTTCACTCCCAGCGCGCAGTGGCTTTGAAGAGCACACACACATCACACCCATTGCCCGAGAGGCAAGTATTCATGTTGATCGCAGCGCCCTGTAGAAGCATGACGGGCACTGCGATCAACAGGAATACCTTAACAAAAGCGAACAATCTGCCCCCAGCCGCGCCACATTAAGAAAGAGCATGCTTGCTATAAACAGAAGGCATGCAGCAAGCCTAAAAGCACGACCTGTGCTTTCACAATCACTAATATATATTAGTAACTAATATATTAGTGATTGTGAAACGAGTGCTTTCACAATCACTATTAGATATTAGTGATTGTAAATGGAAACTTTGTGCTTTTGGGTTCGCTGCATGCCTTTTGTTAATCTAGCGCTGCAGATTGCGTGCCTTTTTGAAAGTTTTCATGTTAATTACAGCCCGTGTATTAGCATGTTGGGTGCTGCAAATAACCGAAAACTATCAAAAAGGCATGCAGTCTGCTGCACTCTATTACCAAAAGGTATGCAGCAAGCCTAAAAGGATGACGTGTGCTTTCACAATCACTAATATGTGTTAGTGAGTGTGAAAGCGCACGTGGTGCTTCTAGACTTGCTGCATGCCTCAGACCGGTCACAAATATCTGTATTTCTCTTCCGGTGTGTGTCACATTTTTGTTTAATTATTGCAGTTTTATATTTCTCCAACTTAACCGCATGCGCGCTAGCGGTTTTCCCGCTGCGCGCTGCGATTTTGAAAATCACGCGTTACATGACGAGCTCAGCTCGTCATCCGCGTAGCGCACGTTACGCCCGTGACGAGCTGAGCTCGTCATGAGCGTCGAAGAGGTTAAGTGATTTGCTCAGGATCACAGGATGAAGAGCCACGCTGAAACTCGAACCAGGTTCCCCAGGTCCAAAGTAGGCAGTTCTTAGCCCTTACGCTGCATCCTTTTCACAATCACTGCTCCATGCTGAAGAACACCCCAAGCGCAAACCCCCCATTCCCTCTCCCCCGTTTCCCCTAGCCTGAACAGAAGGGTTAAAGGAGTGTTTCAAACAGAGGGCGGGTCATCCCATATGCCGAGGATTCATTGGAATTAAGTGTGGCGTTTCCAATGTTTGCTGTAATTATGTGATGCTATTGTACAGATGGGTCATGGAAATTCGAATTAAGTACGCCATATTTTATTCAGAAATACCCTGGGACTCACCAGAGGCATCTGCTTCGTGGGCAGCCTTCATCCAGCAGTCTACCGCCGCGTATGACACCCCAATACCACAGCATCCCTCCGGGCATACAAAATAAATGACATTCAAACATGTACTTACAACACAACACTAAAGTTTGACCCTTTGAGTGACATTTTGTTTCAAGTGGCGCAAACCGGTCCTGCCAATGTAAGTGAATGCATTTCACGAATGACCCCTTTATGTGCACTGTTGGCCCCTCTATTAAAAAGGTACTACTATAGGAGGACATTTTCTACATTAGCACGTAATTCAGTTTATGCACCATAAAAGTCCGTTCTTTATTGATATATAGTATTCCTTTTGATTATGTCAAAAGTACTGAGTGCAGACAAACATCGTAAATAATCATGACCACTTTTATCCAGTACAGGGCTTACTTAGCATTCTGGGACTAGTAGTATTGTAAAACCAGGACCACAAATCCCAGAATGCAAGGGATACATCTATCAGCACTACTCGTGGCACAAGTAGCTGGGAATTGTGGAAGGTATGCTCATGCCTCTACGTTCCCAGGTGTAACCTGGGCCACTCCTCCTCCAGGTCTGTACCAACGTTGTGTCTCCACAACAAGGGGGGTTCTCAGCCCCTCTCCATGGCTTGCATTTTACTTTTCCCGTCTGAGACTGGCCCAGATTGTTCTCAGGGGCAGAACTGGCAGCTTCTTTTCCATGATCAGTCTCTACCCTGATGTTGACTGAGTGTGTTTAGGTGTCGGACTCTTTGCGCTTTGTCCACCACTCAAATTAATTTAATATTTCCCTCACAATCAAGCCGGAATCCCCATGTCAGAACCCCTGTCCCCCCACGTGCGGTCCAGTTCTTGTCGCACATAGCCTTGGCTGCAGCGCACAGAGACCTTACACTGCCACAGACAGAGGAAACAAATTAGAGGGAACATTGCAGGTAACTAGTTTTCTTACTCCTGTATTGGAACTTTTATAGATTTACATGCTTGCATCAAAGTATCATGCAAAAACAACAGAGTATGGACGGAACGCTGAACAAATCAAACACTTTCGCACTAAGCGGGATGGGTATGCTAGACGTGGGCCCCTTGTTTGCTGTGCCACTGGATTCAAGCTACCCTGGCTAATGAGTGGTGAGCTCAGGATGCTTGTGCCCGGTCTAGGGAAGATTGCTTTGTGCAGGGCTTCCTAAACTATTGTGCTGAGCCATTAAGGTGCTCAATTCTGTTTGCGCTGAGATTGCTTTTTGCAGGGCATCCTAAACTATTGTTCTATTTTGTTTAGGCATTCTATTGTGCGGAGCCATTAAGGTGCTCAATTCTGTTTGAGCTGGGATTGCTGTGTGCAGGGCATCCTAAACTATTGTGCTATTTTGTTTGCGCATACTGGTGCTGAGCCATTAGGGTGCTCAAACCAATTTTTTTGTGCCGAGTCATTTAGGTACTCAATTCTATTTAATTGTGTGAAGCCATTTGGGTGTTTAATTCAGTTTACGCTTTCTTGTGATGGGCCATTAAGTTGCCCAATTCTTTTTACGCTTTCTAGTGCTGGGATTGCGTTTTGCATGCATCCCAAACTATTGTGGTGGTAAACCTTTATATGAAGTGACTTGTTGTGACATTTTTAAGCTCGTTGAGAGAGCACCTTTCGCTCTCATCATTGCTTAAGTTTTCTAGTGATGATTTACGGAAACTATTCGCTCCATCTTTCCATTTGTTTTTGTCCGGTGTTGGACTGAAACCACGTTAAGTGAGGTTTTTCACTTATTGTTCTACACCATTCTTTTGTGTTCTCTTTCTTACCACTTGTTTCCTTAGATTTTATTCTCTCCGTTAGGGAGTGAGATGTGTGGTATCTTGCCTTCTTCTCATTCTGTCCTTTCTTTGTGTCTGTACTTTGCTGCTCAGCCAGTCTCTGTGATGTCATGGAATGTTCCCTCTTTGTATGTTTAAGTGTATCTGTCAGTTTATGCATGAGGCTGAGCAGCAGGGTTGCTGAAAAAAAGTTACTTACCTGTAACTACAGTTATCCAGTATTGGCATCTCTCACATGCCTGAATCAGAGTAGCAAGCAGTCACATCCAATATTTTGGCTGTTGAGGATGGTGGGTGAATTCTAAAACAGTGAACCTCTAATGTCTGAGTTAATACCAGAGTCACTTTAACAGCCAAACATGTGCCTACTGCTTTTCTTGGGGGGGGAATGGGGGTGAGGGGTTTAAAGGGATGGAAGAAATGAAAATGTAGATAACATAACATTAAAACGTAAGTTATTGCTTCTATACACGCATTTTCATATACAAAGCATTAGCGAGAGGAAAAGAAAACAGTGTAACTTGCAATACACCTTACCTAGTAATGTTTTACCTCATTCAGAACATGCAAGCATAGGAAATCACCATGAAAACAAAAGAATCTAAGGGTCAGAATGAGGCTTACCTTACTGGAAGAGATGGAGAAGCACCAGCTGGCCAACTGCTGCATCTTGTGCAGACTCCAGGGCAGTAATGCTACGTGAAGGTGTGAATGGTCCTCCAGGTTGTAGCACAACAGATTTTTTCCAGAGTAACTCCCGCGATGAGAACAGCTGGCCTGGCAACTGCCCTGGTGGAGGGAGCCTTCGCTAACCTTTCCAAAAAGGGTTGTTAGCTTTGACATGACAGAACTGTATCACAGCCGATTTCCTGCGATAGTGGCCTTTGTTATTGCAGTCCCTTCTCTGCCTTGGCCGAGGGAACTAATAATTAATCAGTTTTTGAAATGTCCTTCGTTCTCTGAAGGTACAACTTAAGGCAACGTTTGCCATCAAGCATATGTAGTGTTTGCACTGCAAGTGTTGATGGTTGTGGAAAAAAGGGCCGGAGTATAACCAGCTCATTGAGGTGGAATTATGACTGTACTTTAGTAATACATTTAGTTTTAGTCCATAGACTCACCACGTCTTCCTGAATATTAAAAAGGTTTTTTAATGGTGAATGCTTGGAGACCCTTCTGACTGAGGTGAGAGCTAGCAGAAGAGAGACTTTCCATGTTAGGAATTTCAATTCAATTTTATGTATGGCCTTTTCATGAGTTGTGCAAGGGCCACGTTGAGGTTTCATTCCGATAGAGGTGCTCGCACTGCAGGATAAGTACAGAACAGTCCCTACAGAAATTGTTTGATCAGGCTTGAGGCACAATGAGAATTGGCACTGGAAGCACTTCTATAGCGAGAGATGGAAGCCAAATGCACCTTAACTGAGGCAAAAGGGAAACCAGACTTTGCCAATGAGAGGAGATATGATCAAATCTGTTGCGAGACCCCCTTGAAATGGATGCAGGCCATTTCGTTGTCACCAAAAACAAAACCTTTTCCATTTCATCTTGTACATTTTATTGGTACTTTTCGACCTAGAATTCAAGAGGATGTCTATATTTCTGCGAAATGTTTATGTCCCTAAATTCCAGGAACTCCAGGAATTGGAGAGGGGGGACATCTGCAGACGTATGGTTCGGTCTTCTGAAAGATGAAGTCCCGGGAACCAATGTTACCTGGGCCACCTGGGCACCATGAGAATCAGGCGACCTCTCTCCAGCTTCATTTTGGTCAGTACTCTGGGGATCAAGGGGACAGAAGGGTGGGGGGGTGAGGGAAGGTGTAGGCATATATCCCTGACAGTCAAATTGAAAGGGCATTGACCTGAGACCCCAGGAAGGGGAACCTGCTGGATTAGGACCAGCATTTGGCGTTGATGTCTGTGGCAAACCAGACCAGAGCTTGCTTTCCCCAAGGAGCAAATACTGAGTTCAGCTGGAATTGGTTGAGTTCCCATTTGTGGCAATTGCCTGTAGCTCTGCTGAGAACATCTGCTAGCGTGTTGTGAAGGCCTGGAACATGCTCAGCCCTGAGAAATCCCATGCCCGTTGCCAAGCTCCATATTTCTTACGCTTCCGGAGAAAGCATGAGAGATTTGGTTCCTCCCGGTTTGTTTATGTAGAACATACTGGTCGTATTTTCCATACGGACAAGTACGGAGGCACCTCCTATTCTCCGTAGAAAGGCCTGTAAAGAGGAATATAGCCTTGAACTCAAGGCTGTTGGTATGACTGAGAATTGGATGATTTGCTTTGGAGATCCTGTAAATGACCTCCTCGGCCTTCCATGGAGGCATCCGTTCAGTATGTAATCTGGTATTTCTTGTAAGAAAGCGAGGCCCTTGGAAAGGTGTGGAGTGTGACACCACGACTGCATTGCTGGTTTCATTGCCAGAGTTATTACAATGAATGCAGACCTTTGCAGCCACTGTTTCTGAAGCTCTTCCTGCAGAGGTCTCATTTTGAGCCTGGCTAAAGGAACTAGGTCAATTGCTGACTAACACAGCCCCGAGGAGCGACTTCTCCATTTCTGTGAGAGGGTACTTTTTTCTTTCTTCTTGAGATTGTCTTAGCAAGCTGATGTAGACGTGCCCATCGCTCGTTCGATAGAAAGGCCTTGCATCAGATCGTGTCCAAACTGGCTCCCAGAAATGGTGTCATTTGACTGGGAAGCAATGAAGACTTTTTGATGTTCACTGTCAGCCCTAGTCTGTTGAATAGACGGAGACAAGCATTAGCGGTTCTGGCCGCTTGATCTGCTGTTGGTGCCTTCAGGAGCCAATCGTCCAAGTAGGCCAATACTTGGTGACCTTGAGAACGTAGGGCTGCGGCCACTGGTGCAAGTCATTTTGTAAATTTTTAGGGTGCTGACTTCAGGCTGAAAAGGAAATCCTTAAATTGGTAGTGGGCACCAGCTACCGCGAACCGGAGGAATTT
The DNA here is from genome assembly GCF_964261635.1 of Lissotriton helveticus. Lineage (NCBI taxonomy): Eukaryota > Metazoa > Chordata > Amphibia > Caudata > Salamandridae > Lissotriton > Lissotriton helveticus. The sequence continues at coordinate 592,032,291 of NC_136063.1, read as the reverse complement.
TTCGGTGTTTCCGATGGATGGAGCTGTGAAAGAATGGTTCTTCTAAATCGAGTGACGTCATATAGTCTCCATTGTTGAGGCGGCGCAGGATCTCTGCTAAGGTTACCATCCTGAATGTTTGTTTTTTCAGATACTTGTTGCACTTCCTGAGATCCAGTATTGGTCTCCACTCCCCTGATTTCTTCATTATTAAGAAAAAACAGGAGTAGAAACCCTGACCCCTTTGTAGAGGTGAAACTTCCTCGATTGCACCTTTTGAGAGCATGATCGTTACTTCCTTGCGCAATAAGTAAAGACTAGGGGGAAGGGTTACCTTGGATGGAATAGTTGGAGGTTTGCTTGTGAACTCCAGAGTATGACCAAAGGAAATTGGTTCCAACACCCATTGGTCTGGTCTCATGTTATGTTCTTCCATTGCTAGTAGAAATTGCTAATCTTCATAAACCACAGGAGGGATGGAGGGCGCAGGAGCTGGTACCTGGTGTTCATCATTGCTTCCTTCCATTGTCCCGCCCCTGGGACAGTGTTCTCTTGCAGGCCCCCTTGATGGGAGAAACCAGCTGTCGCATATTGACGGTAGGCAGAGGGTGGATAAGCCTGCCTGTATTGCGCCCGATAGGGCTGGCATTGCCGTTGCCTCTGAAAACCTCCTCTGTATGCAGGAAACCCGCGTCCTTTCGCTCCCTTGAAGGGCATTTTTCTATACTGGAGGGTGGTGAATAATTTTGCTGCGTCAGTGTCCGATTTTATGGATAGCTGCGCATCGTCGATATGCTAGCCAAATAAAGAATCTCCATGGAATGCCATGTCCAAGATTTTTGTTTGAACTTCTGGCCTGAAGGTGTTGGCCTTCAACCACCCCTCGTGTTTTAACACTGCTGAGCTTGCCAGTTCAGAAACCGGTGTTGGCTATATCCATAGCACAGTCAATGGTCTCCGAGGCCACTCGTTCACCCTCTATAAGGATCTTTCTTGCTTTCTATCTTCAGGGATGAGGTCCAATACCGCTGCCATATCTAACCACATCTGTCTGTCGTAACAGCCAACGATAGCCAGAGCGTTGGCTGCCCAAATGGTAACAGCAGCCATAGTTAAACGCTTACCACTTATGTACAATTTGCGCCCTACTTGTCCGTAGGAGCAGAGATTGGAGTAGCCAGATTTTTCTATCTCCTCTGCGCTGCCTGCAAATAACAGAATCCAGCTAAGTGTGACCAGTCAGGCAAGAAGGTGAATCTTCAGGGGCCCTGTACTTCTATTCGAGGGAGCACTGGTGTTACTGTGGACGGCTTTTAATTATATTCTTACTCCCTCCTGCCAGATATAATCTATTATAGGGATCGTACAAATAGATTTTCTGGTTTCCTCAAAATCAAACCGAAAGTAATTTGTATGTTTAACAACCATAAGGAGATGGAACCTATTGGACGCTCTCTTCAAGTAGGCCGAGGAGTAGGAGGGATACCTGTATTGTTGATATCCTCCCCTATATGCCGGCATACCTCGTCCTTTGCGTCCATTAAAGGAAGTCTTCCCGAACTGCAGTATTCCGAGTGACTTTGTAGTGCCTTCATCCTTTTTTATGACCTGTAGGGCCTCGTTCACATGTTTGCCAAATAAACCTTGCCCATTGTAGGGAAGGCCTAAGATCTTATTCTGTCCTTCAGGACGAAAGGAAGTAGCTTTAAGCCAGCCTTGTCTTCGGAGTACTGCTGTACCTGCAAGATGGCAAAATGCAGTGGTCGCAATATCCATGGCATAGTGAATTTCTGCTGATGCCCTCTGTCCTTCCTGCAAAACCTTTTTTCCTTCTAATTTGGCCTCTTCAGGATGCTGGTCTATGTATGGTGTGATGTCCACCCATAACGGTCTTTTATATCTGCCCAGTACAGCCAGGGAACTAGCTGCTCTCACTGTTAAACCTGACATGGATGAAAATATTATCCAGATGTTGTCTAAATGTCTGCCCCTCTTGTCAGGAGGAGCAGAAATCAGGGTGGAGGGGTTTGATTGCCTTTGAGCTGCCTGTTTGATTACTGAATCCAACTTGGGATGTCCAGTTAGACAGGCCGGGGCATCCTGCGAGGCCATATATATTTTTTAATCAAGCCATGGAAGAACTGCTGTGACTACAGCTGGGCTTCTCATCACTTTTAGACTTTCATCCCAAAAGTAGCCCACCATAGGCATGGAGCACACACCCTTTTAGAACGGTACCTTCAAGTCGTATCAAAAAAATGTTTTGTTTGAATGGCATAGAAAGCGAAAATCTATTGGCTGCTCCCTCTCGAGCAAATTGTGAAAGTCTCTAATGTCTGATCGAGGGGACTCTGCAACCGAGATGTTGGGGTTGGTATAGACTGTTGCGGTGGAGGTGACCTGGCAGACGTAGATGGATGGAGAACAGTTGGAAACCTTTCCCTATAATCCAACAGCATAGATTGCCAATAGGAGATCTAAGAACTGGGCATACAAATTATGGCCTTGTGAAATGGTTGTTCCTGAGTGGCATAAGACTGTTGATCATAGTCCTGATCATAATATTCATCCTCTTCCTCCTGGCATTTAACATGTAACTGGGAGGAACTGTTTGCCATTTCAAAGGGACCATCATCATCAGATTCCCTTTCCTGTTCCAAAAGGTGAGTAGGTTTAAGGAGTGTCACTTTGCTAGGAGAGATGTGCTCAGGGGTTACCTGAGATCATTTTTTATTTTTCCTTCGTTGACTGTGTTGTCAACAAGGCTGTCGATGGCATCAAAGATTTAGCCGTTGGTGGAACTGCTGTCAGTTGAGACTTGGGTAGCAGAGCTATCATTGGGAGAGCCTTAGTCGGAGGAGCCATCGTGGGCCCTGAGATTAGTATCGACAGAGGAGACCTTGTTGGCACGGTCGACGAGGCAATGGTCAGTGAAAACAGTCTAGCAGGTGAGGCTGTGGACATCAATGCCATGGTTGAGACTTAGGATAAAGTGGACAGCGAAGAGACTGATGTAGTTACCTTCATTGATGATGCAGCTGTATACAATGTCGTTGAGGGTGCCGCCACTAACACTTTCGTCGACGGAGAAGTGGCAGTCGATCTATCTGAGTGAGAAGCTGAGGAGGGCTTCTTAAACTCACAAAAGACTTTAGAAGGTGGCATAGGCGGCTCTAAATATGCCCTTTTAGCCCTTTCAGAGGAGCCATGACCTTTTTTGTCTTTAGAATGAGGCTTGTATCTTTGAGGTAATTTGGAGGGGCTGCTGCCTTTAAAAGACCTGTGGGTAAGGCTTTTTGAGGCTTTCTTAAGCTGTTGCGAAGAGGATGAAGAAGGTGATCTCTCTCACTTTTTTATGACCTCCCAGAAGAAGAATAGGAGTCCTCACTGTCTGAATCCGAAATTATCTCCTTTCTTGTTTTGAGATTCTGGCGCCATCTCAGAGGCTGCCCTCTCTGTTCTTTAAAGTATTTGAAGAAACGGTATGACATGCCTTACAGTCTTTTGCGGAGTGATCTGGGTACAAACATTAAATACAATTGTGGTGAGGGTCTTCAGAATCTAATCTTTTAATGCCACAAGAACTACGGTCTCTGAAGAGACTTTCCTTCTTGTCAGACATGGTGTTTTAGCTGAAAAAAAATAAAGGTTAAAACCTTTGCAGTAGTCATGAAATAAAGATTGAGGCCTAGCATCTGAAGAGAAAGATGAGCAGGGCTCAGTGGAGACTCCCTAGCACGACGTGCGGTAGAAAATCTGAGGTACTGGAGCTCCTATCAGGAGTGTTCTAAAGGGTGTTGCAGCCTGATTAGCTGGAAGACAAGCCTGGTATCTTTTTTTTTGTTTAAATTTCTTTTATTAGTTTTCCACGAAAAGAAATGAGCCATTGTGCTCCACAATCATCGGGTTGCAACCCGGCATAATGTCATGGCGTGCTTCAGGCCTGAACAACAACAACAAAAGGGGAAACAAAAAAAAATCCTCTATCACCCCCTCCTCAGAAAGAAAGAAAGAAAGAAAGAAAGAAAGAAAAAAAGGTGACAACCTGAAACGAAAAGGAAGTGTCACGGTCCAAGAATCAGATTCCATAAGGGACTAGGTAGTGGATGCAGCAGCTGTAGGTGTTGGTGGGGGATTCGCTAATCTGAGCAGTCAAGATATTTGGGACAGGTGAGCTCCGTAAATTCGGACATCAAGAGTGTAAGAAGGGACGCCCATAGCTTGTGGAATGAAGCCCCAGGGTTGGTTAATGAGAGAGAAATCTTCTCCAACCCTAGAATGGACCATGATTTATGAAGCCAACCTAATCGTGTAGGGACTGTAGTGGAACCCCAATGTGGGAGCATGTTTTGTAAAGCAGTGCCTAGTGTTAGCGCCATCTATTTACCGCTCCAAGAGGTAAGTGGGAAGGTGATGGCATGGGGGAGGCCCAAGAGAATGTACGCTGGGAATCTCGGGTTCTGGGTGTCACAGTGGGAGTCAATCTCATCTAGGTTTTGTTGCCAGTGTGTCCCTAGATTAGGGCACTCTCAAAGCAAGTGAGTGAGCGTGCCCGGCGCACCACAGGCCCGCCAGCACAGTGGACTATGTAAGGGGTGGCCCCTATGAAGCCTTAGGGGGGTTAAATACGAGTAGCTGGCCAACTTAGTGGCCGCTTCAATAGATGCAACGTTGCGGGCTGTGCGGCGAGCTCGGAAGTAAATGTCCTTCCATTCTTTCGATGAGTTCCCTGCCCAGTTCCCCCTCCCAACGCAAATGGACGGGGGATTTCCCTGTATCTGAGGTGTTTCGAATAAATTTATACAGATCTAATGTTAGACGTGTGTCGTTATGTCTTGTAATTAACCATTTCTCATACTGCGTAAGCAGTCTCTGTGCACCCTCCCACTCCCCTCCTGCACAACCCAATGTCGTATCTGTAAATACCGATAGCGCTCCGTTTCGAGAAGCTCATGATCAGTATGGAATTCTATGAAAGGGCACGGTTCAGAAAGGTCGAAATAAATGGCCTATTGAGCGGGTAGCCTCCGTCATCCAGTGATGAAATTCCTCATAGTCTAGGCTGGGAAAGAAATCTGGGTTCTGTACAATGGGCGTAATAGGAGACGGGAAAGTCATGAGCCCCCTGGCGATTGCAGTTCTATCCCAAGCTAACATTATTGGCCGGGTGACCTCTGATAAGTACGAGTTGCGGGGCCGTCCCTTGCGGGATAGGAAAGGGCACCCCACAATGATCGGGCTGCAAGGGATCTATCCATAAATAACCAGTGTTTCTCAGATTTGGGGCGTGAGTGACCACTCCACTAGAGCTCTCAACTGAGCCGCCCGCCAGTATGCCAAAAGATCAGGAACCCCCAGGTCCCCATCCACCGGGTCTCTGCACGTAAGAGCTCAACGCAGCCGAGCCCTTTGGTCCCCCCACATAAAGCGCTCCATGTCCCTCTGCAGGTCACGGAGAACACCGGGGGGGGGGCATCAGGGGAAGAGTGTGGAATAGGTAGAGAATTTGAGGCAGTAGCACCATTTTTACTGCCGCTATCCATCCCAACCACGAGAGGGAGTGGAGTCGCCAACTGCGGAGGGAATCTCGGACTTGCTTCAGTAGTATTGTGTAATTCGCCTGTCTAGTGGTAGAAATGGTGAGGGCTACCCAAAGGCCCAGGTAAGTGATAGCATCATGGACCCACTGAATCTGGTAACTACGCTTAAGAAGATCCAGTGTCCCGGGTTCTGGCGATAGAATAAGAGCTTGCCACTTGTGCATATTTATCTGGTAGCCCGAGGCGAGGGCAAAGCGGGCTAGTTCATCTAAAATAGATGGCTGAGATTCCCGAGGGTGCTCAAGGGTCGCCACCACATCGTCGGCATACATACAATTTGTGCTCCGAGCTCCCGAAGCGTGCTCCTTTAATGGCTGGATCATCAAGGACTCTTTGAGGTAGGGGTTCCAAATAAAGGGCAAAGAGGAGTGGCGAAACGGACACCCCTGCATATGGAGAGAGCCGCTGATGCCACACCGTTCACCCGAACCGTAGCTGGCGGGTTCGCATAACTCTGAAAGATACAATCAATAAAGCGGTCCGGAAGGCCAAAATGCACCAACGTAGTTCGAATGTATGGCCAGTGGACCCTGTTGAACGCCTTTTCAGCGTCGACAGAGGATCGTGCGTTCCGCCAGGAAGCTCTCCGAACGATCCATCAAGTGGAGGAGTCGTTTGGTTTTATCGGAGCATTGTCGCCCCCCCGAAACAAAGCCGGATTGATCCAGATCTATCAGACCGGGGAGATGACGAGAGAGTCTGGCTGCTAGAATGCCAGCAAAGATCTTTAAGTCCACATTGAGTAGAGATATAGGGCGGTAAGAGCTGCAAAGACTGGTGTCCATCCCTGGTTTGGGAATTACAGTTATCAAGGCCTCGAACATAGAGGAGGGGAAGGAAGAGGCTGATGACGGCCCGACTGAGTTAAAACACGCGCTAACAGCAGGGCTTACGTCCCACAAAACTTCTTATAAAAACCAGAGGTGAACCCATCAGGGCCTGACAATTTATTGAGTTTCAGGCGAGCAATCGCCGATATAACCTCTTCCACTCGGTTGGGGGCCTCTAAGTGAGCCCCCTGAGAAGGCAACAGTTTAGGAGTAGGTACACCGTGGAGGTAGTTGGCAGGTACAGTCTCAGGCAGAGTTTGTGCCGAGTACAGTGTTTCGTAAAATCGTCTGAAGGCCTCCACAATCACACTGTCCTCGCTACTCTCACCCCTCCTCCCTCCCCCCTCCCCCCTCCTCCTCCTCCTCCCCCCCCCTCCCCCTACCCCCCCTATATGAACAGAAACATAGCTGCAGCACTGTCTACAGGACTATGAATGGGGAATTAACACTGGGAACAGAGACAGAAGTGCATCACTGCCTAGAGTTGTAAGACTGGGGGATTTACTGATGGGACCAGAGAAACAGTTAGCTGCACTGTCTGGAAGACTTAGAATGAGCCATTACAGACAGAACCAGAGTAGCAGCTAGCAGCACTGTGTAGAGGACTTAGAACGAGTAATTACCACTGAGACCAGAGAAGCCGTTAGCAGCACTGCCTAGAGGAATTACCGACAGGACCAGAGAAGCAGCTAGCAGCATAGTCTAGAGGATTTAGAATGAGGATTTACCAATGGGACCAGAGAAGCAGGTGCAGCACTGTCTAGAGGACATGAAATGAGGAATTACTGATGAGACTAGCTCAGCAGTGTCTAGAGGACTAAAATTAAGGAATTACCAACGGGACCAGAGAAGCAGATGGTAGCACAGCCTTGAGGACTAAGAATGAGGAATTACCACTTGGAACAGTCAGCTGCAGCAAAGCCTAGAGGACTTAGAATGAGGAATTACTGAGGGGACCAGAGAAGTACCTAGCAGAACCATTTAGAGGACTAAAAATGAGGAATTACCAACGGACCAGAGAAGAAGCAAGCAGCACTGCCTAGAGGACTAAGAAAGAGGATTTACCGACCAAAGCAGCAGGTGCAGCACAGTCTAGAGAACTAAGAATGAGGAATTACCAAAGGAACCAGAGAAGCAGCCAGCAGCACTGCATAGAGGACTAAGGATGAGGAATAACCAGGAGGAGGAATCGACAGCTTAGGATAGTTAAAACCTTGTCTCCCTTATCGTGCGTCATTAATTCATCACCTAAGGCCACAGGCAAATGAGATTCAATCTCATGCAAGTGGAGGAAGCCCACTGAGCAAGATTTCGGCTCAGACCATCTTCTAGGAATTGGGAGAGTTTCTGCTTTATACATGTGTATTACTTTGGATGGGAAAGGAAGAAGAAGAAACAGACAAAAGGAGACGGATGTTTGCAATTTGGCTAACCAGTGGCAATTGCTTGGGGTAGCATCTCAGCCCATTGTGCTATTGCTCACCATGTCACCTCAGTTTGGACCCAGCCATATGCAAATCAGTCTTGTCCCTGCTCTACATGGGATACGTCCAGCCCAAACTGCCAGGCCAGGTCTTCCCTGAATTGGAACACAAGCAACCCAGGATCAGTTTCATCCTAGTTATGGGCTCATCAGCCAGGTACAGCTTTGTTCCAGTGACAGTTACACGGAACACACGTCTGGGCATACCAATGTCACTTAGGGCAGAGCATGGAACACACAAAAGGTGATGGGAGGAATGCTTTGCACTTTGTCTAATCACTGGCAATCGATCGGGTAGCATGCCAACCCATCGTGCCTTTACTCACCAGGAGTAAGAAAACAAGTTACTTACCTGTAACTTTGGTTCCCCAGTATTGGTAACTTTCATAGATTCCCATGCTTTGTATCATTCCCCGTCGTCGGAATGGGAGCCTCGGTAGTATAAAAACCATAGAAACAAAAGAGAAACCTAGGCCTAGACCTCATCTCATTTTGTATCCTATCACCCTCTTTTTGTAAAAAGAGACCAAACCTTTGCCAGGACCAATCAGAGCAGTCTCACCCTCTAGAACCTTCCTGAGAGAGCTCAGAGCCTCAGATGTTTGTAGCCGTTGTGCAAACTGCCACTATCTCTGTAAAAAGACTGAGCTTTCCCAGGGGAGGAGGGTGGGCGCATGGGAATCTATGAAAGTTACCAATACTGGGTAACCAAAGTTACAGGTAAGTAACTTGTTTTCTTGCCCCAGTATTGGAACTTTCATAGATTCCCATGCTTTGTATCAGAGTAGCTAGCAGTAAATTACCAAGAACACATTTTGTAAATACATGGCATCACATGACCATATCAGCAATACATATAGCATAAGAAAACCAACAAAATGTGCTCACCAGGATGGAGGGATCGTAGGGAAAGCTCACCTCTCAATGAAAAAGATTCCGCAGGACTGCCTGACCAACAGCTGCGTCGTCTCGTCCTGCAGACTCCAGGCAGTAGTGTTTCGTGAAGGTATGAGTACTGCTCCACGTTGCTGCCCTGCATATGTCCTTAATGGCAACTCCCGAGAAGAGAGCCACCGACGATGCCACAGACCTCGTGGAATGTGCACGGACTCTACTGTCTAGTGGCTTGCCCGCTTCCTGATGACAGAATTGAATTGCACTGGAGATCCAGCGGGAAATGCCACTCTTCGCCAAAGGAAACGCCTTCCGTGGGGCGCTGTAGGACACAAACAACTGGGTTGACTTCCGAAAGGGACGTGTGCGCTCGAAATAAAATTTTAAGCATCTTTGAACGTCCAAAGAATGTAGCGTGTGTTCCGCAGGCGTAGAAGGATGTGGAAAGAAAAATTTTAACATCAAAGGTTCATTCAAGTGGAACTCCGATGGCACCTTAGGGATAAACTTGGGATTGGTGCGAAGAATAAGACCCTCTTTTTAGGTCGAAGCACGACCTGCTTCAATGCGTAAGCATTGATTGCAGTCGTCTTCGACAACTATTGCTACCCGTTTTTGGGAATGTGGACAGGAGAGGGTGCACGAGCGCAGATTTGCTCAGTTTTGACCTCGTGAGCGCGCACGGCGCCGCGCCCCTCTCCTGCCTCATTCCCTTGGCAAACACACTGCACACTCACGCATGCGCACATACACAGGCATACACAGGCACACACACACTGCATACACACACGCAAGGCCACGCGCACACACACAGACACACAGACACACGCACAGACACATTCGAACACACACAGACACACGCGCGACCCCCACCCCCACCACTTACCGGGCTCTTTCGGCGTGTTCAGTGTGTAATCTACGGCAGCGCTGGTACCAGGGGGCAGGACTTCACTTCCGGGGCTCCCTCCAGCACCTGGGAGCCCCGGGCTGCGGAGAGGCCATCAGTCGGCCGGCTCCACTTCTTCCTCGGCGGCGGCGGCTGTGGCGGCGGGCGGGACTTCCTGCCGGATTGCAGGCCCCGCCCCCGTCTCAGGCAAAAGTGCCTGACTTCCGTTTTTTTTTATTGGCTATGAGGCCATCGAGAGGCTTTGTTGATGTCAGTAGCCGGAAGATCCTGGTGCCTGCCCCATGTGAACTGGATAGCTGCTGGCGGGTAGATTTCCCTAAGGCGGGGAAGTGTAAATGATACAGACCCGCATATTGCCGTGGTTTCCTTATTATTATATTAATATATTACTCATATCCCTGGCAGGTGCCTTTGTGTGCCTGAAATTATCAACGCTGCCGCCCGGTCCACAACAGGAAGTCAGGCAGGCCGGGGGCAGGACCGCGGGACAACAGGAAGCCGACGGGAGCCCACCCCGCGCTCCTGCATCACCAAAGGGAGAGCCCCGGAGAAGAGGAGCCCCACCCGCCGCACCAAGCAGAGTCCGGCCGCAGCGAGTGAGAGCCCCGAGGACCGGGAGCTCTCCTGCCCCAGCTGCCGTCCGGTGAGTGGGGCACTGTAGTGGCAGTGGGGCAGTGTTCTAGTTGAGAGCCTGCAAGCCTCTCGAGAGGCTCCGGGCGGCATTCCTGTGGTGACAGAGTGGCCCCGAGAGGCAGCGGGCCGCTCCAGCGGTCATTTCCACGTCTGGGCACTTTGCCGGTGCCCGATTCCCTCCCCCGGTGTGTTCTCAACGTGCGGGGGCATTCCTCCAGAGTCCACGAGACTCCAAAGAAGGGGCAAGTTGGTCTTCGAGCCCCGAGGCTCCAGCAGGCGGCAAGTTGCTTCCACGAGCCCAGTGAGGCTCAGGGGGCATATGTGTTGACGAGGCCCGATAGGCTCAAGGCGGTATTCTGTTGATTTAGAGCCCACCAGGCTCACGGGCATTGCAAGTGTTTTGAGTCTCCTGAGCGGTCTGTATCATTTTTACTTCCGTAACAACCTGTGTGCTTCCCCCACATCGGCCCTTGACGTTTATGCATTCATCTCTTCCTCGCTGTGTTGGTCTGAAAAGCCGCTTGTCTGCCATGCTGCCTGCCGTAGTAGCGGAAAGTCCAATGTTTTCGACTCTCGCCTTCAAGAAAAGACAACCAACACTACTGCGTGCTTTGTGTTGTGTTGACTTTATTCGTAGTCTGCCTTTTGATGTTCTGCCTTTTACTGATGAGCCTGCTCATGACATACGTTTGAAAGAGAAGATCACAGTGTCAGAAAGGACGTCTTATTAACATTTTTCAGCAGAACAAAAATGCTGTGTGGCAGATTTATTGTTAACGATTCCCAGAAATGTAGAGTCTGCTATAATTTTATGCAATATATTTGTGATTCTAGGGAGCCGATGTACTTCAGCTCAGTCTGAGTGTGCACGATAGTGTGCGTGGGACACGAGCGCGCGGTAGCCAAGTGTAAAGGTGCTCTTCTTCCCTCACACGAGGGAGACGAAATGCTGCTGTACTCCTCTGTAGTCCTTGTTTTGCCACTCTTCTCACACAAGAGCCCAACAGAGCCGCCCGGCTGCTGTGCCTCCTTGGCGCTGCACAGCTATTTGTTTCACACGGGCTCCAACCCTGCTGTGGCTCTTTGTTTTGGCAGGCTCTCTTTATATATGTATGTTCTCCCTGTCGAAATGTATGGCTGCCAATGCGACTCCCCCCTTTCTTCAGTAAACCATCAGGCGTCAAATGTAATGTTACCAAGAGAAACGGTGTCCATGTATTTCGAAACCAGGATAGGCCAGTGGACCACGATCTTGTATTTAGATTGCAGTGTGCTTTATGAGCATGGGTGCTAATCCTATGTCAAGACACACGTTTGGGTTTACGTTTTTTAAATATTTAAAATGTTGTAAAAGGTTCCTTTATTAAGTTTGCATTGGCTGATTAAATTCTGTTCAGGAAGTATTTTATTCACAGTAGCTCATTTCCCCATCCCATTATAATACTTATTACGGCTCAAAAACACAGCTTTAATGATATCACATTCTCTTAGAACTTTTTGGGGATTGCGCCTTAAGCACTATTTTATGGCCTTGCTGCTTTCACATGCATCCTTTCTGCTGCAGATTGCCCTCACAACTTCTATTGTGAACAACAGAATCTGCACTTACTCTTCCAAGTCACATTACTTGAATGATTTAAGGCAATACATTCAGGTTACATTATAATTTGTAGGTGTTGGTTTCAAATGCTCTTTCTGGCAGCATCTTCCAGTTCTATGTTAGTAAATATGATTTGAAACGCTGCAGAGGGTCTTGTCCAGCCATTATGTATTTAACAATTCTATTCAGTTTCAAAAGCTGCTATTTACAATAGTTCGATTTCACTTTTCATTAAAAACAATCTTACTGCAGCTAATACAGATCATGCGTACTCTGCATAATTTTAAGAGGTGTGTACCTATGCTACTTCTCTATGAGTGAAGCAAATGTGTGACCCTCCGCAACTATCAATTTTTAATGTATTTTCTTAAAGCATAAGTAAATACAATTAAAAACAGGTGAAACCTATTGATTTCACTGCAGACCGCCATCTGAATTGCCTTTTAAATCTGTATCATCAGTGTTGGATTTGGTGGCTCTTTTACTGCTTCCGGGCAGAGTAAATCAGACCATTTATAAATGGCTACTGCTTATAAACAGTCAAAGTGTTCAACAATTGTATAGCTCTGTAATCCCTAGTTGTTTTTTTTGCAAGTTATTTAAGACACTCCCTTTATTACATTACCCACGCTTCTGGCGTTACCCTTTCAATCCACTTTTTGCTGCTGTACTGTCCCTCACATTTTAGCAAATTAAGGCGTTATGTGGGGCTGTTAGGGCAGGACGATGGTAGGTGGTATTGCAAGTTATTTCACCCTTCGCCCCCTCTCAACCCATTGTAACCTCCTTCAGCGCTGTGCACCCCTTCACACACTCGCACATAGCGGACGATCACTGCGTGCTCTCAGAGAGGCCAGGTATTGGATGGGCGTACATCAGCCGTGTGATGTGACTACAGGCCAGGTAATGTCCCCCAAGTGACTTGTGTTCCCACTATCTTTCCGCAGCTTGCACCTGTTTAGTCCTCCCATGCACCCAAATGTGCTGTATTATACCGCATAATTTAGCCTCTTTTTTTAATTTTTATTTTTTATACCCAACGCTGCCGCATACTATAGCCCAAGCTCTCTCTCTCTCTCTCTCTCTCTCTCTCTCTTCCACACCTTTTCTCTCTCTCTCTCTCTCTCTCCTCCCGTGTCTATCTCTCTCTCTCTCTCTCTCTCTCTCCTCCCCTCCCTTCCCTCTCTCTCTCCTCCCCTGTGTCTCTCTCTCTCTCTCTCTTCCACACCTTTTCTCTCTCTCTCTCTCCTCCCGTGTCTCTCTCTCTCTCTCTCTCTCTCTCTCTCTCTCTCCTCCCCTCCCTTCCCTCTCTCTCTCTCCTCCCCTGTCTCTCTCTCTCTCTCTCTCTCTCTCTCTCTCTCCCCTCCCTTCCCTCTCTCTCTCCTCCCCTCCCCCCAGCCCGGAATACAGTACCACTGTGATCACAAAATTCTTAAGCACCCTGCAACACTGGGGATTTACAGGAATCCAAACACCAGCGTAAAGTACTCCAACAACAATGACGTCTGTCTTATAAATGTCACAAAAAAATGTTAATATTTCACTTCTGTTCTTGGATTTTCGTGAAAATACAACACATATTGCATTACAAATGCTATAGGTGTCACATTTGTGAAAGTTAAAACTATTGGCATTGTAAATGACAAAGCTATTACTTTAGCTATTTTCACAACCAACACATAAATAAAAAAAAATTAATTTACAATACCAATGGCTCAAACTTTCCTAATGCGAGACCTATTGCATTGCAAATGCTTGTTTAAATTGCAGGAATGGATGCACTATGGAGAGGGCTTGAAGCTCACTCACTCTTCTCGCTGATGTTAGAGCCAAGAGGAGGGCAAGTTTCCAAGACAGGAACTTCAAATCCGCTTTGTGCACAGGCTCAAACGGAGCTTTCATGAGTTGAGCCAGGACAAGGTTGAGCTGCCAAACTGGTGGAGGCGGACGAACTGGCGGATACATCCGGAATAAGCCCTTTAAGAATTGTTTAACGATCCTAGAGGACCATAAGGAAGGACCTGAAGAACTGCGTCAAAACCTTGATATGGCCGCTAGATGTACCCTTACTGAGGAATGTGCCAAGCCAGACTTAGTCAGAGATAGTAAATATGGCAACAACTGATGAGGTTGAGATTTGTAAGGATGGAGCCCTTGACCTTGACACCACAAGCAGAATCGTTTCCATTTTGCCTTGTAAGTCTTATTGGTACTTGGTGCTCTGGCCTGAGACAAAACCTCTCTGCATTCCTGGGAGAGGGTTAGATGACTGAACTCTCTGTGGTCAGGAGCCACGCCGTCAAGTGGAGCGATTTCGGGTCCGGATGGTAAACCTGCCCCAGACTCCTTGACAACAGGGACGGAATGGGTTGTAAGCGAATCGGAAGAGCTTGGGAGAGCCTCAGAAGCTCTGTGTACCAGAATTGTCTGGGCCATGCTGGAGCAATTAGAATCATTGTGCAGGGCTCTGCCTTCATCTTCCTGAGGACTCGAGGAATGAGGGGGATTGGAGGAAAAGCGTAAAAGAATGCGCTGTACCAAGCCATCGAAAGAGCGTTCCCCAGGGACCCCTGATGGTGAATTTTGCTTGCGTAAAACCGGCATTTGGCGTTCTCCGGCGAAGCAAAGAGGTCGATGGCTGGCGTCCCCCAAACCGAGAACACCCTGTCTAGAATGGACTGATTCAATTCCCACTCGTGAGTCACTTCTGTCTGTCGACTCAGGGTATCCGCCTTGACATTGAGTGATCCCGCCAGGTGTTCGGCTGTCAGAGTGATGTTGTGTAGAATCGCAAAGTCCCAGATCCGTTGAGCCTCTGTGGACAGAGTTTGCGATCTGGTACCTCCTTGCTTGTTGACGTAGTGCATGGCCGTCGTATTGTCCGTCCGGACCAGCACTGTATGGTTGCGAACTCTGGGGAGGAAAGCCTGCAAAGCCAACCGAATGGCCGTCAGCTCCAGGAAATTGATATGGCACCGGCGCTGTTCTGGACTCCAGTGGCCACTGACTTGAAGCTCTCGGAGCACTGCACCCCAGCCTTCCAACGAGGCGTCTGTGGTCATGATCATGGGTGAAGGTGAAATCCTGAATGTCAGACCTTGGGCGATATTGTTATGTTAAAATTTTGTTAGAGCGCAAACAGCTGCCCCAGCAACGGGGCGTCCCGGCGCTAAACCATGAAATAACAGCTGAGGGGGAAGGGAAGGAGCAGCGAGAGGCCTAGGGCATAGGGAACAGATGAGTTTTAATTGCCTTACGGAAGGCAAGCAAGTTATTCAGGGAACGAATGTGCAGGGGCAGAGAGTTCCAAAGTTTGGCGCCCAAAACTTTGAAGGAGCGGCCACCCATTCGGCAGAGCTTAGTTCGAGGAACCGATACAAGGTGTTGACCTGAAGAGCGCAAATTACGCTGAGGAGTGTAGGGTACCAAGAGTGGTCTCTTAGAAGCCACCATTCGGTCGCCTTCTTCATTGTCGATGTTACCAACACCTTGTCATTAAATGACCCCTCTGCCTGGTGCCATTGCTTGTCTAGTTCTTCCTGCAGAGGACGCATTCGTAGCCTGCAATGCGGTACCAATGGTATGCAGGATGACATCGACCCGAGAAGGGATTTGTATTGGCGGACTGAAAGGTATTTCTTGTGGTACAGTTGTCGAGCTGATATCAACTTCAGCTGTCGTTCCTCCGAGGGGCGAGCCGTACATTGCGTGGTGTGTAAAATGGCCCCCAGGAATCTGGCGGTTCTGGAGGGCAGCAGGACTGACTTGCGTTCGTTCAGCTGAAGGCCCAGGTGACAGAACAAATGGATGCAAGTTGAAACCGCTTGAGAAGTTTCCTCGAAAGATGGTGCTTTGACGAGCCAGTCGTCCAAGTAAGGGAAAACTTCCAGGGATTGCTTTCGAAGAAAAGCTGCTATTGGTGCTAACACCTTGGTGAACACTCTTGGTGCCGACCGAAGGCCAAACGGCAGCACCTTGAATTGGAATCGGCTCATTCCCACTGTGAAGCGTAGGTATTGTCTGTGAGCTGGGTGTATAGGAATATGGAAATACGCATCTTCCAAATCCAGAGACGCCAAGTAGTCGCCTGGATTCAAGAGAGGAAGAATTTCCTGGAGAGTGACCATCCTGAAAGAGAGCTTGACGAGATAGGTGTTGAGCTCCCGGAGGTCTAGAATGGGACGCCAAGTCTCTGTCGTCTTCCGCACGAGGAAGAACCTTGAATAGAAACCCCGACCCCTCTGAGGGAGAGGCACCGGTTCTATCGCTCCTTTGAGGAACAATTGATGGGCTTCGTGATGGAGTAGTCTCAGATGTCCTGTGCGGGTGGCGTCCGGAGCTCTTGTTGGAGGAAGATCTTGGAATTCCAACGTATGCCCATACTCCACAATCTTGAGGACCCACTGGTCCGATGTTATAGATTGCCAGCTGTTCAGACAAAGGGATATCCTGCCCCACACCGGTGTGATTGGGAGGGGAGGAACAGTAGGTAGAGCCAGGAGGCCGCTATTGGCGCTTGGCGTTGTCTCGTCCCTGACGGTTCTGACGGCCCCGCGGCTGATGGCGAGAGAAAGACGCCGATTGCCCTTGTCGCTGATTTGAATACTGGGGTTTATAAGACTGTGAAGGCTGAGAGGAATATCTCTGTTGGTTTCCTCTGTACGGTGTAAATCCTCTGCCCCGTGCGCCCTTGAAGGGGACTTTACGGTAGGTGAGTGACCCCAAGGATTTTGCTGTATCTGTGTCCTTCTTTATATTCTGTAGGGCATCGTCTACATGCTTGACAAACAGCATCTCTCCATCAAATGGGAGATCCAGGATCCTATTTTGGACCTCCTGACGAAACCAGGTGGCTCTTAACCAGCCCTGGCGCCGTAGCACTGCTGAGCCTGCTAAGGCTCGAAACGCCGTGGAAGCAATGTCCATTGCACAGTCGAAAACTTCTGCGGAAGACTTCTCCCCTTCTATAAGCACTCTTTTGGCCTCCTCCTTTGTGGGATCCGGTAATAGTTCCACGAAGGGTTCCATGTCGCACCACATCTGGCGGTCGTATCGGCCTAGGATGGCAAGAGCGTTCGCCGCCCTAACCAGTAAGCTGGCCATGGATGAAAATCTCTTACCAACGTTATCTAGACGTCTACCGTCCTTGTCCGGCGGTGTGGTCAAAGGTGTGGACGGATTCTTATACTTGCTTTGAGCCGCCTGAGAAATCACTGAGTCAGGCTTTGGCTGACCAAGAAGGCAAGCTGGACTGCCCTCTGGAGCTTTATACTTTTTCTCCAGTCTTGGGAGAACCGGAATAACTGTTGCGGGGTTTTGCATAATTTTCATCCCTTCCTCCCATACATGCTCAATGATGGGAATAGATTTGACAGATCTCCTGTATTGTTCCTTAAAGTCATAAAGGAAACATTCCGATTCCTCTCTCGTAACAGGCAGTCCAAACCTCTTCGCTGCCCTTTCCATCAAGTTATGAAAACCCCCTATATCCACTGGAGGGGAGATGGAAGTGTCGCGACCAGCGGCGTCCGGATCTGGAACCCCACTGTCACCTTGATCCAAGTCTGGGTCTTGCAAAGGATCAATCAAGGGATCCACCTGTACGACCTCCTCATCCGAAGAGGTATCCTGTTGGACAACAGTAACTGGGTCGGGATCTGGTGTGCGGACCCGGACCAAAGGTGTCACTGGTGGTGGTGAGAGGGGCACCACTGGAAGACTAATAGCCGGCTGCACTTGCGACTATCTGCAGTGGAGAATGCGCAGGCCGTCCAGAAGGCTCCGACGGAAACCTTTTACGATAATCCTGTAGCATCATCTGTAGATCAGAGATGAGCGAGGAGGGCATGGCCACCATGCCCTGTCCCAAACCAGGAGTGTGTCGCTCTTCCGGAACATATGGATGCAACTGATGGCCACCAGCCTGTTCATAATACTCCTCTGTGTCCGTCTCCTGTATCTTTACATTCAAGCCAGAGGGACTATAGGCAGGCCCATAATTGTCATCATCTTCAATCTCATCCTCCTCGGATTCGTCATCCAGAAGCATTGTTGGCGGATGTGAAGAAACTCGTCGCAGAGACGTCATCTCCGGTGTTATTTTCATCCTCTGAGGTGGAAAAAGCATCTTTTGACCCGTCGACGGTCTCGTCGACGCAGCCGTCGTCGCAGCCGTCGTCACCGAGCTGCCAATGGAATCGTCGACGGTACCATCGTCTTCGTCGACACCATCCTCGTCGTCGACGGAACAATCATCGACGGCTTCGTAGACGAACTCGTCGTCATCAACATTATCGTAGAGTTTGAAGTGGTCGTCTACGTAGTTTTTGTCGTCGTCGAGGCCGTCGACAGCAATTTACTCGTCGTCGACGAGGAAGACGTCACCGTCGACGAACTCGAGACCTTGAAAGTCGACGAAGTCGTCGTCGTGGAAATAGCTACCGCCGACGAGCCCGTCGACGGAGCCAAGGAAACAGCGGGAACTTTAACAGAAGTCACTGCCGTCGACGTACCTGGTGTTTTTGTCGTCGAAGGACGCTGTTTTTTCTCCGGCACAGATCCTGAAGTGACAGAAGGGTGTTTGTCACTGGATTTGCTCTTTTTGGACGGAGGAGAAGGGAGAGCAACCTTCTTGTCCTTTAAGGCTGTGCTCACTCCAGCAGCCTGTCCCTGCCTCTCCTTTGCACTTCCGTGAGGAGATTGAAGGGGACCAGCCGTCTCGGACCTGTCAGAGATCTTATGAGGGGCTTCCAGAGGGGGCTCAGATTTAGAAGCACCAGGGGGAGACCTACCCCTCTTCCTTGATCTGTGAGATGAAGCAAAAGACGTGGAATCCTCCTCATCCGAAGAGAGCACTCCTTTGCGAGTCTTCATCTTCTGAAGCCAGGTCAACAGCCGACCCTCTCTGTCCCGAAGAGTCTTGTTCGAGAAGGTTCGACAGATCTTGCACTCTGTGGCCTTGTGGCCGGATATAAGCAATAAATACAATTTTCATGCTTATCTTCCACAAAAAGTCGTTTTTTCCCACAAGAGGCACAGGACCTGAACAAGGCCTTCTCCTTGTCAGACATGTCGAATTTCAGCAGAAAACTTGAAGAAATAACCAGAAAGTAGGTGAAAAACTGAGCAGAGCTCAGTGGAGACTCCCTAGCACAACGTGCGGTAGAAAAATCTGAGGCTCTGAGCTCTCTCAGGAAGGTTCTAGAGGGTGAGACTGCTCTGATTGGTCCTGGCAAAGGTTTGGTCTCTTTTTACAAAAAGAGGGTGATGGGATACAAAATGAGATGAGGCCTAGGCCTATGTTTCTCTTTTGTTTCTATGGTTTTTATACTACCGAGGCTCCCATTCCGACGACGGGGAATGATACAAAGCATGGGAATCTATGAAAGTTCCAATACTGGGGCAACAAGAATATTCACAAAGGAGAAGGTCAAGTGTAAGACCACATAGATGTTGGGCCTATGTCAGTCGGCCACATACAGAGCAGATAGAAGACTTGATACTGGAGACAGGAAGCATTTTCGGACTAGGGGATTGAATTGGTAACACAATCCTGAAGCAGGGCAGAGAGTCCATTTGACACCAGCAAAATAAAATGGAGTAGAGTGGGGTGGCAGGCCGGAGATCAGGCCATCCCCCTCTCTAAAAAAAGAGACCGCCTATCTTGTTCAGATTGGCAGTGATTACTCCCAAATTGCCTCTTCTACATAAAGACTACTATACACTTAATAAAAAAAATGTTTTTAAGATTGGCAGGCGGATCAGGCCAACTCCCACCATAAAACGGGAATAACTGTCTGTATTCACAATCTCACCATGAGAGACAGATTAGGGGATTTACCCCTCCAATGTGGTCAGGAGGAGCAGAAAGCCTATCTAAAAGGGATTGTTGGGGTGGAGAAGTTCCAACCAGGCATCAGGCCTATTCCCCAACCATAAAGCCCCAATAGTTTTTCTGCCTCCATGGGACCTAGAGCATCCCTATAACAAGCATGAGGAAATGTGAATTCTTTTGTGTGCAGTTTTAACATACGAAAATCATTCCCCCAATTAGAGAGAATGAAAAGCAAAGAAGAGGTCAATCCCTGAATCGCCGCACAATTCGTGTTCTGGGACAGCTGGCAATCCCACCAAATTTTGGGCATAACTGAAACCTAGAGGCCCACCTGCTTCAGCTTTTCTGTTACCCAGAATGCCTTGCAAACCTCAAACTGACTAAAATCGCACATTACCTTCCCATTTCTGTGAGGGAATGTTGCGGAAGCCACAGTAATCCACAAAAGTCCTTCCACCCAGCATTACCACACTTATGCGGATGGGTCTAGTGTCAGCAACAGGAACTGACTAAACAAGGGACTGTGCAACAACCACATTACCTGCATATGGTTACAGTTTTCATCTGTTTCTATCGCTGACGTTAGGCCAGACATCCGAGAGGGGTATTATTTTTGTTAGAAGTGTAGATGACAGAATAGTAGAACATTTGCTAATATCAAATGGATTTCTCTCCATTTTTAGCTTCCAAATGTAAGACTGAGCAAGAAAGAAAACAATCCTACAAAGCGTTCTCTGAATTACATGACAATATAGGTAATCCCAAATTCTACGTCCAGGCCGGAGGAGAGGAATATGCTGTTCTTTCCTCTTTATTTTCTCCAGCAGCAAAAATGAACTCAAATATTTAATACTACAACTCCCATGAATATTTGTGGGGGAAAAAAGAACAGTCCAACCAATCAACATCATTCAAGTATATTAAAGTCCCTTCTCAATTTCATGCACCCTGCTCCAGCAGCAACAGATAGGGTGGTTTTCTTATTCTCTAATTGGGTAATTGGGGGAATGATTTTACACCTTCTTTGAGATTTATAAGTACAGTAAGCGTACATGCTTACATTTTGGAAGAGGAAAGCAGGAGATTTTTTTTCAAATAAATCGGGAGAATGTATTCTCCCATTAACTTCTGTTGAGGTTTGCATCAGGTCTATTGGCATGTATAGGATTTACAAGTGTGCTGCTGCAGGATGGGATATGAAAAATGCAAATGTACGTTTTTCCTTACCTCTCAAGAGCACAAAGAAATCGCTAATGTCAGGCACAGAGAGTGTGACAAAAATGTTGTGCACTTGCCTGCAGGAGCAAGCTACTGACGGTGCATAATGGGAGTCACACAAGACTAGTAAGTCCCTGCAGAGTTTGAAGCCCACCGAGGAATCAGAATTTTGAATGTAGTCTTTCGCCTGAAGAGGCAGGGTTGGCATGCATCAGTAAGGTGTTCGATGAATGTCAAAGGGTCGCAGGGTCATTTTAATGTGCTCCTTTCTCGACGTACATGGTATTTTCATTATGAAAGTAGAGTTTAAAGAAAACTGGTCTTCGAACACTCTAGGGCGCAGCGCTCTGTTTAAGCAGACGGCAAGTGCACTTTACAAAGGTGAGTGGAAGCGGCTCGGGTTGAATCTGTTGAGCTTTAACTGGTTTTGAAGCAGAGCCCCGAGTCGCCCGTAATGGAAACTTTTTAATAATTTAAAAGAGAAATTCCGCGTGCCCCTGGGATCCGACCCCCTACAGGATTGTATTTAGGTTTAGGATTTGTGAACTAATACACGCCTACACGTCGTTATAGTTAGAGGCTTGAAGACACTGAACCAGATGGGGAGTACTAGCTGCCCATTAAAAACAAAGGTCGGGGTGTTTGAAGTTGAAAATTATCCTTCAAGAAAGGTAAATAATTGAGTCGCTGGTCGCCTAGCCTTGAAGTAAGCCCTTAATATGCAGTGCTCGCAGGTGATGAAGGCTTCTCCTGTGGGGGATGAATTTTTGGAAGCAGTAGATGCTTCTATTTATAGAGCAGTGGCCAGTGTTCTGGCTCCCATTGAGAAAACATGAACTTTTACATCCCTTGATAAGGCCCAGGTGGCTATGAAAAAGGATTTTTAATGAAAAGGTTTTTGCAGGGGCAGCGGTGGAAGGGGGCGCATGGTCTGAAGCTTTTTCACCCAAACCCTCTCCAGAGGCCAATGTGCCAGTAGAGCACAATGGCAAGTCTGCAAGATTTGGGAGCTTCCTCCCTCCAAGAGCCACTCAGAGGTTTAGGAGGCGGCAGAGGGCATTTCTGCAGAGGTGCTGTCCGTTTCTCAACCGCAGGTGAGTGTTCATGATTAGGGGGAAGATTGACTTATTTTGTAGACCATTGGCGATTTCGAACATCAGAGGCATGGGTTTTAACGAAAAATTCTTAGGGTCGCCTGCCATCTTCAATGTCCCTGTGCTCTTTTCTTTTCTCAAAAGGAAGCGGTCTTGGTTCAGGAGGAGGCAACAGGCCTTCTGGCAAAGAGCCATTATTCCCACTTCCATTCAACCCAAAGATTTTTCTAGCAATGTTTTCCTGGTGGAAAACAGGATGGTCAGTGACCAGTGAGAAATTTGCGAGATTTCAACGAAGAGTGATATTCCAAAATTTCAAGACTGAGAGCATTAATCTTCTCAGAGATCTCTTAAGACATGAGGATTGGTTGGCCCAATTGGATCTGCGGGATGTGTTGTTAATGATTTTGTTGTATCACCCTCACCTAAGGTTCCTCCATTTTTCAAGGGGTTAGAAATCATACAAATTTGCATCCCCTCCATTCGATCATCCTCTGCAACTTGGTGTTTTAAGGCCAGGGATAGAGCATCTTTGGGCAAAATTCTTATAATGGATCAATATCCCGAGAATCTGGTGAACCAGTTACAGTAGGCAATTTCTCTGTTGAAAGGCTTAGGTTTAACAATAAACGAGAAGAAATCAGTGTTGGTTTCTTCGCAAAGCATTACCTTCTTACGTTTTGTGATAGATTCAACACAAGCAATTCTCAGCCTTCTTGTCAGGAAGATGAACATGAATTACAAGTTGCGGAAAACTCTGACGACACAAAAACCTTCTCTTTGACAGCTTGCTAGAATAGTTGATCTTCTGTCATCTTCCATTCAAGCCATGTTTCCAGGTCCTCTCCATTACAAGGCTACTCAACCCGTTAAAGCGTATAATCTCGGAGGAGGTCTAATGTACACTCAGAAGGCTATTCTACCTCAGGAAGAGATGATTAGGAGGTTAGACAACATGGAAGCATCGAATGGGCGAGCCATGTTGGCTCCAGTCCGGATATCGTCATGGAATCTGACCCCAGTAAAGGCGTCTGGACAGGATTTGGCTTACAGGTCAGTACATACCTTTCGTTCTGCAATATCGGCAGGGTATGTTCCAATTGATAGACAGCCCGTGGGTGAACATACACGAGTAAGGAAATTACGTGAGGGCATTCAACTTTCTCTGCCACCAGAACCCAGGTACTCATTTCTCTGGGATGTGAGCAATGTTCTGAATCTTTTCCTTACTTGGCAAAGCAATACATATCTATCCAGAAAAGAATTGTCAGCAAAACTGGCACGGTTACGGTGTCTAGTTTCTTGTGGTAGAGCCTCGGATGTCAGAACACTGAATGTAACAGGTAGGATGTTTACCCCAAAGGGGGTTGCGTTTTATATTTATAGAAGAAAAATGTAATTCAAGGATAGTGTCATAACCAGCTTTTCGTAACTCATTACAGTTGTGTGGTAAGATTATGAAAGCCTGACTACAAAGCTTAGTCCGGCAGATGAGAAACCGCTGTTAATCTCTTCAAGTAAGGCCCATAGAGTAGTGTCCTCTCCACTATAGCCAGATCGGGGTGTTGGGTTATGCAGGAGGAGGAAATTGATACAGGAGCTTTTAGAGAACATTCAGTAAGAGGGGCTATGGCCTCTAAAGCCTTTTCATTAAAAGCTAGACTGGAAGATATATTAAATAGAGCGGATTGGTCTTCTGAGTCTATGTTTAAAAGATTTTAAACCAGTGAATGATATTGCTGCATTAGCAGTGAATAGGCTTTAAACTAGCCTAATCCTCACCTTCAGTCCTGACATAGATTAAAAAATGTCCTAGCTAACAGAACTGAGTTTCAATTCTATTAAGGAAACGGAGGCAAGGCCTATGATCGTCGTCGTTCTACCCACCCGTAAGGTTAGACGTAATGGGTACGATTCTGCGTTTTCAGTAAGTATTGAAAATATTTCTTTATCTGCCATTTTCTATTCTGTTTGGCTAGTGGAGTAAACTTTATGATATATGTTGATTGAAATGTAAGGTTATTGAACGGTTTAAACTGTTAAACAGTAAGTTACATCTATATTGTTTTTCTTAGGAACGGATTCCTCTAAGCAGGAGTAAACAGAGGTTATGGAGCGTAACCTGTCGCAGGAAGAAAGGGGGGCATGAAAATGGAGATGGGACTTTAATAGACTTCAATGATGTTGATTGGTTGGACTGTTCTTTTTTTCCCAATGATTCATGGGAGTTGTAGTATTATAAAACTTTCAAAATAAAATAGTTCGCGGGCAACGATGGTGGACGCAGCTTGCTAGAGCTCCCACCGGCCCGATTATTATCCGGCAATTTATCCTGGCTCCTGGACCAACCTTGCAGCCCACACCTGCGGCGATTGTGGCGGAGAGCAGGAGGTGTTGCCCGGTGCGGTATTCGGCTCTCCCGGGCCCTTTGCAGCGGAGACAGCAGCAGCAGCGGCTTGCGGCCTAGTCCCAGGGAGTGAAGCCGGGGCCTCGATTTTGGCGCCTCCCGGTCGGGAGGTCTCCGCGCCGGCCGGCTGTGCCTGCATTCATCCTGGGCCTGAGGCCCCCACTAGTGGTGGAGCGGTGGGCGAGTCCTCGGGCCTGTCCGATGCAGAGGAGGTGACGACCTGTGCTGGGAGAGCGACCGGAGGGAGCTGTGGCCTACCTTGAGGCCGCGAGACCGGGACCTCGAGTTTAGCGACTCCCGGCTGTGAGCGCTGGAGACTTGCGGTGGCCAGGAAACAGACTTGGGCAACTGATGGTGCGGTGCCCCCGAGGTGAGACCCTGCCCAACGAGACTGGTGTGGGGCGATTGTGCTTCCTTGGCCCATAAGCTGGTGGGTGGCCCGAGACTCAGGCGAGTGTAGTGATCGGGGCCTGGGGGGGCCCAGTGGCTGCGCCAAGAGAGACGGCGTGATCGACGTGGGTGACTCTGTGTGGCCCCATCTGAGCGTAGCCACGAGGCGGCGAGGGGTAGTGGCCGGCACACGCAGCACTGGTGAGTGCCCGGAGCAGTTGGACTGTGTGGCAGAGGGGCTCCTCCACCCGGGGCTGGCGGCTAGTCGCTGAGAGGCCTGGTGCGGGGACACGGGGCCCCCTCTTGTGGTGTGGAGATCGGACCAGGGGCCTCTCGGTGCGGGGGCTGGGCCCGGCCGGGACACCATTGTGCGCATTGCTTTGGGGAGCAGCCTTGTGGAACCCGGTATACCCCCTGGCAGCAGACGGCGATAGCGTGGGGGAGCTGTGTGCCTGGAGACACTCGTGTGGTGTACCCTTGGATGCGACTGGTGGTGTGGGGTGTCGGCACCGAGGCAATCTACGAATAATCCGGAGACAGTAGCCTCCAGGTGTGCCGCGGCCATGACCAGAGGCGGAGGAGGCAGCGGGTCTGCCAAACAGGGGCCCATCGATAAATTCACGGGGCCGAGTGGGGCGCCCGGTGCGTCAGGTGGAAGTCAAGGGACGGGCCCTGATAATGCGGCGCTCATGGCAGCGATTACCCAGTCCAGGGACATGCTGGACGCCAAGATAGGGGCAGTTGGAGCAGACGTGACCCTATTGCGTCAAGACCTACGGAACGCAGTGGCGCGTATCACTGAGGCGGAATCCAGAATATCGGTGGTGGAGGACGACGTTGGGACCCTGAAGCGGAAAATGGCGGCAATGGAAAACGTCCAGAGGGGCCTTGCGCTCCGTGTGGAGTATGCCGAAGGGCAGGCACGCAGGAACAACCTTCGCTTTGTGGGGTTTCCGGAAGGATGCGAGAAAGGGAATATGGAACTCTTCTTGTCCCAGTGGTTGGAGAATTGCCTTCCTCCGGACGCTCTGTCGCGCTGTTTTGTGATTGATTGCGCACATAGAGCCCTGACGCAGAAGCCGCCGGCGGGGGAGCGGCCCAGGCCGGTGATAGCTAGAATCCTGAATTTCCACGACAGGGACACTATCCTACGGGAGGCAAGGGCCAAAGACTCTCTTCTATTTGAAAACCAGAAGATCATGATCTTTCCGGACTACACCAGAATCGTGCAACAACAACGTCATTCGTTCATTGCCGCCAAGGCGAAACTACGAGGTTTGAAGATCCAATACTCCTTACTTTATCCGGCCCGCCTGCGGGTAGTCTTCCGGTCGCGAACCCATTTCTTTGATACACCGGAAGACGTCTTTAAATGGACTGATGAGACAGTGAGGGTCAGGCCGCATGCCCAACCGGGACTGAACCCGGGCCACTCGAGGGGTCCATCGCAGGAAAGGGAGGATCAAAGTGCCAGGAGCAAGAGGAATAGGAGGTCGAGATCGCGGAAACG
Source organism: Lissotriton helveticus (assembly GCF_964261635.1). NCBI lineage: Eukaryota > Metazoa > Chordata > Amphibia > Caudata > Salamandridae > Lissotriton > Lissotriton helveticus. The sequence goes on along the minus strand of NC_136063.1, from coordinate 592,005,912 downwards.
CTCCTCTTCAAGGGGTGGGAAACGAGACGGCGCGCCCACGGACTACGACCACTCTGGCAAAGATCATGGAGGGGCCTCAGGGGACTGAACTTGCATGCAGATATCACAGGCTCCCGCTGGGAGGAGGTGCATTATTGTGTCCTCTTGGACTGCCGCTTGCTAACAATGTATAATCACTGCTCGCTTTTCTTTTTCATCGTTGAGACTGTGTGGGGCGGTGGAGGGGGGGTTCAGGAAGATCTTTTACAGGGGCTTTTCCTCCTACACAAGTGGGAGATGCTGGGGGGGTCTGTTGGCTGAGTGGGTAGTTGGGATGCATGAGGGAGGGGTTACTGGGGATCCATTGGAGTGGGTGGCCGCTGACCTCCCGTTGGGGGTTAGGGCACTCATGCACCGCGACAGATACTTCAATGTTGTTGATGTATAGGGGACGGGGGAGGTCAGTTTTCCGGGAGTTGGGTTGGGGATGGGTCTGGGGGTGGAGGGTGGGGGGTTGCGCAATGTTTGGGTCCACAGGGGTAACTTGTTCACACATGATGGTCCACCAGGTTCGGCTCATGTCCTATAGACAATTACACTCACCTACACCCTGGCGATTGCAGATTTTTCCAATTGATGGCGGCTAGGGATTCTGCCTAGGAGCTCCCCAGAGCTGCGCTGAGAATTGTGAGTTGGAACGTGAGGGGTATGCTAGACAAAATCAAAAGGGGCGCTGTGCTGCGACAGGGAAAAAAGGAGAAGGCTGGTGTCCTATTGTTACAAGAGACTCATCTCCTAGGTACCAAGACTCTGAGTTTACAGCGCTATGGGTACCAGCAGGTGTTCCATGCTGGGTTTGTCCGGGGGTCCCGGGGTGTAGCGGTTTTGGTTCACCGCCGGGTGTCCTATACTCATTCTACACACTGGATAGATGCCCAGGGCAGATATGTCGTTATCAAAGGAATGATTGGAGAGGAACAGGTGGTCTTTGGTAGTGTGTATGCTTCCACCCCCCTTGCAATGGTCCCTGGTGGAGAAGCTATTCGCAGTTTGGGCTGAGATACCGGACGTGCTGTCGGTCATAGGAGGCGATTGGAACGATGTTATGGATGGATCGGTGGATCGCTGCAGGCAAATGGCGGACAGCTGGCGGCTGCCCCTACGAGACTGAATGATATGGTGAGAGGTATGGGATGGATGGATGGATGCCTGGCGCTACCAACACTCACACAGTCGGGAATTTACCTATGTTTCGGCCGTCCATCGGTCCTTCTCACGGCTGGACTACTTGTTCGTCCCGTGCGCCAAAATAGGAAGGGTGGCATCGACGGCTATACTGCCGCGTGGGCTTTCTGACCATTCCCCCGTTACGATTGATATCCTCCTTGACAGAAGGGGGCAGCCATTTCGGTGGCGCCTCTCAACTTGGCACATGCAACATGACGGCTACCAGTCCCATATGCGGGAGGCCATTGCTCACTACTGGGAGGAGAACGAGAGGCCAGATTCAGACGTGGTGACCCTCTGGGAGGCCATGAAGCCTACACTCAGAGGAGTGGATATAGCCTGGTGTGTGAGGGCCCGCAGGGCACGAGGGGAGGGTCTGGAGAGGGCGGCGGATCGCGTCCGCACTCTAGAGGCACAGGCTACTGAGACCGGGGCGGAAGAAGACACGCGACGGCTCCTGCAGGCGCAGAGCGATGCTGCTTCCCCACATCTTGAGGAGTCACGCCATATATGCCTTGCAACGCAGAGTAGAATATACCAATGGGGGGACAAATCCAGCTCGCTGTTGTATAGGCTGTGCCAGGGCACGTTCCAGGCTCAGATGCTGCCGGCACAGAGATGAGGCCGGGAACTCTATAACCGATCCAGGGGTTATAGCCGACAGTTTTGCGCGCTACTATGAAGAACAATACGCCCCCAGAGATTCTCTCCCAGCGGAGGCTGTGGCCAAATTTCTGGCGGACCTCCCGCCGCGGGGGATCTCAGACGAGGAGCGTGACAGTCTCGAGCTTCCTTTGTCCGCGGAGGAATTGGGCGAGGCACTTGGTGAGCTGAACGCCGGGAAGGCCCCAGGGCCGAACGGCTTCCCGTGCGAGTTTTTTCGAAAATACCATCTCCAGTTAGGGCCCCATTTCAAGAAGGCACTGGATGCTGCTAGAGAGTTGGGCCAGCTGCCGCCGGATTGGAGGCATGCCGAGATCGTGGTGTTCTGCAAACCGGGTAGACCGCCGGATCGCCATGAATCATACCGCCCTATCTCACTTCTGAATATCGAGGCGAAGATACTGGCGAAGGCGCTCGCCAACCGCCTCCTGCCTTTGATTGCCGCTCTGGTCCACCCGGACCAGGCTGGCTTTATGCCACACAGGGCCACTAGACACAACATTAGGCGGGCCCAGGTGGCCTTGGAGATGATGCGGGCCACCGGCTCCCAGGCGGCACTTCTATTGGCTGATATTGATAGAGCCTTCGATTCGCTGAGCTGGGCATATTTGCAGGCGCTCCTACCCAGTCTGAATCTCGGTCCTCATTTTCTCTCGTATAAAAGGCTGCTGTATACCGATTTGACGGCGTCTGTGCGGGTGGCCGGTGCGATTTCAGACGTCTTCCCCATCGGGCGAGGTACCCGGCAGGGATGCCCGCTCTCGCCGTACTTGTTCGCTCTCGCGATGGAACCTCTTGCGGCATGGGTGCGAATAGATGCGCAAATGAAGGGGTTCGAATGGGAGGCAGGGCCGTCAGACCGAATCGCGCTTTACGCGGACGACGTGCTGTTCTTTCTTACAGATCTCAATAGGTCAGGTCCAAGAGTTCTTGACATTATGAGAGTGTTTGGCGAGGTTTCAGGGCTTAATCTCAATGTGAAGAAGTCTGTCTTGTGGACCCTAGGCGGCGGTGGAGCTCTCGGTACTTGGGCATCCGCCCTACAGAAGGCGACAGGGGGTTTTAAATATCTTGGGGGATTTATGACAGACATCCCTGGAGTCTCGTGGGAGCGTAATGTTGTCCCGGTCTGGGATAGAGTCTGGTCGGACATAAAAACATGGTCCCGTATGCCCATCAACCTATATGGCCGGTCGGCCATCTTTAAGATGGTCGCTCTCCCTCGTCTGCTATATCAACTGCAGAATCACCCATATCCTATCTCGCCACAATGGTTTCGCCAAGTTAACTCGGCACTGGGCCGCTTTCTCTGGGCGGGGGGGGGGGGGGGGGGGGGCGGTTCGTGTAGCCCTTCGCACCAGTTTCCTCTCTACGTATTGCGGTGGCCTGGCATCTTCGGACATCCTCTCTTACTACCAAGCGTCCCATCTATTGATACTCAACGAATAGTGGTATGGGGATCGGGGCGATCCGGCGTATGCTCTGGAGAGGTATTTAATGGAACCTGATACTTTGCATACGTTGCTGTACTCGGCGGGGAAGAGGAAGAGACTCCCGGTGGTTACGCAGGTTGTCTTCCAGGTTTGGCGTCGGGCCCTTAGCCGCATGGGATGGTGGAATAGGCTGACTGGGGAGACCCCGCTGTGGCAGAAAGGCCGCCTGCCGGCCTTGTCGGCCCTGCCGGGGTTTTGCGGCTGGGACTCGATAGGGATCTCGGCGCTGGGGCATGTCATGAGGGGCACAACCCTTAAATCCTTTCAGGAACTGAAGGATGAGTATGATATGCCAAGTGCCCAGTTCTTCAAATACCTGCAGTTCCGCCACGCTATCTCCCCCGCCTTGGAGGGGTTGGACTCCCTGCCGAATTTAGTCCGCTAGAAGCTAAACTGTTCATGGGAGACTTGACGGAAAAGAAAATATCCTGCATCTACCAATCACTTGTTACCCATTGTTCATCCTCTCTAGATAGCCTGCGGTCCAAATGGGAGGGGGATGTCGGTGAAATTGACGAAGAAGGGTGGAGGGAGGCTCTTGCGGCTCCGAGGGAGGCGGCCGTGGCCGTACGGCTGCGCTTTATCCAATTTAAGTACCTACATAGGGCTTATTACATAAGAGAGAGGCTGTGGCGGGCCGGACTGATAGCCTCCCCCGATTGTCTGAGGTGTGGCAGAGAGGTGGGCACGTTCCTTCATACTGTGTGGACCTGTGGGGCAATGGAGAGATATTGGAGGCGTATATGGGACTGTTTGGATGAGGTCCTGGGTTGGCAACTCCCACGTACGTCGCAGCTGGGCCTCCTGCATGTCTTGGAGCAGGTGGGCGGCAACATATATAAAAGGCACCTGTTGCTCCTAGGCCTTACAGTGGCCAAGAGGGATGTGGCCCGTGCCTGGAAAGACCCTAGGGCTCCCCCGATTGAAGTATGGAAACGGGGCATGGATTATTGTATGGGACTGGAACGTCCAGTGTTTGATGCCCGTGGTTGTCCCAGGAAACACTATAAAATTTGGAAGAGGTGGGCGGAATACAAGGGGCTGTGGCTGGAGCCGCCGCCGCGGCAGGATGCGACAGTACACCAGTTGTCCTGTGTGCCGGGGTGAGAGTGTATTACCATTATTGTATAGACTGCTTTGCTTAGTTCCGGATGACCATTGTGAGCGGGGCTAGGGTGGGACCCGGGAGGGGGCGGTGTTACGGGGTTGGGGGGGCAGGGTAGTTTAATATCACTGTCTTATCCTGATTATTGTACTGATTGCTATATTGTGCTACTTGATTATATGCTTACAGCCCCTCCGGTGTTCGGAGTGCTGTGGAAGTTTTGCAATCATATCTGAAATGTTAATAAAATCTAGTTCTGAAAAAAAAATAAAAAAATACTTGAGTTCACTTTCATTGCTGGAGGAAAGGCATAATCCTCACCTCTGTGGCCTTAATAGAATTGAAACTTTCTGTTTACTAGGATTTTTTTTTTTCGTTCAGCGCTGTAAAAGTAACCAGTATTCCTTTACTCAGCATCTTGTGCACATTTGAAAATAAATGTGGTTCTTACATGCCATTTTTTTTTTTTTTAGATGTTACCATATGACATGCTGCAGGATATGTACACAATGACCAAGCATAAGCTGCAGCTCAGTTTTTGGTTTTGGATATCACATGCTTTTGAAAACCAACAAACACTATGTACCCCTGTGAACAGAAGGGTCTGACAAACCAATGGAATTTTACTTTAGTAAATCGCCCATTGGGTAATAAGATTAGATGAAATAGTTATCATCAACTGCTATGGTTTCCGACGTATTACTTGATCTGAACCATAGGTACACGCAAATATTTCCCAGGGTCCACAAAGTATGGTCTGTGGTGTGACTAAGGGCTGCACTGATGTCAGCTGGGTTGTGTAAGGAGGTCTAATTGGTTGTGTAAGGAGGTCTAAGAAAATGTTAAACGGGCAAGCATTAATTTGCAGGTAAATTTAAGTTACAGGACACAGCCGTAGTTACTTCATAGCTTAATTTAACCTGCAAATAAATGCTTGCCCTTTTACTTAACATTTTTTCGGAATATTAGTGTTCAGGAAGTAAACAGCAGCTCATGCTGCTGTCACCAGAGGGCCACATGTAAGGGTCAAGAGGGCCTCAAGCGGAGTATCACTGATCTATACGGCTAGTTTCTTTAGGAAAACCACAAGCTATCTACTCAAACAACCCGCTGCTCTGTTCAGAATTTTGTCTTATCAGAAGTAACCTGCTTTAACCATAGGATTCACATCTATTTCAACTACATACAAACTGTTGCCCATCCAGTTATATTCCGATGTATGTATTTGTCTAATTAGCAAACGAAGCAAAACAAACAGCCTGTAAATGTATTAAATGTTGGATAGGAAAAAAAATGTGAATCTCCAGTCGGTCGAATTCACAACAAATATGAAAAATCAAGTGCCAATTACAAAAATGCAATAACGGTGGTGAAAAAATAGTTTTCTTTTCCAACTGCTTGTTCTTAAAAAGATGGGATGGTGGTGATCTAAACACATCAAACCTTTCACAGATGTTTTTGAGGAAAAATACACTTTCTTGTGCAGCATCTGTTTACCATTAAGAAAAAAAAGTAGGCTGGTAGGAAAAAAAATAGAATATTTGACCTGGCTATCTTTTGTGGGGAAAATAGTTGAGGGATAATCACAAAATGACCCAATTTTTTTCTAAAAAGAGCTCAGCACTGGGGAGAAAAAGTCTCAACAACTAAGAGGTTAAGTGATGCCTGGACATCCCCTGAAAATCTGGTTGATAGCATCCTGCGTGCCTTTTGAACACTGCACTGGTACCAATAGCTTTGCTCACACAGCCATTGGTGTCCAAGTCAGCACACTGGGCATACTGTATCATGGCCATCATGTATTGTTAGAACCAACTCTGCAGCTGAGGAGTTAATACACTTCTTGAATTGCCTATTAGACACGAAGGAAAGTTTACAAGAGAATATTACAATCGGGATGTCATCAAACATGAAGAGTCATTATTTGGGGTCTTACTGCCATTAGACCCCTACAATAAACCACGGAGGATATTTAATTTGTCAGTGAAGTTCACCTAGGTTTAAGGAAAGCAAATTTACTAAAAATAGGCTCAAAATACAATTTAAGACTAAATACTACGGGATTAAAACGGGTGTTTATCAGAATAAACCTTGAGCTATCAGAACGATTGGGCTTTGTTCATGTGTCTAATAAAGAACAACATTTTACGGTTCTTACCAAAAAATGAACGAATCTTCACTATATCCAAATGGAAATATGTGATAAGCCCACAATGGTTGAAAAGATGGCACATCATGGTCACCAGGCTGTTTCCTAAGAAAAAAAGATGAACTATTAAGACGGTATAGCCCACATTATATTACAAACAGTAGCTTGTATAAAATTCAAATATAATGTCGCGCTCATCGCACACATTTTAAATAAGCAAGAGTAATGTTTGCAATTTACTGCATTTCTATTTCATAGGGAAAACAAATGCACTGGCAGTACTGTTTGCAGCATGCAAGCACTCATAAAAGACCTTTGCTACACTGGACAATACTTTGTAAAGATAAGTGACTTCATTTAGAAGTCAAACTATACAGTCTATACAGAGCACATACATTTATTATAAAATTTCTTTATTCGGAGTTAGAAATCCATAAAAGCAATATTGATACATAATTTTTTTTCATTCTCAACGTGAAATTTTACAGTACAATATAATTTAAAATACATAAATAAGTTTCACAGTTATTTAGTTAATAGGCATCACTTTACAGGTTTTTCCTGTGTCTGAATATACATTTCAAAAAATTAAGAACATGATAACAAGTAATTTCTGAGTCTAAAAACTGTAAGCACAGCATGGTAGGACGACACTGTCTATAACCCCAAGATTTTAACAACGACAATAGCCACAGTTTGCGGTGATCATTATAACATTTGCAAAACAAGGCTACATGTAAAGTGGACTGTACTGACTTTTCATCGCAGGGACAGGGGGGTAGAATCGGGTCCCAGGCATTCATTATGGGAAAAGCTACTAACCTATGAAATAAGTTTAGTCTTAATCTTGTCAGAAGGAATCGATCAAAGATACTTATTTCAAGGTTTAGATAGGGCTGGATAGTAAATGTAGTCTGAACCATGATGGCGTGGTGGGCAGAAGGTTTCCCAGATTCAGTACAAAGCCTTAGGTTATCCAAGTGGCTCAAGGCCATGTCTTTTAGCTCTTTCTTGGATATTTCACTGATCTTTTCCGATGTGGAATAATAGATCTCTAATCCTAGATCAGTGAGAAAGTTCCTAATATAGGCAAACCATTTTATTTTTAGGGAATGATCTAGTGTCATGGCATCAGCCACGATCCTCTTGGTTAGTGAGTTTTTTTCTGAGGTCCAGATATGTCGCCATAAGAGCAACGGTTGAATTCTTGCCAGATCCTCCACATATGGCGTGCCTAATTCAATATGGCACGCATACGTTGAGGATCGCTTTGGGGCCATCAGGAGAAACCTTAAAAATGCGTTTTCAGCAACCTGTAGCGCGGAAACGTCCGTATGCCCCCAGATACCAGCCCCATATAGTGCTGTTGACTGGCATTTAGCTCTATAAATTTTTTAAAGTTCCAGGGGTGGTCGTTTACCCAGTTTCTGCGAAAAAGACACCAGGGCTGCTATGGCTCTCTTAAAGCAATGTTTCCTGGCCTCGACTGCCGCTTTCCAGGACAGTTTGTCATCTATTGTGATGCCTAGGTAGCAGTAGTCAAACGTCAGCTCTATTTTTTGGTTTTTAATCGTTAAGTCCTTAGGCCGTTTCCTCCCTGTGCCTGCCGTCATTACAAAGGTCTTCTTTGCGTTTATATGGAGGTCAAGGCTGCCCATAAACGAGGAATATCTAAAAAGTACCTTCTGAAGTTCGCGAGGAGTCCGTGCCAGTAGGACGGCATCGTCTGCGTAGAGTAGAGCGGGAATCGGGCGTTGTTTAGCCTGTGGGAGGTCCTGGGCACCCCTCAAAAGCTCAACCTCCAAGCTGTTAGTATAGAGGGAGAATAAGAAGGGAGCCAGGACACATCCTTGCCTGACTCCACGCTCTACTCCAAATGACGCCGATAGCTCGCCCTTTGTACCGAAACGGACTCTCGCAGAGGCCTCAGAATATAATTCCCTCAGGAAGTTTAAAAGTGGCAAATCTACCCCCATTTGTGACAGCACGGACCATAATTTCGTATGGGAGACACAATCGAAAGCAGCAGACAGATCCACGTAAACCATGTAGAGTCTGTCCTGCTTTGCATGAATGTACTTCCCCATAATAATAGAAAGGTTTAGGGCCTGTTCTACTGTCCCGAAGCCCTCCCGGAAACCGTATTGCAGCTCAGACAAAATACCTCTTTCCTCCACCCACTGCTGTAATCGTTCCAGGATTACCCTACCTGCCACCTTACCCAACGAGTCCAGCAAGGAAATCGGGCGGTAGCAGGCAGGGTCCTGGCGGTCTCCCTTTTTAAAGATCGGTACCATCACGGACCTCGTCCAAGACTCCAAAAGCCCTTTTTTTGCAGCTGCCGTGCATACCCTGGTTAGGATGGGGGCCCAGAGGTCTGTGTTATGTTTGAAAAGATCCACTGGGACTCCGTCAGGCCCAGGAGCTTTTCCATTTTTACTTAGTTTTAGGGCCAAAAGGATCTCCGAGATGTCAAACTCTATTGGAATGGGATATATCACGTCTGGGGGAGTTTCACCGTCGAATTCTTGGTTTGTTACTCTTTTTTGGAAATTTTTTGAGAAGTGTGATACCCACAAAGTCTCTTCTATGGCGACTTCGATTTTTGGGGTATTTTCGTCTGCCAAGAATGGGGTTCTCACTACTCTCCAGAAGTGTTCACTATTTTTTGCTAATGCACTTTTATGGAGTTCGTTCCACAACGCCTGCTTTAATTCTGCCTTTCTCTGCTTCCGTACAGCAAGGTATTCCTTTCTCAAAGTTGCAATTATGTGTGGATCTCGATCATCTTTGTTTAATGCCACTTTGAGTTTGGAATGAGCCTGGGTACAATAGTGATTAAACCACCCTTTGTTATTCGAGGGTCGGGTTATTGGTTTTGCTGTAAGTAGGGACTTAATTTTTTCCATGATTATGGAGAAGTTACTAAGAACTTCCTCATCTACCGTCATTAAATCCAGACATTTTTTGATCTGGGGATATACAGATTTTATCAGCTCTTCGGTGAGTTCACCAGGGTTTATCTTCCCCCACTTTATTGTAAATCCAATAAATAAATCTATGCTAGCAGCCAGATATCATTAACAAAAAGGAGATAACAAGTAGCACTAACTGATGTTCCTCAAAGTACCGAACATTCTCCAACAGCAAGTGTGGAACGTTAAAGTGTGTACGTGCATTGGTAATGCATCGGTTTCGCCTATGTAATGAATGAAGAGCTGTTTTCATCAATCATGGTCTGGGAGAAGGAAATAGCTCCCCGACAGATAACACGGGAAAGGAGAGGATGTGGCACAGCGTCCAGAGCTGCTAACTCAAGAGCTGAGGATCCCGGTTCGAGTCTGAGCATTGGCGCTGCTCAACATCCTGTGAATCTATGCAAATCACTTCATCTCTGCGAGTGATAAATTGTTATTTAAATATGCTGCAATGGTAAAAGTAAAACTTTATGAAAATATAGTTCCACCAAAGTGGATGGTAACTGTATTTCGGCAGCAGGAAACGGATAAGAGAAGCAGACACGGAACAAGCATTGGTAAATGCAGGAAAATATGCTACAGCCAGCAGAAATAGAGGAAAGGTAAGTGGCACACACAGGAACCAATGAGAAGCCAGGAAAGAGGAGGGATGTAAGTCCCTTTTAAGTTAATATTAAAAACAATAGATTTCTCAAGCACAGCACAAGCGCTGTGCAGGCGAAACCTAAAATGCAATCTACTTTGTAAACTCCGTCACAGCCTTTGATGATCATAGATATCCCTGTGGCTAAACTGGCAAGGACATGATGGGACTTTGGCAACTAGGATAAACAAGCATTGGAAATGCAACAGGTCTCGTCTTTGATTAAGTTAAAGCCATTTGCTTTGCTAATGGTATTGTATAGGAAAGTAAATGGCTTCAACTTAATGAAAGGCGAGACCTATTGCATTTTTAATGCTTGTGTTTCATTGTTTTGCTGACTGAGGCATTGGGAGGGGCTAGATTACCTCCCCAGTTGCTCTCACTGTCCCACTGCCACTGCCACTGGGTCATCATGGTCGGTTTGCATCACATGGGGCTGGTCTAGCACTGAGGGTTGAAGAAGGCTGGTAGCAGAGAGTGGCAGCGGTGGAAACATGCCCACCTCGCTCTCTCCATACCCTCTAGCAAGCTGCGGAAGCGCAGAGGAGGAGGTGAGGGAGCATCAGTAAGCCCCTGCAGCCAGCCGATCACAGTTCTGGCTGCAATTCCTCCGAGAGCCAACAGGCTGCACTGGGGTTGCAGGGTGGCTGACATCAGGCACCCAGGGGGGGAGAAGCTCCCGGGCTTCTCCATCGCTTTCTTTGGTGTGCTGTGCTCTTTCCTTTGCCCTGTTTTCTGTTTGGGTCTTCACAATGCAGGATCACAGGATTGTTGCCTTTCAGTTCCAGGGGGTGGTGGCTCAATGCTGGAGCTTTTCTACTGTGGGGATTTACGGTGAGCGGCTATCCCTAGCCCAAGGAGCTCCCGTACTCCATCCCACTCTATCCCAATTCACGCCACTCCACCACAATCCACTCCGATCTAACCCAAAATACCCCACTCCACTCCAATTCTACCACCTTCAGGCCAATCTGCCCCACTCCACCCCAATCTAATCCCCTACACTCCACCCCAATCTACCACAATCTACCCTACTCCACCCCAATCCATGCCACTCCACCCCAATCTACACCAATCGACCCCACTCCACTGCAATCTACCCTACTCTACTCCAATCTACCCCAATTTACTGCACACAATTCCACTCTACCCCACTTCACCCCAATCTACCTCATTCCACTCCAATATACCCCATTACACCCAATCTTCTCCATTTTACCCCACTCCAATCTACCCCAGTCCCCCATTCAAATCTACCCCATGCAACTGTAAACTGCCCCCATCTTTCCCACTCCAACCTATTTCTCTCCAATAAAACCCAATCTACCCCATTCCATTCCAAATCTACCCCACCCTACTAACTTTTAGCCATGCTGAACGGCAGCCACACTGGTGTGCAATATGACTAAAACACATTGCCAATAGTTCTTGCATAGTCTAAACCGATCAGATATGCCAATGCTTGTTTTATTTAGTTTAAGCATTCCATGATAGTCCATGTTTTTTTCCACCTTTCACTCCCATATACTTTTCTGCCCCCTCCATGTTGCTCTCACTCATCCAAGAGCTTCTCTCTCCTCTTACATTTGTGTTGCTCTCTCTGTTGGTACTTCTCACCCCCATGCTCTTCGTTTATGCTTTCACCCATGTATTCTTCCCTGTGTTGTTTCTCGCTCACCCACCCTGTTGCTTCACCCCAATCTACTTCCAACCCACTCCTGCTTCCACAAATCAGCCATGCGCATCGAGCAAGGCGAGAGTATTGCGAGTTATCTACTCTTTATCCACACTGCAAGGAATCGTGGCGATTCCTTGCAGTGCCCGTGACTTTTAAGCTCAATGCGCATGCGCATTGAGCTTAAAAGCGCGTGCACGTCCGTCTTTGTTTACCCGCTCCGCCCCCTCCCCTTCCCGCCGTGTCGCATTTCTCCTCCCCCCTCCCCTCCGGCTTGTTTGTTTATTTGACCCGCTCCGCCCCCTCCCCTTCCCACCGTGTCGCATTTCTCCTCCCCCCTCCCCTCTCTTCCCTCCGTTTTGTTAAAGTCCGTCGCTATGCTACTTGCCCTATCCAAATGGCTCTGAAGTGCCAGACAGCGGAACAACTTGAATTAGTCACTGACAAAGTCGCGCACCACTCGTGGGACTCTGGTCTTCAGAAGGCACAACATTAACTTGCTTTCTGACTACCGGATTCCCGTTTTTCTTCCCCGTAATCTCTCCTTGCTGGAAGTGGGGATTTAATGCAGTTGACTTCAAGAACCCACCCCTTCCCCCCCCCCCCCACACACACACACACACACACACCATACACACACACACTCACGTGTGCTACAGGGACTCTGTAAGTACTGAAACATGTTGGGTGGGTACAAAAGGCATTTAACTGCTGCTTACGATTCTGTGGGATATTTTGTTTACAACTGCATTTAAACAACGCAAATGTTGCGTAAATCTACCTACTTTGTGTACTTTCTATGTGCAAGCAACATTAACAAAGGCTCTGGACTGTACCCGATGATCGCGACCCATGGCAAGCCTCTCTGGAGGCGGAGATTTAATTCAATTGACTGCATGTTTAGGATTCCCTCTCCCATCGCACTAACCCGCTTTAAATTTCAAGGACTTAATCGGAAAGAGGTGTACAACTGCTGTTTGTCCTCTATTAGCTAGGACGAGCGAGGTAATGCTGTTCTTTTCATGTTAACATTTTAAACCAGCATTTTCCAAAACAGCTGTGATCTTACAGTAAATGCTGACGTGCTTTCCCAACTTTTACGATACCGCCCTGCTTTGTGTAACTTTTTATATTTTTATCACTGTGTACATGCTTGCAAATCTGGGACACAAACAATACACATGTCGCAATGCTAACACTGTAACCAAAAGGAACATTTCTATTTACCTAATTAGGATGTTTTTTTAATATTAAATATCGATAACAGTAATCAAATAAACACGACGTAAAGTCCAAACAGGCTGCTCCTATTCTCTCCGCCCTCCCTCTTCTGAAGCAGTGGACTTGTTTTATTGTAGCTGTTTTGCACCCCTCCCCCGCACTTAGGCTTCGGCTGCCAAACTCTAAAAAAACAGCCCCCCTCGGCCTGTAAGTGTTAGGCGGTGGAAAAACAAATTTAACCCAGTCTTGTAGCTTCGGCTGTATAAACTTGCAAACGGGCACGATTAGGGAAATTACTTCACGGTAGATAATGGTTACAATATGAAGTGCCAGACAGCGGAACAACTTGAATTAGTCACTGACAAAGTCGCGCACCACTCGTGGGACTCTGGTCTTCAGAAGGCACAACATTAACTTGCTTTCTGACTACCGGATTCCCGTTTTTCTTCCCCGTAATCTCTCCTTGCTGGAAGTGGGGATTTAATGCAGTTGACTTCAAGAACCCACCCCTTCCCCCCCCCCCCCCCACACACACACACACACACACACACACACCATACACACACACACTCACGTGTGCTACAGGGACTCTGTAAGTACTGAAACATGTTGGGTGGGTACAAAAGGCATTTAACTGCTGCTTACGATTCTGTGGGATATTTTGTTTACAACTGCATTTAAACAACGCAAATGTTGCGTAAATCTACCTACTTTGTGTACTTTCTATGTGCAAGCAACATTAACAAAGGCTCTGGACTGTACCCGATGATCGCGACCCATGGCAAGCCTCTCTGGAGGCGGAGATTTAATTCAATTGACTGCATGTTTAGGATTCCCTCTCCCATCGCACTAACCCGCTTTAAATTTCAAGGACTTAATCGGAAAGAGGTGTACAACTGCTGTTTGTCCTCTATTAGCTAGGACGAGCGAGGTAATGCTGTTCTTTTCATGTTAACATTTTAAACCAGCATTTTCCAAAACAGCTGTGATCTTACAGTAAATGCTGACGTGCTTTCCCAACTTTTACGATACCGCCCTGCTTTGTGTAACTTTTTATATTTTTATCACTGTGTACATGCTTGCAAATCTGGGACACAAACAATACACATGTCGCAATGCTAACACTGTAACCAAAAGGAACATTTCTATTTACCTAATTAGGATGTTTTTTTAATATTAAATATCGATAACAGTAATCAAATAAACACGACGTAAAGTCCAAACAGGCTGCTCCTATTCTCTCCGCCCTCCCTCTTCTGAAGCAGTGGACTTGTTTTATTGTAGCTGTTTTGCACCCCTCCCCCGCACTTAGGCTTCGGCTGCCAAACTCTAAAAAAACAGCCCCCCTCGGCCTGTAAGTGTTAGGCGGTGGAAAAACAAATTTAACCCAGTCTTGTAGCTTCGGCTGTATAAACTTGCAAACGGGCACGTGTAGGGAAATTACTTCACGGTAGATAATGGTTACAATATTTAACTTAGTGATTGTTAACTATGTTTCTCTACGAAATATTATACTGCACATGTACTCATTTTAGTGTAGGCAAGCTACAAATAGCAATAGTCCTATGCAAATATTAACACAGCTGCAGACATGGTACTTATATTATTGCTTTATAAAAGGTTGTTTAAAGTTTCATTTTGTAAATTGTTACATGATCTGACTAGTCTCAGAGGGCGAAGTAAACATAAGTTACAACACTGTCAGTGTTGTGAAAGTCAGAAGCATGCACTGCCCACTTTCGATTGGCAGTTGGTCCAGGGGTAATTCCATGTCTGCAGCATAAGCAATTTGTGTGTAAAACATGAGTGTGCTCCGCCCCCTCCCCTTCCCGCCGTGTCGCATTGTTTATGGCTTTTTTGATTTGTAATTCTTTAGCATTGGCTACAAGAAATAAAAATGCTAAAGATTTACAACAAAAAACCCATAAACAATTCTAAAAGCACTAACTCTAATGCTGCGAGACCTATTGCATTTCCAATGCTTGTTTTATTTACTAATCGATCTAGGATCAGTAAGTAAAAAAAGTGGTCTTTTAAAGGTGCTGTATGCTTGTTGAACACATGCACGTGCCTACAGAATGATGTGGCAGCTACATCCTGGCGTATTATTTATTTATCGATTTTGCCATGCTGCTATACGTCATGGCTAATAAAGCACTAGCAGAGCCAATACCTCTTACAAACAAGACACTCTGCACTGCTCAGCCTTGTCACATGATGGAGTGGGAGGGTCAAGGATGCCCAACGTTCCATCTCATACCTAGTAACCATCATCCTGGTCGATAGGAAGCACATGCAGACTCAGCTATGACCAAGGCAACTGGAATAATGTGATACTGTGGCTTCTGCATTTTTCACATAATTATGGAGTTGTCGCATTTGCCCCATCATCTGCAATCTTTGCCCAAACAGTATTACCATAGGTAAAACAAACAGTATAACTAATGAAGTAAAACCTTTTTGCTGCATTCTGCCGGATAATTTGCCTTTTTTGGCGCATCATTTAGTCAACAGTGCCACAAAATGTAATGTTCCCTTGTCACATTATGCCAGAAGCCCTGGCTAGGATACTAGTGGGTGTGCCCTGCAAATTCCGGGATCTGGGCCTAGGTTCAACAAACCTCTGCCACCCAGTGATACTGGGACGACAGGTGTGTATTTGTGCATTTGGAATGTGCAGCGAATGTATCCTATTGAAGAGCTAGTCTGTCCTATAGCCATTCCGCCTCCTCCTCCGCCCCCTTCCATTCACCTGGCCGCCGGCTCTCTGCCCCTCTCGCCTCATACACAACGCACTTACCACGGATGTCCAGAGTTAAAACAAACACCTCCTGGAGGCTCGAAGAAACAGGCTGACTTTACAGAATACGCTGCCAGTTTGGCGTACCTCTTCTGTGCTGTTGCAGGTATTACTCACTGCTCTGCATTTTATCCAGGTGGAAGGCAAGCCATTTAAAATATCCAAAACAAAATGAGGGTGGGTGAGGAAGAGGTGGGTGTCTGGCTGATCAGCTTTCCACCCTGAGCACCCCCCTTTCCCTCGACACACTCAAGTAAGGGGTGCTCCCAGCTGCAATGGGAAAACAGGGTAAAACACCCAGCAGAGGATGTTATCAGGGAGGTGTGGCGCGAGGTGTCGAAAATGTCACATTTCCTTTCACCGGAGTGCACAGCTCACCCGGGGTCACTTTCATCCTCAGGGACAGCAAATGGGCTTTTAATGGCACCAGCAAGTGCTGAAGTGGAGCTCTGCCCTTTTCTCCGATCAGCCCCAGAGGGCCCTTGAAGCCGACTGAGCATGTAGAGCCGCAAATTACAGAGTTCCTCCAGCGCACTGTCCAAGCGCCATGACACGGGAGCCCCGGCGGCTTTAGCGCTCATTAATGCAGAGAGGCGTGTCTATAGGGGCGGTGACTAACACAGCAACAGTGGCACGTCTGCACGAGAGCCACCATAAACCGCTTCCGCGAGTCCCAGCAAAGCAACCACCAGCGTTTACGGCTGACCAAAACTGAAGCTGTGATTAAAACGTGGCATTAAATATTATGTGGTAAGACCGAACACAAACCACGAAAACTTTCTCCGCAAAAAGTTTAAAGTGCCACTTTTTGTTTTTAGAGATATGCGAAAAGACATCGTTGCCAGGCCAAATTGGTAGTACAGCCTCTGCAATAGTGTGACATATCTACACATTGATAGGTTGTTTTGTGGGATTTCTTATTGAGGCTATAGTTACTTTGTTAAATATGCCCGCAATTTCGTTGCGTCGCGGGCGCTGATGTGGCAGAAAGGAACAATAATAGGCACTACATGGAACACATATTGAATAAATGAAAGATATTCGCACGTAATTTGAAGCAGTCTCACTTTATTTGTTCCAAGTAATAGCAAATTTATTTTTTTCTGTTAAATGTTTTCAGCCTAGTTTTAAGCAGTTGTTTGTAAGTTAAGAAAAGGCAACCGAACTCAAACTAAAATAAAGTCAACAAAAAAAAACAAGCGTGGAAATGAGGATCGCGCTGGAGCTTGTCTTTATGGGGCCATAAAGATAAGAAACCTTTCACGGCAGAAGAAAAACAGGCGAGCCTGTCCAAGTGGGTCGTCTGAAAAAGCCAAAAGTGTACGTCATAAAAAGCTCTTCTCCAATGGCTGGCCATCGTTTAGCATAAACGGCGACACCAGCCAATGGAAAAGAGGGGAAGGGATTAAAGCCCTTTACTAAAACTACTCTAAATCATTAAAACTCGCCGAGCAAGCTGAGCATGTGCGCAGCAACGCAAGCCGAGACCTAAAAAACTTTAACGCCATCATACTAGGGATTTTGAAAACATTTAACCTGATGCAGCCACTATCATCTATGGTAAAAAAAAAATCAAATGCAGCCTTCATTCTTATTCTTGATAAGATGAGCTTCACTCTGGAAATCCAGATGGATACCTGGTGTGGAATTGTTCCCATAATCTAGCAGTAGATAAACCGAAATGTGGCATTTATTTAGGTTGGTTGGTGCATTACATCAAAACAGAGAACTGATCCAGAGATGCAATCGGAGTCTTGGTCACATTAAAGGAGGCAAAATGAATTTTCAAACACAGTCCTTGTCGGAGGTTACGAAAATACGTAAAGCATGCATTCATTACCTTATAGGTGTTGTATAGTTGCCAACCTTATGATGTTATGACCGAATAACGTGAAAAACAATTGAACCACTGTGCCTTAGGAGTAAAGAGCAGTCAAGTAGATAGATTCGGATCAAGGAGCTCCAATGATAAGAAAAAGGTCGGTTATCTGTTAAATATAGTTCTCCAGCATAAGCATATGTCATGGACAAGTGAGAATTAATCCTTTTCCCTACCCTAAGTGAAGTGGTCCAAATAAATTCACTGTAGTGGTGGAGCCCAAGGAAATCTACCATGACCACATGAACCACTTAAAACTATAACATGCGAATAATTTTAACAGGTGGTAAGATACCACACAATTAAAAACCTTTTGCAGAAATACAAATGTAAGATGAAATAGTCCTTTTTTACATTTGGAAGTCCAGAAATTAAACGGCCTGTGAAAACTCTTCAAAAGAAGAGGACTAAAATGTTTGTGCATTAATTTATTTGGTATAAGATGCCCGGCTGGGATATTAGGGTGGAACATGCAGTGCACAATTTCTTGCTGGTCCAATACCAAAAACGGTCCCCTCACTGGTCTGAGGCCTGGGCACAAAGCATATACTCTATGATTTCTTGTCATTTGCCATTAGCAAGCTAGCTGTCCAAAGCAGCCATTATGTTGTAATGAGTGCAGTAATGTGCAGAACAAACGGCAAGTAATCATCAGCTTCACTTCTGAGAATGCCAGTTAGTCGTGCAAACCTTTCAGACGCATTTTAATTTCAAAGGCAAATAAATGATAAACCGGAAAGAAAATCCAGTTATGCATTCAGTTCTGTTGCTCCATCAGACCAGTGTCTAAATTACAGTGAACTTACGGGAAAATGGTTGACTGTCGATCTTAAGTGTACAAGCCTGTAAATGATACAATTGAGGTCTTTGCCAAAAAGGAAGAGTGGATTACATGTTGGCCATTATTATTTATGGGTATTGGCAGCACTCTACAACAGTCTAGCCCCATGGCGAGTCGGACCACCAGTGTATCTTTTTAGCCAAGACTAGACCAGATACTCAAAAAAACTTTCCATATCGATCAGTCTCCATGTGATCTAGCATATTTACTAATGCTGTTTGCAGGGTCAAAACGATTTGAAGCTGCTCTACCGCTAATATTATCCTAGCAACTTTTTTTCTGGAATTACTGAATCACCATGCATCTCAATACAGTGTAGATAAAAAATCACCATTCGCCAATTCATGTTTGACATTTACAATGGTCTTCCCCTATAAAGCAGAAGGAAAAATATAAGAGTAATTTAACACAAATCATGCCAAAATCCTTCTGCCTCTCTGGTTTTATACCTTTCGGCTGCCGGAAGAATCTTTAAACGTTCAAACAACCTGAGCTATTTTATCGGAGGTGCACTGGCTTTAACGAACAGGTTACTTTCCTTTGGTAACACTCTTTTTGGTGGAGGCAATCTGGCCGCAGATTCCTCACCTGTTGAATATTCCCAGTCCTCAAACTAGATCTGGAAACTTTTCAGCAGTACCTCTCTGAACTGGGTAGGTGGCACCGCCTCAAAAAAAAAAAAAAGCTGAATTTCAGGCCGCCTTGGACAAAGTAAGGCAAGCGAACTAAAGCTAGCCTCCTGTATTAGATTTGGTTCTAGTGTGCAGGAAGCCCAAAAAGTTTTATCTTTAGAGCGGTCAGCTGTCTATTCACTCATGGCTGAGCAAGTAGCAAAGAAGTATAAATTATTTAAAAAAGACTGCTATGAATTAAGTGAGCAGACAGGTAGAATATTAGCGCAAAGACTGAGGCAGAAAGCAATTATTCTGAAATAACTAAAATTATTGATCAAGATGGTACAAGCCAAGAGTCTAGGTCAGGTATATTGAAAGCATTTCGGGATTTCTACCAATCTCTGTATAATAAATCGAACGATGGCACTAGTACAAGGAATGATGCATCTAGCTATTTGTCAAACCTAGATTGCTCTTCTTGTCTTACTGAAGACCAAAGGGCAGTGTTATCCGCTCCAGTCACCTGGGAAGAGATAGAAAGGGCTATTCTAGGACTACCATCTGGTAAAGCTATGGGCCCGGACAATATCCCTCTGGAATTTTACCGTATCTTTCGCACTGTTTTGAAACCAGAGCTGTTAAACATATTTCAAGAAGCATTTTACGGTCGGTCTCCTCTTTCATGGTCACTAGCTACCATAGTTGTATTTAAAAAAAAAAAAGGAAAAGACTATGGATCTTTGGTCATATCGACCAATTTCTTTAATAACTTCTGACAGTAAGATATTTTCTAAAATTCTGGCAAATAGGCTAAACGATCTGATGCCTAACTTAGTAGCTAAATTTCAACATGGCTTTATAAAAAAGAGACACACAACCGATCATATAAGAAGGATTATCGCCCTTTTGGATTGGGCGCAGACATCGGGATCCCCAGTTTGAGTGGCCCTACTAGACGCCGAAAAGGCGTTTGATAGGGTCGATTGGGGGTTCCTCTGGCGTGTCTTGGCCTGGAAGCATTTCCCCGTGGAATTTATCACGGCCCTGAATGCCTTATATAACTAACCGAAATCCGCAATTCGAATAGCCACCGATATTTCTAACACATTGTCAATTACAAGGGGGACTAGACAGGGGTGTCCTTACTCACCCTTGTTATTTGCGCTTTATATAGAACCATACCTGCAAAAACTTACAAACGAGGACTGCATCCCCCCCGTCATAATCCATCAAATAGGATATAAAATCTTAGCCTACGCTGACGACGTTGCCATCGTCACATCGGACATTACTTCGGCACTTCCCAAAATCATAGAACTAGCCCATGAATTTGGCCTATACTCGGGCTATAAACTGAACATTGCAAAAACCCAGATAATTCACTCAGCTGCCGGCTCACCAGCTGGCATGACAATATCAACTACTGCTATGTATTTAGGTGTGAAATTGTCCGCTAACGTAGAAGATATCTTAGGGCTTAATCTTGATCCACTACTTGCATCCACCAATAGATCTCTTGAAAGATTAAACAACTTACACCTCTCCCTTTACGGCCGTACAAATGTTATCAAAATGCTTTTTTTCCCTAAATTTATTTATTTTTTTCGAACTATACCTTTATTGTTCCCCTCTAGCTTTTTTTATAAAACTAGATAGAATAATTTCAAGATTTTTATGGGGATATAAAAGAGCTAGGAGGTCTCTTAATTGGTGCACCCTACCTATGCGTAGAGGAGGCTGGGGAATGCCGAATTTTCATCTGTATTACTTGGCCGTATCGCTTAGGTTCACGAGTGTCTTAATCTTTCAAGGGAGAACCACAGAAGAGTCAATATTTCTATCAATCTATGAAATGATTCTCGGTACTCACGCACGTCAATGTCTAGTACGGTTCATAGAACCAAGTTATTACAAAAAAACAAGATTTAAAGTTATGTTAACAGCTTTCCAGATATGGAAGCAATTTAAGAAAAGATTTTGTTGGAATAGTAACTTTAGCTATTACACACCATTATTTGATAATCCAATGTTACCAACAATATTTACAGATCACATTGTGCAACGATGGCAAGTTCTAATATATCCTGATTAGGAGATCTTTATCAGGATGAGCAATTTGCAACATTTATTTATTTGCAGCAACAGTATAATCTTCCTAAAGCAGATTTCTTTAAATATTTGCAAATACGCAGCTTTCTCAACACAAAAAATCTATTGAACACTAATAAAATTAAGAAAATTGATGTATTAGAATGTTGGAAGCAAAATAGAATTGGGGTAATCTACCAGACAATGATAAACCGATCAGAAGACAATCTGGAATCATTTAATATAAAATGGCAAAGAGATTTGGGTATAGAGAATATCAATGTATCTGATGCACTGGCATTTTCTGTTCAAGTTTTGTATAACGGATCCTTAAAAAGCCAATTCTTTATGAGCATATTCGACCTATACTATACCCCTGCTAAACTATTGAAGTGGAAAGCCAACAGAGGTGACAAATGTAGTTGATGTGGTTTTTTGGGTGCAAACTCTATTCACATGTTTTTCCTTTGTCCTAATCTAACCCAATTTATCTCCGAAGTACAAAAGTTCCTTAATAACATTATGAGTTCACCGGTAACACTCTCTGCTGAACTAGTAATACTTGGTATTCAATCAAACCCCAATAGGCTGTTGACAGGTGCTGAAGAAGCTTTCTTATTTATATCTATGTCTATTTTTAGATATTGTATAACGTCGCGTTGGCTAGACGCTGATTCTCCTTCATTTAAAAGTGGCAATCTAAATTGTTAAATATTTATCAACTAGAGAAAGCTGTGCATGGTTTAAAGGGGATGAAAAAGAAAACCTTTGGCACAAAAATATGGGCCCCTATCTATAATTGGATTTATTGTTAAAAGTCCTAATTTATGTACATATGCCAAAGCTGTCAAAAATGATTCTAAGTTGTTCTTAATTTTTATTATTTGTTTGATCTGTAATGCTCGGCTAACCATTTAATTGCTGCTATAAAATAAAAATAAAATACAAATAAAATAATAAAAGAACTGGGTAGGTGGCGTTGCATGGCTCCACACGGACATCATTCTTCTCAGGAAATGACATGCAAGCCCTACAATGGGCACACACACACAGGGACGTAAGTTGCTTTTGAGATGGTTCGCTGTCCCAGGCAAAGAGCGTCAAACAAATGGATATAACCAGTATGCAGAATGCTGCTCATGGGATCTTATTACAGTACGTAGTCCAAACACATAACTAGGAGGGTGAGAGGGTCAGCGGAGAATCTCTGGTTAAATAGAGTCTTTAGCAGAGAAAGGGTTACACCCTGCTTGGAAGCTTTGAAGACGCACATAGCCCATCCCAGCTCTCAGGCTGTCCCTCATCCCCTTGTCCTGATGAAGATCCGCCACAGATGCTAATAAATCAGCACCATACCTTAGGGTCGAAACGTCGACGTTGCTTTGCCAATCCATCCATAAGAAGCCACAACTCTCAAAAAGAAAATAGCCCTGCTTTGTTGTGACTATCATTAAAATGGACCGATGGTAATTTTATGCCTTTGTATATTAATGTGTTTTTTCACTTTCCCTTGTACAGCACAATCATCACTGGTCGCCTTTAGCCACTTAAAGCATTTCCACCACATATGTGATTTCATGTCACTTCTGTCCCTGACAGCAGTTTTCTGCATTGATTGATACATGCAAGATATCGCTAATAAGAAAAACCTTTTGAAGCTAGAATTGTGTGGTGTGTTCTTTAACATTGAAATGTTTATTGTAAAATTGCATGAAAAGTATCTAGATTTATAACCTAACAAAGAAATTGTTTAGTACATCCGACAGAACCATTGTTTTTGTTTAAAAAGTGATACAGACGCAGCTGGTTATGGACACTGTCCCTGGCTGACAAACCCGCCAACAATCTGGCTGCGGTATTCTGGACCACTTGTAGCTTTTTCAATAGGTAGCCCGGGATGCCAGCAAAGAGGGCATTGGCATAATCCAGCCGAGTCATAATCAGCGTGCACATAATAGTTTGTCTCGCCGCAGCTGGTAGAAGAGGAAAAAAAACTTTTAAACGATTTAAGCAGGCCGAACCAGCCGCCGGCCAGCTTCTTAATATGTGCCGTAAAGGACAGCTCTTCATCAAACCAGACCCCAAGATTTTTTGCCGGTTTCCCGGTGGAGGTCGGACATGGGTAGTCGGGAGGCCAAAGCTGCTCTCGAAAGTTCGAAGGAAAGGTGCCAAATAACAAAATCTCAGATTTCCCTTCATTGCATTTGAGCTGTGCATCTGCCATCCAGTTACAAACTGCAAAAACAACAGTTGATGGACTGAATGTAGAACAATGTCATACATTCACCCCAGTACAGAGATCTGGGCCTAAATCCATCGTTTTTTTGCTCACCATGCCATTTCAGTTTGAACCCAGCCATATGCAAATCAGTCTTGACCCTGTGCCCCATGGGAACAGTCCTACCCGAACTGCCAAGCAAGGTCATTCCTGGACTGGAAACAAGTATCCTAGGACCGGTTTCGGGCTTTCAGCCCTCATCAGCCAGGATAGCTTGATTTCAGTGGCATGGAGAGCACATGAGTCAAGTCTGAGCATACCCGTCCCACCCTGGGTGACAAATGCAAAAACAGCAGTTGATGGACAGAATGTAGAACAATGTCATACTTTCACCCCAGTACAGAGATCAGGGCCTAAATCCATCGTTTTTTTGCTCACCATGTCATTCCAGTTTGAACCCACCCATATGCAAATCATTCTGGACCCTGTGCCCCATGAGGCTAGGCAATGTTGGGCCTGAGATACGGAGCATGCCCCTTTATCCCAGGTGAGAAGCAACTGGGTGTCATCCGCATACGCCATCACCTTAGCCCCCAACTCCTCTGCTAAATATACCAGAGGAGTTATATAGATGTTTAATTGGGAGGGGGCTAAGGGCAGACCCCTGCGGGACACCCGTTGAAACCACCTGAGTGGAGGAGGAAAAAGGTGGAATCCAGATCTGCTCGATCCGACCTTCCAAAAAGGAGCAGAGCCATTCCCACACAGTGCCTGTCAACCCAATCCTGGCCAGATGAGACGAAAGCAATGGATGCGGGACCGTATCGAACGCGGCCGAGAGGTCGAGCAAAATAAACGCCGCCTTCCCGCCCGCATCCAGACAGTCCCGTATGGCCTCTGCCACTTCCGCTCATCACATAGCTCTGAAACTGTGCTGGTGGAACCCAGACTACGCTGGATGTAGAAGCGCCTCCTTTTCCACAAAGTCAGTCAGCTGTTTATTTACAACCTTTTCACACACCTTTGCTAATGCAGGGAGAAGAGAGATGGGTCAATAGTTCCCTGGGCAAAGGGGATCTAATGATTACTTTTTGAGGAGATGCTGAATCTTAGCCTCCTTCCAGGACAGGGGGACCACCGCTTCCTGAAGGGAAATATTGATAATCGCGGTCAGTTCTACATTAACAACCTCAGCGGTCGCTGCTAACGTCCTAACCGGACACGGGTCGGACAGAGAGCCTGATTTTAAAGCTTTAAGAATTTTAAGACATTCTTGCGGTACCACTGGCCTGAATTCCGACAATAGGCATACAGTGCCTACTGGAGGACAAACCCGGGCATCCTCTGCGTAGACAGTCCGAGGAATGAAGGTTGCTTGAATCCCTGAAATCTTATCTCTAAAAAAAAAAAAAAAAAAAATCGAGAAAGAGTCTTACACCATGAGGGTGAGGATGGCATTACACTGGCTTGGGCCACAGGAAACAAAACTCTGGACGATCGCATACATTTCCCTAGCGTTATTGTTGGCAGCTTCGATATGGGTTGAATAGAATTGCCCTTTGGCCAACTTAATAGATGCATAGTATACCTTCGGCTTATCTCTAAGCTAACTCTTGTCCACTGGGCAATATCCACCACTCATCCATATCCTTTCCAGGATTTTACAAACATGTTTGAGGCCCTTAAGCACAGAGTTGAACCAGGGTTTGGACAGTGATTCTATAGCCAATCTGTTCGAACAAGGAGGGGCCACTGTTGCCACTGCAGACGAGACCAAGCTAGAGAACTCCGCGACCTGGGCATCAAGCTCTCCTACCAATCTTGGTTTGGAGGCTTCCAAAGCTGTGTTAAATGCAGATGGATCACTTTTCCCGAAAGATGATTTATAGCTTGGATATGCAGAGGGCTCAGCCCTGGCCACTTCCCAGGAAAAATAGGTTATATAATGATCCGACTAGGTAACCGGACTGGGCTCCCTTACCTGAATTGGAAAATTGGTGCAGATGGGATCACTCACACGTCATTGTTCTATCCAAAAGAAACACTGTCTTAAGTGTGAGGAGCTGCAAGAAAGAGTTGTGAAGCAGCTCAAATGGAGTGCACACCATAAAAGTGAGGACTAACTAAAGGTCCCACTGTGACATTACAAAGTAGGAGGGAGGAAACACATGTTGTAACTCTTTCAAAAATTGCCTAGCAGGAGACTTAGAGGACTGATCATGCAACGGAAAAAATGCAAAAAGAGGCAAAAGGTACCATTTAACTGTGGTCTGAGCAAGGACAAAACAAAACGTTGGAAAGCTGCAGAGTACCACACAAAGCCACAAAGTTATCCCTGTTACAGGCGGATACAGTTTTGTTGAGGGGCCCCTGGCTCCTAAAATAACAGCGCCCACCTCAAATGGAAGAATCAAATGTGTTCAGCTGACGGCACTCCATCTCCAAGCATGAAGGTGGAGATTGAAGGCCAGAGTGCAGAACCCTGCCTTCCTAGTGTGACAGCAGATCCTTTGGGAGGGCAACCCATTCAGTGGACAGATGCTCATGCCCAGGATTTCTGGATACCATACTAGGATGACTTGGGCCGGGTCAGTCCTGATCTTGAGAACTCTGGGAAGAAGTGGTTTTAGCGAAGGAGTCCAGATTTCCACTTGAGGCGGAATTGGTCTCTAAAGGAGACAACTTGGAAAATAGAATGTGCAGAAATGCTGACACTGAATGCTCTCAGAGGTGGCAAACAGATAGAGTCATGGTCCTCTCTATTCCACTAGGCTCTAACTGCTGAGCTCATCTGACCTGGCAATAGTTGATCCTGCCATGTGTTTCACCAGCAGGAATTTTACGTGGTGGTCCATCAATTTCTAGAGGCGCAAGCCCTACTGGAACAATGTCTGCTACCTCACTCCGCCCAGTTTGTTGCGGTGGTGTTGTCCTTGAGCACCTTTACCAGCCTCCCCTTGATGGACTGAAGAAAGGCTTTCAACGCCAAGCAAATAGCCCTCAGCTCCAGAAGGATGATATGGAGTCAGGACCCCACCAAAGACCAGAGGCCTATGATCTCCACCTCTCTCAGACCACCACCCCATCCGAGCAGGGATGCATCGGTCACCCTGTCCGCTCTGGGTGGGGGAAGGAAGAAGTGTCTGCTGCTGACCCATTTACGGTCCAGTAACCACTACTGCAGGTCTTTTGCAGTCTCCTCCAAAACCTGGGCATGGTAAAAGAGATCCCCTTGATGTTAGGCCCAGTGAGACTTCAGGTCCCATTGAAGGGTCCGCACATGCGACCTGGCAGGCTCTACCAGAATGATGCAGGAGGCCATCAGTCCGAGCAGCTTCAGAGTCAAACTCTCTGAAATCCAGGACAGAGGAATGTCACTAAATTTAACAGTCTCCAGAATGGCTTTCATGAATAGAGCATCCGAGGAGTCAGGGGGGACCTCGGCATGTTAATGGTGAACCTCAAAGATGACAGGATGTTTGGTGTAATCTGGAGGTGGCTGTCGACTGCAAGGGAGAGACCGCCTTCAATAGCTAGTCATTGAGTTAGGGGAAGACTGGCACGCCTAACCTCGGAAGGTTTGCTACTACCATGACTATCACTTTTGTGAACACCAAAGGGGCACTGCTGAGACCAAAGGGGAGCACAGCAAACTGCTAATGCTTCAATCCCACCACAAACTGTAGGTAGCATGATAGGTCTGCAGGGCGGGTATACAATAGTAGGCGTCCTGCTGTCCAATGCAACCATCCAGTGTCCAAAGTCAAGGGCAGAAAGAGCCTGGCTTAGTGTGTGCATCTTGAAACTTCCTTCTGGAAAAAGGCATTAAGAAGGTGCAGGTCTAAAAGTGGATGAAGACCTCAGTGCTTCTTTGCACTAGAAAATGGCAGGAGTAACAAGCACCTCCTACTTCTGGCACGGGACCCTCTTGATAGACCCTTAGGCCAAAATGGTCATGCGTCAGTCATTGTGGTGATGTTAGAAAATGTGGGCACACCAAAAGGAAGGGTAGGGCATATGGGACCTATTTGCAGGACCCACCAGTCTGATGTAATGGCTTGCCAAGCTGTAAGAGTTGTACCCGTCTCCCACCAGGTGGCTGTGCTCCACTAAGGGCACGCTAAAGGTGTTTGGCAGGTGAGGCTGCAGGACGGGCTGGAGATTGGGCATCATGCTTACCTAGGCCGCAACCATTAAAATATGCTGGGCCGGATGCTGCGGTTGGATTGGATGGCAATATTGGGAGTCTCTACCGAAGCTGCGAAAGGATCGTTATGCCTGCTGCAATTGGCGAGTTGGGCAGATATGCCTAGTGAGCGGCTCATGGCCCTGCTCTCCTTGAACTGCTCGAGAGCATAGTCTGCATTATCACCAAACAGGTGGGTCCCATGGAACGGCATGTCCATGAAGGACGACTGGACATCACCTGAGAAACTGATGGACAGCAGCCAACGTTGGTGGAAATAGCATCATCAGTGAGCATGGCCTGCCCCATGGAATCAGAGCTGGTCAAGTGACACAAATTAAAAGCGTGGCAGCTTCCCAGTCATCCTGTATTTCATGGGCAAGTACACGTCGTATACACCTGGGAGGTCTTGGGTCACTGAGTCCCAAAGGACTTGGGAAGAGCATACAGAACAGACAGTCAGGCTGCTGGAAGAAAAAACTCTTTACAAACATCTCCACTCGCTAGGATTCCCTATGAGGCGGATTGGGTGGAAACGTGTTGAGGCTAGTCCGCCTGCACCACTAAATGTTCGGGGAAGAAGTGCTAAGACAGGAATGTGTGGCTGCCCTGGTTAGGGCGATCACGTCTCCCTATTTACCTGTTGACTGGGGGGCCAGATTAAGGCTCTGCCTAGGCGCCTAACAAGGTATCTGAAAGTATCTCATTAAATTGCAAAAGGGGCTCAGGAGAAGTTTTCCTCAGCTGGAGGGCTACCATTAGAACATTAGTTTTAACCTCCAAAGTGGATAGCAAGTGTTCTCATGTTACAGCTTTATATAATGCCCTAGTGGTCAGGATAAGATTGGGCGATAGTCACCTCCCCTATAGCTATCTCGAGGGGTACCTGGCAGGGGTGTCCATTACCCTCCTTCTATATGCCCTGGTGGCAGAACCCCAGGATTGTGCCTTGAGGGAGTACCATGGACATAGGGGGTTGCACCTCTATGGTTACCGCTTTTTTGTCTCAGTATACATGCTTCTTTATGTCCTAGACCCTGAGAGACAACTTACCCCTGAGCTCACTGAGGTGGTTTGCTTTGGGCAGCTATCGGATCTCAGGGTTAATTGGGAAAACCTATAATTTTTGCCCCGACTCCATCAATGCCTCTAGTGAAATTGGACTTCCCACTTTAATGGACCACAGATTCAGTATGTTATTTAGGAATACAAATTCATACAGATCGATAGTGCTATCAGATAACTATGGGAAAGCAATTCAGAGGCTTGAAGAGGATATTAGCCAATGGATAAGATTACCTCATTGATCGATGAATCTCCCTTATGAAGATGGCCGTTCTCCCCAGATTCTTGTTCCTCTTTCAGAATATTCTGATGATGCCTCCGAGTCATATTTGATACTCTCCGCTCATTGGTGATTAAACTGGCTTGGGCCGGCAAGCAGCCAAGGGTTAAATGGGATACCTTCATCCTGCCATACTTTGTGGGCAGTCTAAATGCACCGGATCTCAAGTTATTCTATAGTGCAGAGCTCACATGCATATTCCTGGATACACGGACTTACCACACCTACATATTTAGAGAGACGCAGCTGACCTAATACTCTCCCCCAGGCGCTCTTTAGAACCCCGGTAAGGCGACATGGTATCCTTGGCTCTTTAAACTCAACAGTACATGCTTGGCGCAACTTACTGGAGAGACAGGCAGGAGCTCTGATGTACTGCCCACTGACCCCCCTAGAATGGGGTTCCTGGTTTCCGACGGGAAGAGAAAGGGACGTTTCCCGAACATTGCGGGAATTCGGTATATCTAAGATGGGCGATCTCTTTCGTGATGGGGTGGAACTAAAGTGGGAGGATGTTTTGGAGGAGGGACACGAATCCTCGACCCTAGCCCAATATCAATACCTCCGAGCCCCGGAATGCATTACGCGACCTCTTGGGCAAAGATATGCAGGAGCCTTTAGAGATGTCAACACTTTCATATATTATACGTTCTACCACACCGGCTAAGCTGGTGACTAGAATTTATAGCCTCACATAAGAATTCAGGAGACCACACTTAACGAAAGCTCGCCAGGACTGGCAGAAAGACCTAGATATAGTGATTGACAATAGCTGTCAGTGTTGCTGCGAGGAGACAAGACATCTCTCTTTATGGTAGGCACCGAATAATCCACTTTACATACATTAATAGAGTATTACACACCCCGGAGGCTATGCCGATACGGATTACGTGATTCTGCGGTCTGCCACCGATGCACAAAACAAGACGCTGGGTTCTTGCACGTAGCCTGGTAATGCCCAAGTATTTTAGAGTTCTGGGGGAAGATCTTTCATACTTTGAATGAGATTACAGATCTCTCCCTTGAAACTGATCAAGGGGGATCGATAAAAGAGTAAGGCAACTAGTTGTTATGGGTCTGCTGCTAGCTAAACGTAGGTTAGAAATGTGCTGGGCTAAAGGCCCAGTCCCAACCATAGATGATTGTACTAAAGATATGCTCTATTGCAACACACAATCGGATGCATACAGTGAGTTACTTCCTCCACAGAACCGCCCAAAATGCTTTTGGGAATTGTACCAACAGTACTAAGTGGGAAAGGAGACTGGGAAGCCAGAGGAGGAAAATGGAGGTAATTGGGTATGTACTAGGCACATAGAATACAGCACATGGGTTGATGGCACAAACATATGTAGGAGGTGAGTATATACATGTTATCCATACTCATTATTGGAATCATTGATTTTGAATGTATCCACTAATTACTTGATTGAACCCGGTGGTGATAACTGTTTTAATCGTTGTAAGTTCATGCAATGTATATCGTCAGTGTGAGGTTGCGCTGTAGCCAGTCAAGAGAATATACAACTGTATTGAATTCTTTGTTACCTGAAGAGTATTAAAATCAATAATCATTGTTTTTTTTTGTTTCTAAAGTGGACAGCTAGAGTTCAAGAATGTTAGCCACCCTACGCATCATCATGGCATAGGTGCAGATTCTTTGGTTGCTGGTCCAGGGAGATGAGAGAATATCTGACTCAGGGGAGGTATGGGGGCAGCTGGAGTCCTGCAAGTTGTTGTACCAATTATCATATGGCTGAGCGAACTCATTACCTGGTTCATAATCGCTGTCTAAGTGAGTCACTAAAGGAGGGTAAGGTGTGTGTTCTCCTTCGTAAAGATGGAAAACAAACAAGGGGAAGAAATGCCTCAACAGCAGACTGGCACAGCTTTAGTCGAGGTAGGGCCAGCGCTGACTGGGAGTCAGAGAATAAAGTAGGTACCTCCTCATCAGGTGTCTATTAATTCTGGACCTGTGTCAAGGTCCCATGAACAGGTGTGGACTGCTGCACTGGAGGCGAGGTCAGAATTGGAACCGGAGGAGTTGTGATAGGCATGGAGGGTCCCACTGGCGCTAAGAGCAAACCCAACAGTGGTACTCCAGATTGAGAGCTTCTCAGCTCCTTGAGTCCCAAAGGCACACCAGAGAATAGGTAAAGATCTGAAGAGTGGTAGTATGGCCTTGTGGAACTCTGATATGTTTGGGAGTGGCAGACAACCCCGGAACCTCTGGCTGTACCAGAACCAGCTGTGGACGCAGCTTCAAAGAGGACAGACTCCAAGAGTGAGATCGAGAGCCATTGTGTGACCCCGCACCTTCTCAGGTGAATGACATTGGCAAGAGGGAGCAGACTCCAGCTTTGATTTCTTATCCTTCTTTTTGGACTTGCCTGACGATTTCGATCTCAACAATGAACAGCTTTGACTACTTCATCACGTCAGAGGGGCACCTTTATAGGCCCTGCATTTAGTTTCCGGAATAGCATCAGTGTAGAGATGTACGGCACAACTTACTGGCATGCAGAGGTACTGCTGAAATTTTCCACATCAGACTGGTGCCTGGGGAATATTCACATGGTGTGGAATTTGTGTCTCAAAGTATCTATCAGAAAAAATTAACATTGTGAAAACCTTTCTATCCTAGAAAAATAATTTGCCAATTGTTGGACCTGGGTCTCCAGATCACATAGGGTAGCCAGGCCCAGTGTAAGACAGTCAAACCTAGAGGCAAAAGTGTTAAGCTTGTGTCACACCCTTACAGTAACCTGGCATCCCTTCATTCCAAAAATGACACTACACCACTTCTTTTTAGGAAAATAAGAGCTGTTTTATAAAAATATTCTGTTAGGTTTCTTTTCCATTAGGTTCTCAGTTGCTTCTCAATTTAATAAATTAACATTTTAAACATTTCTATTGGGTCACTTGTACTTATAAAATCAGGTCATGACATTAGATCTCATTACTTAGGCGAATCTTGGTTTATCATAGCATTAGTTTGTTGGGTAACTTGTGAAAATCCAATTTTATCAAGGATTCATTTCCACACAAAAAGGAATGAGAGTCACAGGCCAGATAGGCCACTCTGTAGCAAGTCACACATTAAGATACCAAGCAACTGTTTGTATCAATAACAAAGCAGCAGAATGCCTAGAAGTAGAAGCATAAAGTTATTAGTGCAATACACTCGCTAAATAAAGGCAGTTCAGGAATTAATTTGGCAGTATAGTGTGATTCACACTGTTAGACAACCATAACTTCTCATTGCTTTAAACCCACCAACATGCCCCCACTTGGATATTTCACCAATTGCCAATTCTTTGACAGCTGCCGGCAGCCAGGGACAGTTTCTCAGCACTCAGAGCTTCGTAGCATGGGAATCTCTACAGTGCCACCCTGTTGGTCTCCTTCCCCGGGGCCCACCATTCACTCACTCCTTCCGGGGCCAGGGAGTCTGATCCGTTCAAATCCGGCAGAGATCTGTGTGCGGTGCCTCCCCTCTCACTAAGCCCAACACCCTGCTTACTTCCAGGCGTGAGGCTCAGTCAGGCTCCGTCAGGCGTACCCCCGATCCCGGAACTCCGAGGGATCAGGGTTCCTCGGTCACGGCTGACAGTTAAATCAATGGAGGCAGGTCGCGCTCCGATTTCGGCCTCTCTAGCGCTCTCCGCGCACTTTTCCCACACACCTGCGCTGAGGGTCAACTCCTCCCACGAGTCCTCCAGCCCCGCCTTACCCCTTCCGGCACTCTTCCTACCAACGCCGGCCTGGGCTCTTGTCAGGCCTCCGTATCCTGGCAACCAGTCCTGAGGCGGTGTTCGCTTCCTGTCAGCGCCGGCTCTGAGGATCCTCACTGCAGGGGGACCGGCGCACCAATGACGCCCCCAGCGCACCCACAGCGCACACACCTCCGAGGCTCAACCCGGGCTGGCGGCAGTGAATCCACTGGGACGCAGAGAGCACGGGACAGCCCAGAGTCTACGGCGATGACGCCACCCAATGGTCAATACGAGGGTAAGCTCCAGACGAGACAGCTGAGAAGCTGGTTGCGCAAGGTTCCAGGTGACAGCAAGGGCAAAGGGAATGGGGGGGAAGTCTCGGTTGCTGAGGGAACCCTCCACTCTTTCACTAAAGTCTACCGGTTAGGGAGCTGACTCTTCAGGTGTGCCCGACTTCTTGGCAATAATCCGATTTTAGACAGTTCCTGCCCCTCTTACTTGTAGGTTCCACCTGGATCTGATCCAGCACTCCTTGTTGGGGAAGAGGACACTCTTCACAGGTATCTCACGAAAGACATAAGGAGATAGCTCCGCCGGGTCAGATCTATGGATGAGGGAGGGCGTCAGGCAGTGAAGATAAGCAGCCCCCAGAGGCTGTCAGATCTTTTTCCACGTGCCCATCTCCTCACACCTCAGCCTGGACCTCAGCTTGCTATTGCCCGGTGTGTCCTCTTACTCCCCTCACTCCGCACAAAATGGCCGCACAACATTCCGATATTTATAGCCCAGGTCCAGAGGGTCTAGAGTGGACCAGAAAGTTCTGGAACTCCTCATAATACCCAATGGTACC
Organism: Lissotriton helveticus; assembly: GCF_964261635.1. NCBI lineage: Eukaryota > Metazoa > Chordata > Amphibia > Caudata > Salamandridae > Lissotriton > Lissotriton helveticus. The sequence goes on along the minus strand of NC_136063.1, from coordinate 591,972,242 downwards.
AGGTTCTGAGGTAACAGTTGTGGCAGTCGGAAGCCACCATTTTGTGGGTCTTGTAGATTGAGTCAGAAAGGCACCTAGGATAGAAAAACTATAAGGTCAAAGAGTACCTAACCCCTAGATCAACACCCAAAAGTTTCAGTGGACATAAAAATTAAAGGATATGAAGGGCAAACAGGGGACAAAAATAAATAAATGACAGGAGGGACCACCCAAAGGGCTGACAGGTCTAGCACCAATTGTCTAAAAATCAAGCAGATCCGACCCCTACGGGTAGAATCCTCCGGTGACCCTTACTAACTATTACCATTCCATTCCAACAAACTTCATTTCGGTCAGTGTAGACCATAAAAAGTAGATAATATAAACAGTAGCAGTAAAAACACAAAACAAAAGCCAATATGTACAAATAAAATAAAAACACAACAATGTTTAAAGTTCATCAGAGGGTGGGAGGTTCGTAAAATTAATTGCTTGTTCTCGACCTCCATCAACTACCACGTAAAGTACCCTGAGCAAGGCCAAGGACAGAGCAATCATAAAAAATATCCACATATTATTTTGGTAAATTCAAATTTCAGTTCATCATATAGGTAATATAGGTTGTTGGAATATGGAAAAGAGTTAAAAGTAGGTTAAAAAGATTAAAATAGTTAGAATGTGACAAACGTATGCACTATGGAAGTTTTATAATTGCGGTGGTGAGTTTAGCAGCACCCTACCTCTATGCCACATGGAGTTTAAAAGTCAAAAATGGGTGGGTGAGTATCAGTTCTCAAAATTCTAAATTCCTCCATACACTGCCTACACCCCAAATTCCTGCAAAGTGGGATGAGCCATCGCCATCTGGCTATTTTATAGCCCAGACAAAAGTAAAAAACATGAAGCTCAGTCTCATCGACACAGTGTAGGTGAAGGCACGAAGCGGCAAGGTCCCTACTCTAAACTGGATGTATAACTTCCTTGCCATAGTGCTTTGGTTATCATCCAGAAAGGGCTCAATCTGATACTCCGCTTTAGTATTTAAGAAATCGACTGTTAGGTGATGAAGTCCAGTGTTCCCCTGAGTGTCAGCTAGTTTGAGGGATCTGAGGGCTCTTACTAGATCTAGGCGTGAGATTGTCGGGCACACTACCTCAGGGTTTGGAATATCTAGTCTACAGCACACAGCCCTTATGTATAAAAACCATGGTAATTTGCACACACCCGGGAGGCCCAGAATCTCCTTCAACTCCAACTGATAGACTGCTAGTTCCAGGGTCACTCACAGTCTACGCCAAAAGGTTAATGGCCTAAGTCCAATCTCCCCCACAATAGGTCTAATTTCTAGGTCCAGTCATAGGGGAGTACTTGGCAGAAGGCCAAACAACTGTCTCATAAAATTATTCTCTGTTGTAGACAGTCCACCAGGGGAGCGATGGCCCTATAGTTCAGCCCTATACATTGCAGTGCTCCGGGCTTGCACTTTGTAGATCTCAGCACCGGACCAGCTGGTTTGAAGGAAGAGTTTCTATATATTTTTGTAATACCCCCCACAGTCTGAGCTAGCTTGAGACTTGCTTTGGCTAGTTGCGGAACCCACTCGAACGTTTCGGACAGCGTGACACCACAGAAGTTGAAGACAGTTTCCCTCTCTAGCATGGTACCATTTAAGGAGGGATTTGGACGGGATGTGTTGGCTGTATTTAAGACCATAAATTCGGTCTTTAATGTGTTAGTCTCCAGCCCCCTGTTTTTGCAGAATGTAGCAAAGCTGTCAACTCCTCTCTGGATGTCCATAGGCGGCATGGATAGCAGCAAGGTGTCATCTGCAAACATCATTCCTGGCACCTTGCTAGGCACCAACTTTGGGACATAATTATCCTGTACCTCGTTTAATTGGGTAACCAGAGTGTTGATGAAAAGACAAAAAAGGGTAGGGGCAAGCACACACCCTGCCATACTCCTCTATTAACTGGGAATCGAGGGGTTAATTCCCCAAATTCCCGGTACCTTACTTGGGCAAAACTGCCCTCCAGCAATCTCCTGATCAATGCCAGAAGGTAGGAGGGGATTCCTAGTTGTTTCAGTACCTCCCACAGGTTGTCTCTGGGGACCAAGTCAAAGGCTGTTTTCAGATCAACAAATATCAAATAGAGGATGCCACCCTCTATTGACACTGTCTTCCAGTATAACAGTTGAAGCCTTAAAATGTAGTCGATGGTAGAGATGTTTTTTCTAAAACCGGCTTGGTAAGGACTCAAGATTTCACACTCCTCCATTCACATGTGAAGGCGATTGATGAGGATCCTAGCAAACAGTTTCTGGGTTTCTTCAATCAAACTAATCGGCCTATAGTTGGTTGGCAGGAGAGGTGAACCCTTTTTGAAGACTGGGAATATTTCAGCCCCAATCCAGGTTTCAGGGATCGCCATACCTCTCAGGATAGCGTTAAATATTGCCCATAAACAGAGTCCCCAGATTTCTGGTTCTGCCCGAAATAGGTCCCCTGGTAGCTTGTCTAGTCTTCGAGCTTTTCCAAGAGGAAGCGTCCTAATTGCATTTAAAAATTCTGTTAGAGCAAACCCTTGAGCCTCTTCAAAAACGATACCTGGGATTGTAAGGGTGATTCGTCTTTAAAGTCTGAAACTTCCTCAATGGTGCATAGAGCTTGGAAATTAGACTTCCATATGGCTGCAGCAACATTGGGCTCTAGGGCTGGATCCCCTTCACTACTCTCTGTGCACACTAGTGACCAGAACGCCTTCATATCCCTGTTAGATAGAGCCATTTTAATGGCATCCCATCTCTCTGACTCCCAGTTCTTCTTAGCTTGTTGGGTGCTGTCTCTTTAGAGGGTCCTCATTTGTTTAATTTTGTATCTGTCCTTACATTTGATGGTATCTAGGAGGGCTTTCTTACCCTTATGGCAGGTATCAGTAAACCAGGTTTGTTTGGCCCCCTTTTTTTCGACTTCAAGGGTGTCAAAGGATAGAATACATTAGTAAAACTGGTCGTCAATTCTACCCGCAATGTCGCTATTCTGGCGATGGTTTGAGGAGAGTCCAATATCATGACAGCCTCCCCCAGTTCTAATAAGGGCAAAATAGTTAGAGAATATAACGTGGCTACATTTTCTGGTGGCTGCTCAACTGTTCCCCATCTAATTCTCCTTCTATTGTTAGCGAGTGTTAGATTACTATCTATGGGGGTACCGCTGGCCGTGGGATTATAAATATCTGGGAACTCCAGCTCCATGGTCAAGGTGTTGTGGTTGCTGTCCTGTCTCGGCAGGACATCAAAGTCCCTCTGCCCTAGTTATTTTTCTACTACAATATAGTCCAGCAGGGAGGATTGTCCGATTCTGTTAAAGGTTAGCTTTCCTGGTCTGTCTGATTTTGTGCGGCCGTTGTACGCTCTCAGGGAATGGGTTACTATAACTGCATTGATCTGGAGTGCCATAGGGGTCTAGGCCTTTATTGGTTGGATTTGAGGATCAGGGATTAACCAGCGTCGATACTCGTCACTAAAGAACACATCAGTAGGGGCAGCAAGGGGCTCAAATTGGCAATTAAAGTCTCCCCCCATAACCAGCCTTCTATTCGGGGGGGACTGCATCAATGAAGGTGTTCAGTTGGTTGATGGTCCGGGATTCGTGGCATATGCTGACAGAACGGGAATAGATGTTAATGAAGGCAATTTTGAGGCTAGATGAAAAGGTGAGTACAATACACTGAATATCCTTGGGCAGGGGATTCAGCTGCTCTACTGCACAGTCCAGGTGCGTGGCAACCCAGGTATATAAGCCCTCTGAGGGTCTACCTCTCCCCCCTAAAATGGCCAGCACATTGAAAGTTGCATACCCCATCTTCACAATGTCATCCCTTGCCATGTTTCCTGGAACATACACACGCCATATTTCTCGACAAATAGCCCCCATTCTGGGCACTGCAGTTTGCTTTTTAATCCAGCAATGTTCCAGGAAAGGACACTCAGCTTGTAGTCGGGGTTAGAGTTGTCACAAGGGGCATAATGGCAGTTGGAGTAGAGACATTGGGTACCCTCCAGCTGGTCCAAGGGGGCTACTTTTGCTTCTTCCAAGTGGGGACCTCTCCTGGATGGACTAGAGGTTAAGGGGTCGGGAGATACAAGAACTGGGTTGCTAATCGAGTTTACACAAGTCCCGTAAAGATCAAGGGCAACTCAAGGGGTTTCGATTCGCTGAACCCCTAGGTTAACCCAGTTATTGCAGGGAGTATTCTGATTTAACTGGCCACTGTTCATTTCTCCTAAATCCCTACCGGACCCCCGGCACCCAAGACCAGAGACAGGGCCAACTTCCAGCGCGAGTCAGTCCACCTCCTCTAGGGCTCCAAATATGTTCACTACTGGATTGTTAAATAAAAGCGGTCTGGGGGGTGGGCCGATCGTTGGATGTTCGAGACCAGATAACTGGGGCACTGGTGTTAAGGGTCCTATGTTAGCTATGACGGTGAGAATAAAAATAGTCCAATGTGTAAGCCCTAACCCCTGTATATGGTACTTAGTGAAAGGAATTCTGACCGCTAAGGCGTAGACAGGGAATTACTGAAGTTGATAACTAAACAGTCCCCTTTCATTGTCTTTTGTCTCATACCCACCCAGCCAACTCTACGAACCATTAAAATCTCTCCTGCCCGGTCGTAATAAAACTGCCTGTGCCGAGCAAGCCAGAAAAGTCATGTATTCCTTAAGTTTAACTGCGTTTCCCTCAAGGAGTCCTTAATCTCGGGTACTCCTGTCAGTATAATGACATAAGGAAGTGAGGCTGGGGATAGATTTATAGTCGGTAGAGTAACTACTTCATGTCTTCTCTCATCATCCTCCACAGGATTCACCCCTTTGCTGATTTCCCTGGGTTCTATTCGAGTAAGCTTGCTTTTGTTTGAACCCCCCTTGTGGAAAACAGGGTTGTGACTCCCTTTGGCATTAATAAGGCTCCTGGGCCCAGTAACTGTCCTCTGGTTTTGGGCCTGCTGGTTGCCTTGCTTTTCTGAATGGGACAAAGTGGTTTCAGCTGTCTCAGTACTATTATCCTCTGCACTACTGGCTCCCATTAGTACATTGGGGAGTACATCCCTCGGGGGACCATGCTTGCCAGGGGAGGTTGGGCCTACACTATCTGTGTGGGAGGTACAGTCCTTCCTCTTCCCTGGGGCCTGGGTAATATCAGTAGTGTTGGTGTGCCTAATATGACCCGTTGAATGCCCTATGTCTATGTCGTCGAGTAAATGAGCAAGCTCTTCCTTCACCATAGATCTCAACTGAGTCCATAGATCCGCTATCAGGTTCCGTACCCTACCTAGATGGACAATCAGGATCTGCCAGAGGGTTAGTGGAGTGTCCTGCACCTGCCCCAGTGCTAGCTAATTCGTAAACAGTAGGTGTTGGCTCAATGTTTTCTTCCTCTTAGCTCCTGCCCAGTTTCCAAATTTACACTTCCCATTCTTATATGTACTAGTGGTGGTTCCACCTTTACGAGTTGCTGGCTTCAGTGGTACTTCTTGTGGTGAGGATGGGAGAGACTCCGTTGGCCTGAGTATTGACTTTAATAACCATGGGTCCCTGCCTGCGCGGCCACTGTTTGCCCATCTGCACAGCCCACGGGGGGCTGCTATTGACACCGCTGCCATCGCCGCGAAGGACGACCGGGACTCCATTTCCCAGAGTCCCAGGGAGGCACCCAGCTGCAGCGTCACCTTGCCGCGCCAGGAGGCACTACTTAACCTCTGCAGGGCTCCCGCAGCGCGGGTCCCTGCCTACGCTGCCACTGTTTGCCCATCTGCACAGCCCACGGGGGGCTGCTACTGACACCGCTGCCATCGCCGCGAAGGACGACCGGGACTCCATTTCCCAGAGTCCCCGGGAGGCGCCCAGCTGCAGCGTCACCTTGCCGCGCCAGGAGGCGCTATTTAACCTCTGCAGGGCACCCGCAGCGCGGGACGCGCGCGGGTGTGCCAGGGCCCTGAGGTGCAAAGCACAGGCCAAGGGCAGGCTCGTCCGCGCCCATCAGAGGCCACAGGAGGCCGGGCTGGGCCACCCCCCTAACATTCTGAAACGGACTAGGCGTGGACTCTTTACTAAAAAGGTATTTAAGTTGTATTGTTGGGTCAAGGCCCGTTAATGGTGCTTTTGCTGTTCTTGTTTCCATTACCCTGGACTTTAAGAAGTAGACATTATACTGTGGAGTGAGAACTGAGTATTGTTTACCCCCTACCATGGCAAGGCGACGAGCAAAACCCTTGATGGAAAAAAAGTGTACCACCATAGATACCTATCTGGTAAAAGCAGTTAGCGCCATGTCCGAAGAAATCAATCGCACGGTAAGACGCCTATCTAGGGGGTCTAGCCTTATGTTTGGAGACCAGGTTAGTATAAGTGAAGAGCCCCTTTTGACCAGTAAGGACAGACTGAACACCTCAGTGCTAGCTGTCTCTCCCTTAGATATAACAGACGTAACAGATGGCGTAACTAACATCAAAGTAGAGCACTCGCGCATCTCTACTACACCTAGACTATCTAACCTGGCCCCTTCACCTGCTTCCCCAGCTAAATCAAAAGGATACAAAAAGAAAACTACAGGGAAGGCCAAAAAGGACAAGAAATCTTCTTCACGGGGGGACTTGGCAACTACAAATAGCAAACTAGGCCCCGATGCTGCCTATGGTACACCAAATATAGAAGTTATCCTTGACAAACTAATTGAGCTGCTAAAGCCACTTCATGATAAGGTTGATAATTTAGCCAGGGAAGTCCACAAGTTAAGCGGTAATTTTGATAAATGTAGTATGAGGGCCCAATTAGGCAGCCTAAGGGCAGTTGTAAACAGAGATACAAATAGTGAAATAATTAACTTAGATACCAACAGTAGTAGCATTCCACCGGCATCCAAAACGAACATCGAGAGAGGGCATTTGTTGAACATCCAGGCCCCAGAACGAAACTTAAGGAAACTTCGATGCCAACCAGATTTTTGCCAGCCATTGTACCAAACTATGACCTGAATCAAAGGGAGAAACTAACTACAGGGGCAAGCAAAGCGTTAGCTGTAGAATCCCCTAAATTAGGCCACACGGATCCTATGCTACCTACTGTAAACAAGATACCGGAATTTAACAACTTGCCGCCTGAATGTGGGGCTTATGTAGCGGTCCTCACGAACGTACCAAAATTACGGAAAGATCAGATAGAAACTCACGATACACTCAAAAATAAAATATATTGGCTGTCCGAAAACTGTGGCTTCCCAATGGCAGGGGCAGATCAGGTACTGCTAACCCAAAGGGTGGGGTGGATTGGTCCCCTCAATAAAAGATTCGAGGGTGATTGTATAGTTATCAACTTCAGGTCCCCCAACTGGGCACGGAACACCTTATTGTGTGCCCCTTCTCCATCATGTTGGGAGTTTAATACAACTCTCCTGCCCTTGGGATATTTTTACAGACACCTGATGGCGAGAAATAACTTAGGCAACCCAAATTTGGATTATAAACCTATTACTAACAAAATGCTACTGCCACTAATACAGCTACCTTGCATTACAGTCCCAACATATAACAGATTTCAGGTATTAAGCCCCCTGGAAGACAACGATTGACATACGACGGGCGATAGCTTAACTCCAAACCATAATCTACCAGGGTCTCTGTATAGGGAGACTGAGGGGGAAGCACTAGAAGCCCAGCCACTCCCTTCTTTAATGCTGCAAGACAGTAGGCAAGCTGATGTAGAAACGGCCATCGTTAAGAATAGTGAACCAAACAATATATCCCCAAGGGGGGGCTACTGAAACCCCGCTAATAACAGCTGAGGAGTTGTTTGACCCTTCCCATAAGGAGGGCCCAGTTTCCCCCCGAAGTACATCTCCCAACGACAACTCTAACAAAGGCTACACTATCGTAACATGGAACATCGCAGGCCTTAGTAAGAAATTAGATACACCTTTCTGGAGGGATTTCATTTTCTTAGGCAATGATATAATTTGCCTGCAGGAAACTTGGTGCAGGGAATCGATTTTTGTTGAGGGTTACACCTCACAATGGTTAAGCGCTGCAAACTCCGTGGCGGGCAGAGCAAAGGGTGGTCTTTTGCTGCTTGTGTCGAATAAATTAACTGTGTGTAAAATCCAAAGTTGTTCAACAATAGACACTCATAGTCAGGTGATGAGGCTCAACTTCCATATGGGTAAAGACCTGGTTCTAGTTAAATACTATAATAATATTTTTAATAACAGTAGGGGGACTGTAGTGCAAGCTCTGGGCAAAGAGATTGATAGGGCATTGGCACGGTCAAGTAAGTTGACCATCATTGTTTGGGCTGGCGATTTGAATATTAAAGTGTGCCCGCTGGCGCAAACTAAGACATGTAGTTTTATGAAGGGTCATAGTGCCGATAACGTCGACCATATACATTTCCTCATTGTGAATATGGTCTAGCTTTAAATACCTTAATGGTGAAATTCGATCTTGTATTACTAAATTGCACCCTGAGAAGGGGGAACATCAAATGCCCAACCTTCACTGGCAGGAATGCCGCTAGTAATATTGACCACATCCTGATTTCATGCAACAGTGATTATTCTAACCTATGGATCACAGAACAGGCCGTAAGTGATCACAATAGTATTTCTATATCACTGTTATGTTGGGGGGGGGGAAACAACATAACAATAATGACCGCATTTCCAATACTGCCCCTATAAGACCAAACGGCATGAGGATTAAATGGGCTGGAGTCGACCCCCGAAAGATTCAAAGGGACGTGGTAACAAAATGCAGAAAAGAAATAGATCACTGTCTTAGTGATGAGGCTTACCCACATACACTGATTTCCAACTTTTTTGAGATAAATAAAACAATTAAAGCCATATTAACCAAGAGTTTCAAAGGAATAAAACAGGTGCATGCCGGATGGTTCGACAAAAAGTGCACTCAAGCTTTACGTAGCTTGAAACTTGCCTTAGGTACCAAATCACGCAATCAAATACATATTTATGACCTACGCCACACTTACAAGCTTACTATCGAGGCACGGAAAAGGGAGCTTCAGTCGGAAGCCTGGGACAAACTTAGCTTAGCAGCAGACACAAATAATAGTAAATTGTTTTGGGAAACTGTAAACAGTCCCTTTTTACAGAATGACCGTACTCCAGAATTAACTTCATATGTAAACTGTTACGCTTGGATCGATCATTTTACCAATATTTTTAACCCGGATAGGGAGGTTTTAGACTTACTATTCAATTATGATTTTACATGGCCCACATTACCCCTGCTAATTAGTGCAGAAGTAGTACATGAGGGGCTAGTTAAAAGCAAGAGGGGGTAAGGCACCGGGCCCCGATGGGGTGCAGATTGATTTATACAGAAGTGAAATGGATTTATGGGCCCCGATTATAGCCAGGATTTTTAATGCTGCGGCATTGGGCGAATTCCCGATGCCTTGGGGCCAGTTACTAATTATTCCCCTTTTTAAAAAAGGCTCTAGATCTGAAGCATGTAACTACCGTCCAATATCATTGTTAGATTCGTCCATAAAGGTTATGAGCAGGATTTTATTAAAAAGGCTGGAAACCTGGGCTTCAGATAACAACATCCTTTCCCAAGTACAATATGGGTTCAGAAAGGGCCTAGGAACCTTGGAACAATGTGTTAACCTTGACCTGCTCATTAGCAAGTATACAACTGCGAAAGGGGGCCATTTGTTTTTATGTTTTGCAGACTTGAGCAGTGCCTTCGACCTTGTGGACCTCTCAATTTTGTGGTCCACACTGCTTGAATCTGGGTCCCCAAGGGAAATTGTTTACTTTTTGGCAAGAGTATACGAGAGACTATCAAGTGGTGTGCGATACGGGCCCGCTGGCGAATGCACCCCTTTCTTTAGTGTAAGGAGGGTCATCCGCCAGGGTTGTGTTCTGGCCCCTCTTCTATTCTCACTATTTATTAATCAAATAGATATGACTAAGCCAGATACCAGCGGACGCCCCATTGATAGATGGAAAGGCTGTATCAATTTTGTTATATGCAGACGATGCTGTTTTATTATCACGTACTCCTATAGGCCTCCAGCGACTTATTAATAATTTTATACAGTTTATTAATGGGAGAAAACTTTTAATTAACAAATCAAAGACATTTGTCATGACATGCGGGAAGAAAGTCAACCTAACTAGGTCTTTTTATCTGGAAAATACCAAAGTACAATTGGTTAAATCATTCTGCTATCTTGGTGTAACATTTGCAGGGAACGGGAAATGGTCATGCGAACACGAAAATGTGCGCTACAAGATGAGCAGGAACACTAATAGCATTTTTAGATTTTCTACAAAACTGGGGGACCGCAGATTAAAAGATATGGTGGCTATTTACAACGCCAGGTGTGTATCCTCTGCTTTGTACGGGACAGGAGTCTGGGGCCACTGCTGTGATCAAACACTTCAGCAAGGTAAAAATACTTTCCTTAAACAGTTGCTGAGCGTACCAACTTCCGCTTCCACTGAATTAATACATCAGGAAGTGGGAATTAATTATATTTCGGATCTAGCCGCCCTACGGCCCTTGCTTTTATGGCGTTCCATCTGGTCCAAAAATGAAACTTTATTCACTCAGTTCATAATTAATGACTGATGAAGTTGGACCATTGCTCCTGCATTCCCTGGCTAAGTTATATCCATCATTAGTTCAGTCTTTTGTTCAATTGCAGTATTTATACGGAGCCAGAATATGCAGTATTGATACCAAAAAAGGAGCTAAAAGGAACTTTCTTAGCTCATAAAAGGGAGGTACGGCGGAGATTGATGGGAGATCAACCCACATTTGTATTTTACCAGCAACTAGATCCTAGAATTGGCTTTCAGGTATACTTGACTTGAGTAACAAGATGTTCCCATTGCTCTGTATTGACACATCTTAGGTTAGGGATTGTTCATCATCTTGTGGCTTTTCCGATCATGAAAAAAAGCTGTAACTCGGAATGCCCATGTGACAATATAACTAAACAAAGGTGCTGTCATTTTCTACCATTTTGTAAATTTTATTACTCTCTAAGGAAATTTTACCTGAAACCTATCCTTTTAAAATGCTATGAAGTTAATGTTTTCTCTGGAAAGTTCCGATATATGTTTTTATGTCGCATCTTATATCTTAAAGTGTATAGCTGCTAGGAAATCTATAGTATTATGAGCTTATATATTTTTGCCTTGACCAATTAAATAAAATAGCACTTTATGAACCCTTTTGGCCCTGCACAAGGGACTTATACTCAAATACGTCAGCCACGTCGGAACGCCACAATCTTATTTATTTAAATATTAGTAGCACATGGCACTCTTCTTGCAAAATTTGCACAGAATGCACATTGTTGGCATATGGCGCACTATTGCGAAATTTGCACATAATGTATTTTTTTATAGTATTTGGCACTTTGGGAAAACTTGAACGAAATGTAAATTATTTATACATGGTACTGTATTGCGACATTTGCACATTATGTAGTTTAGAGCGCACAAGGCACCTGTTTGCGAGTTTGCATGATACCACGGACTAAAGGTGTGTACAAACGTATTGACGAAGACAAGTATTAATTGTGTATTTAATAAGGGCTAACAATAATAATGATGTAACTGTATTTTAATGATTGCTTATATGGTTGTGATTTACAAACCGAATAAAGCTTTTTGAACTTGATTGACTCTAATAATCTAGGTGCAGACGCAAGGGTTACAGCTTGGGAGGAGGATGACTCAGGCACCGGACAGAAGATATCTGAAGTTAGAGACAGGCGCCTCTCTGTCGGAGGTTACCACCCCTATAGCTCTCTGAAGCATCCTCTCAATTGAGGTTGGGGGCTTAGGAGAAGGAGTGGGCACTTGGGGATGTTTTGCTATGCAAGAGCACTTACCCATTTTTAAATCAGCCAAAGCTGAAGTGCAGCCTCTCCACTAGAGTCAACCAGATAGGGCCGCGATGGAGTTAGGTAAAAGACTATAGAAGCAACTGGGGGACAAAATACAATCAAGTGGTTCGGTTGAAGAAGACACAAATAAGTCAAAGCAGAAAATTAAATGTTCAGTGATTACAATGAAAAATTACTTGGGTCCTACCCAGTCTGATGCAATACTTTTAAGTATCTTACAATGTTATGTTAAAAATATTTGTATAGCGCACGGCCACCAAACGGTTTCATGGCGCATTTGGTGGATTCATGCCCTCAGGATGAAACTATACTGTTCCTTGGTTTATCCTTTTTCTTCTCTACTCTCCATAACCCAATACATTCCTTACTAACGCTTCCTTTGCTGCACTCGTTTGGTTAGAGATTGTAGCCCGGTCATATTTTCCCCACACAGCTTAACTATCTAGCACTCACTCACTGTAAAAGCTTTTGTATGTACAATGTACTCTCTGCTGAACAGCTCTTAACACTTGATGCACTTCTAATTCTTTATTATTTTTTTCATTGCGTTTTGATAGGCTTGCTCACTGTACAGGGATCTGATGAAATTCAGGGCATGGGTTGAACTAAAAGGACCCATCAAGTATGGTATGTTGGAAGAGGAGATTGGACAGGCCAGCCACAGGTGTTAGGGAAGGAATTGTCTTATACAATTGGCTTTGTGCAGGGAGGAAATAAGAATCTGCATCTGAGAAGGGGACAGCTTGACAAACCACTTCAAGACATCAATCCATAAGAGATCTGATACTGTGTCCAGTGAATACTTACATGATGAGAAGATTACATCTTCGTACTGCCATCTACATGCCACCTAGCTGATGGCATGAAAGCATGAAAGCATGCGCTGCCTAGCCAACTGCCAAGTAAGACATCATGATGGACCTTATGTATAGTAGAACCGGTTACAAACAGCCATCTACACAACAAAAATCAATGCACAGTATCAGAGAAGCTGCAACGAAGACTATACCAGAGAATGCCATCTTCAAGATCACTGCTCCTATATAACCCTACACCCCCAACATTCTCCCTCTCGAGCGCTGCTTCTTGGTGAAGTGCTGCTGAAGGTGTTGTGGGCCAAAGTGGTTAGTGCTGCTGTTGCTGACAAAGTATCAGTGAGGCTGATGCATTAAACCCAAACTGGTCTGGTGCCTGCAACTGCACAATGCATGGGGAAGGCTCAGCCTGGACACCCCCCCAACAGCTGAAGCACCACTTTGCAGCCTGAGGGTCGTCACTGCCAATAAATGGTGACGCTGAAGGAGCCTGCCTGGGCAAACTCTGTCGAGGTTGTACTACGCACACAAGCCTCGGAGAAGTTACTCCCTTAAGCTTGAAACATCCCACTGGATAGCCAAGGCAGGTGCTAGGCAACTCCAGGTAAATGTGGGCATTGCTGCATATAGTAATGAGCAAAATAGACAAATACGGGTAAAACTGGTGTGCTTGCTTGAGACTGTGTGTTACATAAACTTATCCCAAATATTTGAACTGAGTTGCAATTCAAGATTCGTTAGAACTCTCAGCAATTTGCACCCAAGCCTAGTTCTGCACTGCATGCATGATGGTAACAGAGGGATAGCCACTCAGAAGGAGAAAAGACAATTATTCCGGAAGAGAAGAGGCATGAAGTACCTCATAATGAGCACAACTTACAACAAACCTGTACAGTGGAATGCCATAATTGTGCAGTATTGAGTTCCACCTGTGAGAATACTCATTCAAAGTCAACTTCAGTCAAGTGTGGAAAGTGCTGTCCTTGGTTGAGGACAAGTAGAATTACCCAGCCATGTAGGCATGGCTAAAATGATACCTCCAGGTGCTTTGGCGAGTCCTTACCTAATGTCAATAAAAGCAACCAATTCTGGATTTACTTCCAGTGTTGTAGGCATGTTTAAATCAATGGCCTAGACAATGACTACAACTCTTCCCCCTGACCCCCTCAATCACTCCTCTTATGCCTTTTTTTGTAGGCTTATGCATCATTCCTCGATATACTCACTCACGTGGTCTATACACCATCACTCAGAACTTCACAATGCTGGAACTAATTCGGACTGAACATATTCCGGCTATGGGATGCGGCAGACATGTGTATACTGCACCCCTCCCGGAATGCGCACCCTCCAACCATCCCCGAGCACCGTCGTTTCTAGGAAATCTGGGAGCCACCACTGTGCCAGTCTCAGCACCCGAGCGGGATGACTATCTACCTCACCGTCCATTACTGCATTGAAATCATCTCCCATCACCAGGAGGCCCAGGGGCAAGGTATATTTTATCACACCTTTCTTATCCTGATACATCTACCTCCTCCACTTTGACTTCATCAATCTCATTCCCATCACTGTTTAGATGCAAAATGAATCTATCAAAATCTTCATCATGCTTTTTCAGCTAATGATGACACCTCTTTTGTGCCACCAAAGACACCTACCTTTCATCTGGTGTCAACACCAGTTTCTACCAACCTAAAGTAGGATTCCTCCCTGAATTCACCTTCAATAAGCTTACTCTCTAACCGTTCTCTAGTGTGCAGCAACTGCTCCCGGACTTAACTCTTCACCAGAAACTCCAGCCTCACAAAGACACGAGTCTACAACCCCCTGATCTTAACTTAAAATCTGCACGCTGGCCAATTTGTAAATAATGTTATTAACATTTCTATAACTACATTTAATACAGTTTCTTGAACTACATGCAACTGAAGAATGAATAATTGCTGTCCTGGCCTAATCTCTGTTCAAAACGTGGCTGGTCCATTCCACACACTTCTAATAGTTCCCTATTTAAAAACTAAACTAATTTCTCATGAAATGTGAAAACACAAAATTCTCAATATGAATTCACAACATCCTCCATACATTATGAAGAGCTATTTTTCTCATAACCAATAATGTCCAAGACATTAAAAATGATACTTATCTCACTGAGAAACAGCATTCAAAAAAGAATATGAGGTGCTTGGGGTATGTGAGAAAAAACAGTCTACTCCAAAATGCATTGCTAAACTTCTCAAGCTTCTGCAGAGGTCTGGCATTAAAGGAGTGAATACATATTGCTAGCCTCCAGTCTTGACATTAAGTATTTTCTTGCAGCCCATTTAGTTCTTTATATAGCTGACAATATATAAAGGTATGAATTATTTTAGGCTGATAAAAACCGATAAGACAAAGTTGCTTTGTTATTCTCCTATTTTGTTAATCAAATTTTATTTGCAAATGCAAAATTGTAGAAAACTCACTCTGCAGCAAGGAACAAGATTATAAACATCCCATAAACTAGGAAATGATCTATATATGCATACGAACGACGAAGGATGGAGAATCAGGCCATTTCCCCCTCAACGAGGGAGAGAAATTCCCTAAGAAATTGTGTGAGAGTTAAAAACGTACAGCCTCAGGCACATACAGAAATGATAACATTAAAAATGTCAATGAACATTAACTAGGTTGCCCTTGCTCCTTGAGAATGGTGGCCCATACTTTCAAGTTGGATAATCAGGTACAAAGATTCTTTATTAGGATGGAAGTTTTAAATGTTAGCTTTTCCCTGAGCGGGATCAAGAGGAAACAGAACACTGTCTAGTACAGGGGTCTGCTATTGGTAGCTCACAAGTGATCTGGAAGTAGCTCCCTGAAGTGCAGCCAAGCACAGTACTTAATTTAAAAGGTTTAGCCATACTGAAGGATGTGCAACATCTCCACAGCCTTAAAGTGTCCTCCAGCCAAAACAGTGGCAGAGTAGCATATGAACTTAACCTGTCTCCACTCTCAAATCAACATAGTCACACAGAATATGGTCACATTATCAGTTATACTGTGCATGTGAAAACCGGAGCACAAAAAAGTGCCAGCAAAAGCCAGAGTGCAGTCCATTTAATGTTGGACTGCCAGAGTGAATGAATCAAAAGTCAACAACCCTGAAGCCAAGGAGAGAACTGTTTGGATTGAGAGTGAAGACAAGTAATGGCCGTGTTTGTATCAGAAGGTGGGAGTATTGCATGCATGTACACATGTTTATTTGTTTACATGTTTCTATGTGTATGCAGGTGTGTGGATTTATGTATTTATCTTGAATTGTCCCCCTCCTTGAAAGACATGGTCTCTTCTTGAAACCCATTCCTAGTGTTGGAAAATGCCACATTTATCTGGTGCCCACAAAATAGTGTGTTAATATCTGGCACAATTATATCTATTTATGACAATTTTGACTGGCATTAGAATGGTAAATCTTTACAAACTCTGGGCATCCTTGGACTAAACATGGCATAATGGCAACTATGCTTGCCAAAATTGAGCGCCTGAATGGCTTAACCTTGCCCATCCATCCATCACAACTGTGAATCCCTGGAATAATAATGTTCATGGGTGACCAGATGTAGGGGTCCTTAGCATTATGATGGGCGTCCTTGGCATGTGATGGTAAAATCTTGACAGGTGGTGCAAAATCTAGCATGCGCTAGTAACATTTTGAGAAATGGGGCAAAATATGTTGTCTTGGTACATGACAAGCTGAAGTTTAGACACCATGCCTGAAATCTGATAGAAAATATTGAAGCAAGAGCCCTCATCCACCCATAGGGGTGGCATGCTTCATCACTGGGCTAGCACCTCGCTGGTCCGGCGCTGCAATGTCGAACAGGCCCCTCAAAAAGGGGCTCTTGGTCAGATCTTTGCTTGATTATGCTGTCTGAGTTTAATAATTCACTCAGAAGCCAATGGTGGCTAAATGGGTGGACTGGTCAACTCAAAAGTATTACAATTAACTAGGGAAGCTCTTAAAATACTTTATTGAAAAGATCCTGGTTAAAGGTTAAAAATAAAATTGAAACTGGAGTGTGATGGGAGATGTACTCCAATGTCCCCTTAAAGGTCAACCTATTTCTTGCCATATGTGTCCAAGTAGATCCATGGCAATTCTTTAGGACCACATCACCTAATTTACAGTTAGAGGGACTCTGTTCCTTATATATATTACACTTAAGTCACTTTCATTAGTGAACAAAAAGGCATAAATGTATACCTCTTGTTTATTGTAAGTCCCCCTAAACCTGACCTGAAATAAAACAAGAAAATCAGATATACATGTGTCAATATTCCAAGCACATAAAAAATTAACAAGTCATTCATTCAGTGCAAAGACCAATGTGCAGAGCAGTCAACAGATAAGACATACAGACACACACACATAAAACATAGTGAGCCAAATCTGTTGCGGGTACACTCTGTGGATATGATGGAACTAGCATAAATGAGGTATAATCACTGCTCACCCTATCCTTACTGGAATCGGGTCCCTTGGGAATCGTGGGATCTTCGGCCTCCCGTAGCTATTTCTGAACATTGCAGCACCAGCTCAAGGAGAACGATGCCCGATGAAGCATGCAACCCATAAGGGTGGGTGAGAGCCCTTGCTCCAATAGTTTTAATATCCCTTCCCGCCGGAGATTTGCTAGGTAACATGATTGGTGTTAACCTTAACTCTCTGAAGGACCATACATTATTTGTTGGATATTATATATGTGGGGGTGTATTTGCTGGACCTTGACTGCTCACAGTCCCTCTTATTCTATTGTTGAAATCTGATTGACACATATGGATTTTTTTTTTCAGAAAAAGGCAAGATTTTTTGGACTGTGGAGTGTTCATGTCAATTATGGGAGACATTACTGACTGGTGCTCCACATGAACCAGTCATGGCGGCCAGTTGCTCTAACTACACGCTAATCTCTTGCATGCATGCTGAGGAGAATGGAGTGTTGCAGAGAAATTCATTGAAGGATGTATTGGCTGGGTTATAATGGTCTTAGTGCTTCTAAGCTGACTTGTTGCAACAAACTTTTTCTGGACGACTACTGGTCTAATCAAGCAGATGCGGTCAAAAAGCAGCAGGAGGGTGTGTGAGTGTTGTATTCTCAAGTAATCCAAAAGGAGAGGACGGAGAGGACAGAGAAATAACTCAGGTGTAGAAAAACTTGCTTCTGCTAATTCACTTGAGCTAAACTGACCTGTGGACAATTACAAGGGGGAAGCTTGAGATGCTCACTTCTTCCTCGGCCTATGCCTTTGTTGTTCTGAATAGCAGGTATGCTTGTGCTCCAGCCACCCTTTGGACTCTCCAGTCCTCCCAGTGTCAATGGCTTTGGTCGATCTTCCACGCTTATGGAGGAGAGAGGTTTAACCTGGGGAGGTAGGAGTTATCATTGCACTATGGAAGATTCATGCCTTTTGCTTTCTTTCGAAAGAGTTCATTTGGGAAGATTGCTTTGATTTGTTGGCGGGAAGCTAGTTGGCAAAGGGGAAGAGACAGATCCGAGATGAAGCTGCAAGAAGTTATGTAAGGTATATGTGAGGGTGGTGGCTAAATTAAGTAAACATCCTCCAGAGTATCAGGCTCAGTCGAATTAATTGAAATCCGGAAAAAGCTTTATTCGACAAGAAACACCAAAGGGCTACAAAGTGCCAAATTTCAATTGGCTTGAAAAGCACAACATCCATCTATTTACTGCTGGTATATAGTCTGCACCCAGTGCCTCATGCAAGAAATTCGTAAATAATAAAAAGATGTCACAAGAAAAACTGATGGTTGAGGCCCGTCACAAGTTGCTAAGTCAAAGAGCCTAGAGCCTCCTTTTCCTCCTGAAATGATCAACTTGATTCAGATCCAAACACAATCAACTCCAAGTGCTACAGGTGAAATCTCAAATGCCAGTGAGGTTGAAATTATAGAACATCTATCTGCATTGATGATTGAGGGGAGCAAGAATATCTGTCACTATCACCACAGCCAAAAGCTCAGAAGTAAGGGACTTAATGATACCACCTTCAGCAAATAACAATGAAGCCAGCGGTCTATATGTGTCTAAATACCCATTTTTCAATATTGAGAGGCCAATTGCGACCAGAGGGGCACAAGGAAAGTGCAAATGCCAAATGTCCTACATGAGTGAACTGATCGTCATAATACCCAATAAGTTCGCAATATAACATTGCTCGATAGAGAGATTGTAGTTTGCTAGCAACAAAAACTCATATTACCACCAAACATGCACTCCAACATGGAAAGTAAGGAAATTAATCCAGGTGCAGAGAAAGCTCTGGAAATTCAGAACGATGAGAATGATTGGTGTGACCAGCCAGCCCACCCTGATATGCTGAATACTGTGTTCTCATTGCTTAAGCAACTATTGGCTGAAGTACAGGCAATTACAACTGCACACACAGAAATGACCAGTAAAATTGAAAAGAAATATATATAATAGATAAAAAGATTACAAGATACAATAGGAAAAATATTACAAGATTTAAATTCCAGGTGTGTAGAAGAACAGAGGATTTCTGATATAGATGTTCAAGTAACCCATTCAGCTTCAGGAACGATGGCACTACTCCAAGAAGATGTGCATAATGTAGAATTCACAACAAGAAGAACGTAAAAACAGAGTTGGGCAAATCTAACACTGGTTGGAGTGCCTTAGAGTTTCTGCAAAAATAAAGAAATGTTAGTGGTAGCATCCAACTTTATTTCAAAGTATGTCCATGCGGAGCCATGTTCACAGAATTCCTTTCACCTCACCTAAAAAGATGTCTGAACTCCGGACCATTGTAACCAATTTTCAAGGTTTTAGAATCCAGGAAAGAGTCTTGGGAAAGGCAAATCAGTTAAAAACTCGAAGCGGAACCAGCTTTTTCCTTTAAAAGTTTTACAAATATTTAATTTGAAACTTCCTGACCTACATGGGAGGTTAAACAGAAAGAAGCCTTCAGGGCAAATGGATCTCAAGCCCAGCTTATTCACCCAGCAAAGTTGAAAGATCTCTAGGCCACAGAATAAGTGTAAAAGCCAAAATAACTATCAAAGGAGAGGAACATGCGTTATGTGTCTTAACGAGGTGAAATAATAACACCATGTTTAACAAAAGGTGTCTTAATTGCTTTAAAAAGGGGAAACTAGAAACAGCTTTGTAATGGGCAATAACGTAGCTCAAAGCGGTTTATAAAATCTTAACTGAAACATTCACTAATTGGATCAATTTATTTATTTTATTTTGAAAGTTTTATAGAGCGCGAACAAGATCCTTGCGGATATCAGAATGCTTTACAAGCAGATGGCATAAAACAGATAAAGTGTTAAACAAAATATAATGCAAAGATGAACAAAACAAATTGAACAAATGTAAACAAGGTGAGGTTGCAGTGGTGTATTGGTGGTCAACTGTACACAAATAAAGGAATAAAAGTTAAACAAATATATCATGCAAAGAGGAGCAAACAAATTAAGCAAATGTAAAACAAGGTGAAGTAGCAGCGGTGTATGGGTGGTCAACTGTACATAGTTTTTGGAGGAGACATAATGAGAACGAGAGTACCGTAGTCTATATTCATGTGAATTTAGCGAAGAGAGATTTTACTTCTTTCTTGAAGGAAGCCGTGGATGAGAGAAGTCTGATTTCTGGAGGAAGGGAACTCCAGATCCTGGGCGCCATCCCAGAGAAGGAGCGTTTATAGGTCTTCTTCTTGTGGAATCTTTGGGGTTTCAGGAGAAGGTTTTCTGCGCTTCTTGTAGCTCTTGAGCCACCCGAGATTGTCAGTTTCTGAGCGAGGTAGCTGGGTGAGTTGTGGTGTATGGCCTTGTGTATCATGCATGCGATTTTCAGGTGTATTCTAGCTTCGTATGGTAGCCAGTTCAGGGATCTTAAGTCGGGAGAGATGTGTGACCGTTTTTTTGAGCCCGTGATAAGTCTGGCTGCAGCATTAATAGAGGCTTTTAATGGTGCGGTAGTCGATAAGGGGAGGCCACAGAGGGCAACGCTTCCATAGTCCACTCGAGGGATTACTAGGGCTTGGACTGCAGTTCTGAAGTCATTTGCAGGGAGGAAAGGTTTCAGCTTTCTCAATGTGATGATTTGGAAGTTAGCTCCTTTCGTAGCATTGCTGATATGGTGATGCATATTGCGATTGCAGTCGAGGGTTATGCCTAAAGATTTTGCTGAATCCACGATAGTAGGTTGAAGATTAAGTGCAGTGAGATGGTTAAGACAGGACTGAGTGATGGGGACTTTGACGGGAGGAGCTATGAGGAGGAATTCTGTTTTTAGGGCGTTAAGTTTGAGATGATTCTCTGCTAGCCAAGTCTGTGTTCCTAAGCGTTGTGTTGAGAAGTTTGATGTCTTCAAGGGTGTGTATTTTAAGGTAAATCTGGGTATCGTCTGCGTACATGTGAAATTGTACATTAGAAGCTTGAAGCAGTGCGGTGAGTGGTTCCATGACTAGATTGAACAAGGTCAGGGATAGGGAGGGGATCCTTGTGGGACACCAAGTGTTACAGGAACTGGAGTAGACAGTCTTGTTAATCTTGAATTTCTGAGTCCGATTATATAGAAAGGAGGTGAACCATTTGAGTACTGTCCCTGATATACCCATTCTGAGATTCAACAAATCGAGTAAGTTCTCGTGTTTGACCGTATCGAAGGCTGATGAAAGGTCGAGAAGGATGAGGAGGCAGGTGCCATTCAGATCAAGAATTTGAAGAGCGTCATCAATTATGTGTGTCATAGCTGATTCCGTGCTGTGGCCTGCTCAGAAGCCCGATTGGTGTGAATTGAGGAGTTGAGAGTGCTCGATGTGTTTTGTCGGTTGGAGATGTACACATTTTTCTAAGAGTTTGGCCAAAGTAGGGAAATTGGTGGTAGGTCGATAGTTAATAAAGTCGGTGGGGTCCGCTGTAGGTTTCTTCAGTATGGGCGAAACCTGTCCTACTTTGAGGGAGTCCGGGATGCATCCTTGTTGCAGAGAGCTGTTAATGATTTTGGTCCACAGTGGGAGAAGCAATGGGATAAAGTCATGTACAGCGTTAGCGGGTAGAGGATCAGTCAGGTGATCGGAGGGCTTCAGAGTACTTAGAATCTTGCCGATAGAGTCTTCCGAGTAAGTTTCGAAGGATGCCCACGATGCCTTGGTTTTTTTTTTAGAACAAGGGGTGTTTTGCTGTGGGGCTTAGAATAAAGTCTTAGATCAGAGAGGAGATCTTTCCTGATCGTGTGTCTTTAGATTAAAGAAAGAGGAGAATTCTTCACAGGACGGTAGTGTACTAGAGGTGTTTTGTGGTCTTTGAGGTCCATCCCTGGATTGAGTTTTGATTAACTCGAACAACTTCTTAGGTCGGTTTCTTGCCTGGTCAAGTTGGTGGCTGAAGAAGGATGCTTTCGAACGTTAGATTTTTCTAAAGTATGCGTTTATTTTTTTCTTTAGTGTTTTGAGGTGCATAGCTGAGGGGACTGATCTCCAGTTGTGTTACGCCAGTCTCATGGCTCGTCTATCTTTGTTAAGCAGTCCGTCGTACCATGGTTTGGAATTCTTAGCGGAAACTCTCTTTAACTGAAGGGGGGCAACTTCGTTGATAATAGAGGACATCGAGTTGAGGTAGTGGTCGGTGAGAACCAGTACGTCAGTAGCGCCAGTAAGGGGTAGGAGAAGATTGTAGCTGGGGGAGCGTAGAGAGTTAGGATTGAGTTTCTTCAAGTCTCTCTTCCAGACCTTAGATCTGGTGGCTTGAACCAGGTTAGATTTCACTTTTTCATTGATGTAGAACGTGATAATGTCGTGGTCGGACCAGTCACAGGGTATGATTGACTCGAGTTGGATGGAGTTGCCTTTGGAAATAAGATCCAGGATGGAGCCTTTGTCATGTATAGGGCTGTTGCAAATTTGGGTGAGGTCAAGGGCGCTGTGAAATTTGTGAGACTATTGACCACAGAGTCGTTGTGATCATTCCAATGGAGGTTAAAGTCACCAAGGAATAATTGTGTGTGTTGTGTACAGAATACGTTGTGACCAGGTCCATGAGGTTTTCGGTAAAGGTGAGGTTGTCTCCTGGTGGGTGGTAGATAATGTGTAGGGAGCATACAGGATTACCTTCGCTGTTGATGTCAAGGCAAAAGTGTTCACAGGAGGAGAAAATAGGGGATATGGCTCTCATTACTGAGAGGTTGCTCCGGTAAATGCATGCGATTCCACCCCCTATCTTGCCAATCCTATCCAATCTGATGATGTGGTAGTTAGGGGGAACTAGAATGTCCAAGAGTGGCTTAGAAGATTCTGTTAACCAGGTTTCAGTGAGTACGGTCAGGTCTAGGTCATGTGCGATAATGAGGTCGGCAATGTCTGAAGCGTGTCTAGGGGCCGATCTACAGTTCAAAAGTGAGCATTTAAACCGGGGAGTGATAGGGGAGGAGGAGGGGTCGGGAGTGAGTGCCACTTTTTTAAGATTAGTAACAACTATGCCTCTATCATTCTGTGTGGAGGACCTATGGGGGTTGGGGAGGATAGTGGGGATGGGACGGTGTTTGGGGGCTATGTGGGCCGAGAGTGTGAGATCATAGGAGTGAAGAAGGGAGCGTATGTCGTACGCAGAAAGTGGGTTGGGACTACGCCGAGGACGGGTGGGAGAATAACGGGAGGGAATGGAGGTCCAGTAAGGAGGGTTATGATTGTATGAGAGTGGAGGGTGGGTGCTGGGCTTGTTGGGTGAAAGGGATCTGGGGGGTGTGGGGTGCCAAGTTCATCTTTAATTTGAAAAAGGGTGGACATAATCTTGTCCAAGGTGTTGTTTGGAACGGTAGTGAACGTAGACAGGGGAATGGGAGGGGGAGGTTTGGCTCGGTAAGGTGCGAGGTCGGTAGAAGGCAAGGGGGGCAATGGGGTGGGAAGGGGGTGCTGAGTAGAGTATTGGGCACTTCTTGACAAGGGTGCTGGGGGTGGGAATGGATACAGTTGGGAGAAGGTGTTGTAGGTGTGTAGTAGGTTCTGGGGTAGTAGATGGTGGACATGCAAGAGAGGGTGAAGCGTGTGCCATTAGAGGGGGCGAAATTGCAGCTAAATGGGTGGAGGGTGCCATGGGTCGGAGAAGGCAGGGGGAAGGAGTAGGGGTAGTGGAATGTATTAAAGGCGAGTTAGAGGGGGGTGGAACGATCAGTGACTGATCGATGGGGGAGGAGGCAATAGCGGTGGGGGGGCTGTGGGCGTTGCGGGGAACCTTAACGAATGGTTAAAAGGTGAGTTAGTTGTTATGGTCGAGCCAGTTGGAAGTATGCTGGGGTTAGATGCAGAGGGGAGAAGTGTGCTGCCGGGTAGGGAAGAAGGGTTGTGGGAGGTGTAAGGCTCAGAGCTCCTTGGTGGCAAGTGGGTAGGGACGGGGGTTGAGGGGGGGAGGGTGGCAAAAAGTGTAGGAGTTGAGGTATCTGGGCTGCTAGGTGTAATGGGCATAAAGGGGGAAGTGGATGGATTAGCTACATGCTCTTTAATAATATGGAAGATGTAGTCAAATAGGTTAGCGGTCCGTGGACTGAATGAGAATAGTTCCATTGTTGTAGATTGTAATGGTGGCTGTCGTTTGGAAGAGTTGTGATGGTGCAATGTAGATCATAAGCCCATGTGCAGATTTCCTCGTGGAGGAAATCGCGAGTAGGCATAGGAAGGCTTTCCTCCATTGAGCTCTGTGTTTTGTGAAGAAAATTATGTCAGTGGTCGTGAACCCTTTATGTAGTGAGAAATACGGGTCAGCAAAAGGTGTATCAGGGTGAGATTTTAAAAAAGTTATGCTTAAAGCGTTTGGCAGATATTTTAGTGAGTTTCGGTGGGTAGATGATTTTGAAGGTGTGAGTGCCTGTAGGTTCCATGCTGTGAGTTGTGGTGTAGATCAGAGAGGTCTGAATAAACGGGGATAGTGGGATAAACCACTATGAAAGAGTCAGTCTGAGGCAGTCTCATACAGTCTAAGACAATCCAAGATGGCTGACTCATTGGACGAGGTATTGCTAACTAGTTATGAAGTCCTTTGTGGTCATAGGATGTGGGAGAGTCCATGGGGCCCTGTTTCACTGTTAGTTGAGTTGAGGGGGAAACAGTTGGCTATCCAAAGTAGTCCTATTTCACTGTTTATGAAATTGTTGGGGCAGAAAAAGTCCTGTTTAGTTGTAAGATGATATAAACAGAGGAGGGGCTAATAAACAACTTCAGGGATGACCATTGGATGGGCGAGGTCCCTTGATTAATCAAAGTGGTTTTGTAAATGGTCGAAGCTTGAGTGCCAAGACACCATTTTCCTGAGTTTATAGGCTTGCCTCTTTAGGCAACAGTCAAGCTGCTGCAATTTTGACTGCTACAAGCATACAAGGGAAACTCTAGAGTAACTAGGGACCTGTGGTATAAGTAAGTACATAAACAATGCCCCCTTATAAAGTAATGCAAACCAACTCAAACTATTTTCAAAGCCGAATGGCAATTTATTTTATAAATAAAATACAAAAAAGCCCCAAATCAAATATGTAATAAACAATGAAGTGAGTGTCAGAGACAAACGTGCTCGGTGCTCTTTGAAGTGTGATAAAAGTGATAAATGTGTGTATCAAAGCATTAAAGAACTGCACTGCATGTTTAATATAATATATAATGGAATGGGGCTGTGTGCAAGTTGATGTTTCAAACCTATAGGAAATTCAGTATCATCATTAGGACTTAGTTAAATATGGAGCCCGAGAGAAAGCTGTGAAGACAGAAAAAATTAATCAATCTGAGCTAGAAGTGAAAAGCTAGATATGGAAGGGAGATAAAAGTGTGAGTCACTTCCTCAAGTCATAAAGCGCACTGTGGGACTGCCAAGAGGAGCTTGTTCTAGAGTAATTAGCATGGACGCTGTATCTCTTTGTATTATTTTCAATTGGATTTTTCTGTATACATCTGAATTCTTCAGTTTTGAAATACCAAATATGCAAAGGCATACACTAAACGAGAACTGTCAAAGTGATTAGATCTGGTGTGTGACTAACTACAGGCCAGCCCAATCGGCTTTGACAAACAACTTGCTCACCTTCGGTAACGCATTATCTAGTAGAGACAATATCTAGCTGCAGATTCCTTATCTTTAAATTTCCCAGGCGTCAGACTGGATCCGGAAACGTTTGCGTGAGCAGTACCCCTGTGCGCTGTCATGTGGCTACACATAACTTGCTGGTTTTGAAGCTATCAACTATCGCTGCTCAATTTTCCCGCCAGAAGGCTGAGAGTTGACAGGTTTGGGTGGAGGACCCTCCTTTGCTGCTGCAACAGAGGATCTTCCCAAAGAGGCAGCCTGATTGGAGGATATATATTTTTTTCCAGAGTTTATTTATATTATTTCATACATGTGAACATTACATGTAAACAGAACAAGTAACACGACAACTGTGCATTGCAGTGCATAACCAACCCCATGCTTCATTTACTTGACATAGCTCTGCCCACGGTCAGCCTCTATCGCCAGATGAAGCAGATAACTCTGTGGGAAACACCAGTAGTGTGAAAAGTATGCCTGCGCGCACAGGTAATAGAGATATATATCTTGTGCCCGAACCACCCCTCTCGTACAGCTGTGTTAGTACTTCCCACCTGTATCTAATCTGCTTGCCCGCCCAGGCCAGCGTTATCATACATGTTCCGATGGTTTTAAATGTTGCCTTAGTTAGGATGATGGGTATATTTACGAACATATTATAAATATTTGGGCAGTATCGTCATTTTCATTATTGCCATACGGTCAGCCAGACACAGGGGCAGCCGTATCCATCGGGTCCCTTGATCTGATCATTTTGCAATTGCCCTACCATAATTCACAAGGATTACCACCTACGGGTCCCTGTCAATCCATATGCCTAGGTACTTGTCTGGCTCAGAAGCCCAAGTCAAAGCGAATTCTAGGTAATGCGGAGTGGTGCCTTGTGTAAGGAGGGAGCACTGTGGATTCATCTCAATTGATGCTTAGGCCCAAGTACCATTCAAATCTCATACACTCCAGTATTAGCTGTGCCAGATCTCTCTTTAGGTCTCTTACATTCAACAGCATGTTGTCCGCATTCAGGGAGATAACTAGCGGACTCTGGTGAAACCTCAAAGCTGCATATGCATACCTCTACCTTATTATGCATGCTTGACGTTTGACTCGCATCCTTCTGAACACGAGAGATTTGGCGTCTGTGACGGGCAGCTCTTTGACTGAGGGTGGACAGGATTTGAGTTCCTGCTCTGCATTTCTTCGGACAAGATTATTTTTCCAGAGAGGTTGTGACTGTTTCACACAAGCGGCATACAGCCCCGTAAGGGCCCTGAGGCCATTTTGGGACAGGTGGCAGTGGGATTGGTCCCTGCCAGTCGCTGTATATGTCAGAATTGTTGTTCTACTCAGTGATATTGATCCCCCAGTCCTGATGAGGCCAATAGAAATTACTGGCTGAAACGCGACCGCGCCTGCGTTGACATTTGCAAAGGAGTCCCACCATTTGGAATTATAGGAATGAAAGAAAGCGCCTTGTTAAATATTCTGTTAAAGGTGTTAATCTCTTAGGCGCAATAGGGACAACCTTACAGTGTATCACATTGAACTAAAAGTGTACACTTTGATTGTTTTGCTCTCAGTAAGGGAACTATCAATTGATTGTTTTGATTTTTCCTTTTTTGATTTTTCCGTTTTTGATATTTGTAGGTTTGTAAATGTTGTACATTATGTATATATGTGGTGTATTATATATATGAGTGATTTATAGTTTTTTGTAATGAATTGTACATGGTGTATATATGAAATTGATATATGTATCAGTTGTTTTTGATTATAGTGTGTATTGCCCCTTCACCTGACACATTTACACGTTATATAAGTGGAAATTAATTTGGCATAAATAAGAATTAGCGAAAGCAGCGTAATTAGTGGTACTCTGTTTAAAATAAATGTTTGTGATCAATCCCCTTTTACTGATTTTTCTTTGATTCTACATCGCTGATGTCCTTTGCCAAGGTATAACGAATATGCTACTTACCAGTATGCATCTGTTCTTGGCATGTAGGGCTGCTAACAATCATATCTATAGCATAGATCGCCGCCTAGTGTTGGGTTCGGATGATTGCACATTGTTGTCCTGGAAGAGTCTTCGAAGTATCACGAGATAGGTGGCTCCTCTCCTGGACTACAGTGCGCATGGGCATCGACTCCATCCCCAGATTGTTTTTAGCCATTGTGGCGAAGATGGAGTGTAACAGTTTGAGTGATGACCATGCTAAGAGTAAGTGTAAGTGCTGCAGCCGCTACAGGCGCCGGGGAGGAGGGCGGGCGATATGAATGTCAGCAGCCCTACATGCCCAGAACAGATGCATACTGGTAAGTAGCATATTCGGTTCGAGGCATGTGGGCTGCTGAATTCATATCTATAGCATAGAATAAATAGCAGTCCCTCCATTAGCGGCGGCCGCCTGTGCCAGCTGCAGCAGTTTGAAAAAGTGTTTTTAGAACAGCCTGCCCTACAGCTGCTTGGAGTGCACATCTACACAGTAGTGTTTTGTAAATGTGTGTGGGGTAGACCATGTGGCTGCTCTACAAATGTCTTCTAAAGGGATATTTCCAAGGAAAGCCATGGAGGCCCCCAACTTGCGGGTGGAGTGGGCTCTTGGGGGATTGTTAAAGTGCGCTTAGCTTTTTGATAGCAAATCTGAATACACTTAACGATCCACCTGGCTATACCTGCTTTGGAAATGGGGTTGCCTTTGTGTTGGGCGGAAAAGGCAACAAAGAGTTGTGTTGTCTTCCTAAAATCTTTGGTCCTATCAATGTAATACATCAAAGCTCTTTTGACGTCAAGAGTGTGGAGCATTCTTTCTGCCACTGTCTCAGGATTTTGGAAGAACACAGGCAGTTCAATAGTCTGATTGATATGGAACTGTGAAACCACCTTTGGAAGAAATTTAGGGTTAGTGCGCAGCACCACCCGGTTGGAGTGAATTTGTATGAATGGCTCTTGTACAGTTAGTGCCTGGAGTTCACCAACACGTTGCAGCGACGTAATGGCTATGAGGAAAGCCACTTTCCATGTTTAGAACTGAATCTCGCATGAATGTAGAGGCTCAAAAGGTGGACCCATTAGTCGGGTGAGGACCACATTAAGATTCCATTCAGGAGCTGGTGGGGTCCTGGGAGGAATGACTCGTTTGAGTCCCTCCAGAAAGGCTTTAATGGCAGGCACTCTGAAAAGGGAGAGATGCTGCCTGTTTTGGAGATAAGCCGCTATGGCGGACAAATGTATCTGAATGGAAGCATATGCTAGATTGCATTTGTAAAGATGTAGCAGATAACAAATGATGTTGTGCGTGGAAGCGTCAGGCGGGTCTATGTTGTGGTCTACGCAATAAATGACAAACCGCTTCCATTTTGCCGCATAGCAGGCTCTGGTGGTGGGCTTTCTTGCCTCCCGTATGATATCCATGCAGTCTGGAGGCAAGTTGAGGTAGCCAAACTAAGACTTCAGGAGCCAGATCGCCAGGTTGAGCTGTTGCAGATCTGGGTGCTGAATGTCGCCATGGCTCTGCGTCAAAAGTCTGCGTGTGAGGTGCAGCCTTTGATGCGGTACCACGGAAAGTTCAAGAAACGTGGTGTACCATGGTTGGCGTGCCCACGTTGGAGCAACCAGGATGAGCGTCATCGAGTGTTGCTTTTGCTTTCGTGCCACCAGAGGTATTCGAGGTGCTGGGGGAAAAGCGTACGCAAATTTGCCTGACCAGTTCATCCATATCGCATTGCCCTGCGACTGTGGGTGCGGGAACCTGGCGGCAAAGCTTTGGCATTTGGCGTTTTCCCTTGTGGCGAACAGGTCTATCTCTGGATGACCCCACTGCTGGAAGTACGGGCGGAGTACTGATGGATGTAGCTCCCAGTCGTGCATTTGATGGCTGTACCTGCTGAGCAGATCCGCCATCTGATTGTCCTTGCCCGGGAGGTGTTCCGCCATGAGGAAGATGTTCCTTCGAATGGCCCACTTCCACATGCTCTGAGCCAGATGAGACAGCTGTGGAGAGTGTGTACCACCCTGCTTTTGAATGTAGTACATGGCCGTCATGTTGTCCGTCCGGATCAACACGACCTTGTTGCACAGGTGTCCCTTGAATGCCTTCATCGCCATGAAGATTGCCATCAGCTCTAGTAGGTTGATGTGCATTTTCTTTTGCTGCGTTGTCCATAGTCCCTGCACTGTGTAGTGGAGTACATGAGCCCCCCAACCCTGGAGAGATGCGTTCATCGTCAGGATGATCTGTGGCACAGGCTCTTGGAACGGTCGGCCCTTGCAAAGGTTGTGTGGATTCCACCAATGCAGAGAGTTGTATGCACGACCGGTCACCAACACTAGGTCTCTCAACTGTCCGTGAGCCTGATTCCACTGACGTGCTAAGCACTCCTGAAGCGGACGCATATGTAGTCTCGCGTGCGGGACTATGAAGATGCAGGAGGCCATCATGCCTATCAACTGCATGAACACTCGTGCTGGAAGCGAGTGTTGCGGTCTGAATTTCTGTATCAGCAATTGAATGCTGTTGATCCTCACTGAATTTGGCTGAGCTGTGGCTGCCAGAGTGTTTATTGACGCGCCTAGATACTGCCGCACATGGGCGGGGAGAAGGTGTGACTTAGGATAATTCAGTGAGAATCCCAGATCGTGAAGAAGGTGAATGGTGTGGGACATGTTGGCAGCGCACTGCTGGGCCGACTTTGCTTGGACAAGTCAGTCGTCCAAATATGGGTAGACGTGCACGTTTTGTCTCCTGAGGTGCGCAGCCACTGTCGCTAGGCACTTTATGAACACCCTGGGCGCTGTGGTCACTTCGAAAGGGAGGACTTTGAATTGGTAATGCTGATTCTGAATGGTGAATCGGAGGTATTTTCTGTGTGACGGATGCAGTGGAATGTGAAAATATGCATCCTTTAGATCTAATGTTGCGAGGAAATCCCCCTGATTGAGCAACGGAAGAACCTGCTGCAGTGTGAGCATATGAAAGTGTTGTGATAGAATGTACTGGTTTAGGGGCCCGAGGTCCAGTATGGGTCTGAGGGACCCGTCGTTCTTTGGGATCAAGAAGTACAGGGAGTACACTCCTGTGCCTCTTTGTTCCACTGGTACGAGCTCGATTGCCCCTTTTTGCAGCATGACGAGTACCTCTTGCTGCAATAAGTGCAAATGCTCTGTGGACATACGACGGTGTTTTGGGGGTATGTTGGGTGGAGTGGATGTTAACTCCAGACAATAACCGTACTGGATAAGCTTTCTGACCCACCTGTCTGTGGTGATGGATTTCCAGACTGGCAGAAACTGTTGGAGTCTCCCCCCGACCGGTGTTGTATGGTCGGGGGGCAGTGACAAGGCGTCACTGTTTGTTAGCGGCGGAGGATCGGGAGCTGTTGTTTCCACGACCTCTGCCTTTGGCACTGTTTCCGCGATAGCCACCTCTACTTTATTTGTTGTATGAGGTCTGTGCGCTACTTTTAGTGTACTGTGTTTGCTGGGACAGCTGGCCTCTGGAAACACCTCTATTGCTTGAGCGACTTTGCAGTCTCGGTGTCTTTTTTTATTTTTTCTAGGATGGTGTACAACTCAGGTCCAAATAAGTGATCAGGGTTTACAGGCTGATTTAGGATGGTGGTTTGTATCTCTGGCTTGAACCCGGAGATCCTGAGCCAGGCTTGACGCCGGAACATCACACTGGTGTTAATGGCCCTGGCCGCGGTGTCAGCTGCGTCCAGTGCACACTTAATAGAAGCATTTGAGATGAGTTTCCCTTCTTGTATGAGCATCTCTGCTGCCTCTTTATATTCATCTGGCAAGTGTTGTAACAGGGTCTCGAGTGTATCGTAATGTGCCCTGTCATAGTAGCCAAGAGTGCCTGAGTGTTTGAAATGCGCCAGATATTGGCTGCTTGAGCGGCCACCCTTTTCCCTGATGCTTCTAGCACTTTAGATTCCTTGTCAGGGGGAGGAGCATCACCAGTAGTTTGCCCTCTTCCGGGCATTGGAAACTACTAAAGAGTCCAACGGCAACTGTCCCTTGATGTAGGTAGGGTCCCCAGGTGCCGGCTTGTACTTTTTTTCAATTCTGGGGTTTATAACCCTGGCCCTAGTGGGTTCTTTAAAAATGTCTGCAGCATGTTTTAAGACACCCTTCAGCATAGGCAGAGTCTTTACGGTCTTCTCAGAGGTGGAAAAGGTGTCAAACAAAATCCACCTCAATAGGGTCAGCATGGAGCTGGACGTCATGATTCTTGGCTGCCCTCTCAATAAGCGCATTAAATGCCGCGGAGTCCTCAGTAGGTGCCGTTTTGACATTATACACTTGAGTGTCTGGTGCAGTTTGTGGATCTCCTGGGTCCGCAGCATCTGCCCATGTGTCATATTGATCCTCAGGATCAGTGTCGGCAGGGTAGTTGTACTCATCATAGTCAGCTTCCCCAGCCTCCACATCTGAGTAGGTGGGCGAGATTGGAGCAGTGTCTTGTCCACGTGGAGCTATTAGTTCAACAAGAACGGGTGAATCCGTGGAATCCTTCTTTTTCTTTAAAGGAATTGTGGAGGACTCCATAGGCTGTGCTGGTGTGATCCTTCGTTTGTAAATCGAAAGTTTCCCGGTGTCGGCGTCGATGAATTGCTCCTACTGCTCCTCCAGCAGGGGTTGTCGATGCTTTGTGCTCACCACTGCAGGTGTAGGGTTTGGGGCCTTGGACACCTTCATGGACGCCTCGACAACTTTCTTA
This sequence comes from Lissotriton helveticus, assembly GCF_964261635.1. Taxonomy (NCBI): domain Eukaryota; kingdom Metazoa; phylum Chordata; class Amphibia; order Caudata; family Salamandridae; genus Lissotriton; species Lissotriton helveticus. Next base: position 591,939,681 of record NC_136063.1, on the reverse strand, counting down.
GGCGCGAACGCCTTTGGCGTCACTTTCGGCGGCAGCGTAAACTGAATAGGCGCTGTTGACTCTTGCGGTTCGGCGGCAGGCTTCGGCGTGGAAGTATCCTTCGGATCGACAGCGGAAGCTTTGTCCTTAATACGTTTCAACGATTCCGACACCTGCTTCGTGATGAGGCGGACGGCTGCGTCGACTCGACAGGTGCCTTCGAGCCACCACCAGGTGCGGACTCGAGGGTTGTAGTACTTTTGGCCTTGTCTGGCCGACGCGCAGGATCGTCAACTTTTGTAGCTCCGAGTCCTTTGTCTGTGTCGACGGCCCTCGGCGCCGAAGTCTTCGGGTCGACGACCTTGACAAGTGCTTTCGGTGTCCCAGTCTTCGGCTCGACGCCCTTGTGCGACTTTACCGGTTCGACAACCTTTTTTGGCTTCGTCTGCACCGACAGGTCTGAAAACGTGGAGCCGACCAGGGCGACACGCGGTTTCGACGGCGCCTCCAGCACTTTCGGTTTTGTAGACACCGAAGCTTTCTCTTTTGGTTTCGATTTCACCAATGGTGGCTCTTTAGAAGTGTCCGTAGCCGGGCCCGGAGGCGAGACCGTGGAACTCGGTGCAAGATCTTGGGTAAGGCCATGTGGCGATCCCTCGACCTGAGCCGTAGATATTGTTTGAACGGGGCATAGCTCCTCGCTTGAGCTATCATCCGTGGCCCCATAGGCCTCATCGTCGTCTCCTACCTTGTCGACGATTTCTTCTGCATCGAGCATTTCTACGTCTGCGTCGTAGTTGGAGTCGATCTCTGCCGCTGGATTGCAAATCGGCTCTTAATCTCCCTGCTCCTCTGCCTCTTCTCCCTCGGCATCGAAAATGTTCACCGGGTCAGGTGCCGTCTGCTGGGCCTACTGGCGCGCTACACGCCGAAGTCGAATCTCTTCTTGGAGCGGAAACGAGAACAAGCCATACAGTTGGCTTCATCGTGATCCGGCGACAGGCACTTGTTGCACACCGGGTGGACGTCGATGTGGAGATACTTGGAGTTGCACACGGGGCACCTCTTGAACGGGCTCCGTTCCATGATGGTTCGTTGAATAAGGCCTGTAGCGTCGACCGGGCCTTGAGCACTGAAGAGTCACGCGACTCCTCCGGATGTCCGACCCGGGAACTGAGCTGGAACAGAACTAGGCACCGATCGGAGAACAATACCGACGATATAGGAAAGGCCTTTTGGCCAAAGAGAAAATTTTCTATTGATTCCGAACTTGAGTGATCAAATATGCATCCGAACCCAATGGCAGAAAATAATCTGGGGATGGAGTCGATGCCCATGCGCACTGTAGTCCAGGGGAGGAGCCACCTATCTCGTGATACTTCGAAGACTCTTCCAGGAGAACAATGTCCAATCATCCGGACCCAACACTAGGCGGCGATCTATGCTATAGATATGAATTCAGCAGCCCACATGCCTCGAACGTAGGGTTACTGGGGCATGACCCCTTTTGTTTATATAACCGTTTGTGTAAGGAGGGAGCACTGTGGATTCATCTCAATTGATGCTTAGGCCCAAGTACCATTCAAATCTCACACACTCCCGTATTAGCTGTGCCAGATCGCTCTTCAGGTCTCTTACATGAAACCTCAAAGCTGCCTATGCATACCTCTACCTTATTATGCATGCCAAAAGCTCCCACCCCCAGGGAGAACAGCATCAGGGACAGTGTACATCCCTGCCTGGCACCCATGCAAATTGCAATCGGAACAGATATGGACTGATTTATTCTAATCCTTGCTACTGGGTCGGTGTACAGCAAACTTAGCCACCTTAGGAAAGCCAGTGGAATCAGCATCCGATGTAATACGGTAAACATAGCTCCACTGTATGGAATCTAATCCCTTGGGGGCGTCTAACACCGCCGCAGCCTTCATCCCGGGGTCTAGTTGATGGAGCACCGCTAACTGTGTTCTTAAATTATGTGAAGTGGAGCTCTCGGCCACAAAGCCAGATTGAGTACGCAGAACCAAACTGGGCACCAAAGGTTGCAGTCTGGTGGCGATAATTTTAGCAACGATTTTAGTGTTGATATTAATAAGTGAAAGTGGCCTATTTGCATCACATCTACACCGCTCTTTATCCGGTTTTAATAAAGTAACTATGAGAGCTTCCCTTGGGGTAGGAGGCAACACTTTCATATGCTTACACCGCTAGCAGGTGCAGGGGCAGGCTATCCGCATACATTTTATAGAATTTGCTTAACCGCCTGTCTGCCACCGCTGCCCTCCCACTCGGTAATGCCATAATGGCCTCTTTCAGATCCTCCACTGTCACTGACTGCGTTAGGTACTCTCTCAGGCCATGAAACAACCAGCCCAAAGCCACATCAACCAGGTAGCTAGCTATCTCAATTTCCGAGGCGGACTTACCCGCCCCGTATAAAACAAGTTACTTACCTTCCGTAACAATCTATCTGTAGGAGACCTATATTAGTTATGGATTCCTTACCTTCGATTAGCCCCCAGATATCAGACTGGATGCAGAGAATTTTTCTTCAGCACTACCCCAGCGTGTGGGTAGGTGGCGTCGGTCGACTCAGCATTCATCATTGGCGTCGTGATCGCTGGAATGGCGTTGCAGTATTTACTTAAATGCTGCCCCTGCGCACTGATGTCAGTTCTTTACACGACTTTCCATGCCGGAAGCGCAGAGCCATGCAAGAAACTGACCACTGGTGCACAAAACTAGGGCCCTGAAAGGAAGTCCATTACCCTAGAAGTCAGTTCGCAGAATGGAGAGTATGGGTGAGGCGGTAAGGAATCAATAACTAATATATGACTCTTACAGATATATCGTTACTGAAGGGAAGTAACGTGTTCATCTGAAAGAGACCATTAGTTATGGATTCTTTACCTTAGAATACATACCCAAGCAATACCAACCCCGGAGGTGGGTATTCGAACTAAGTTCACATCAGAAGTTCTGGAGAACTGAATGGCCAAAGAACCCGTTTCTCTGGACTTGGCTGTCCAGGCAGTAATGTTTGGTGAACGTGTGCAATGAAGCCCAGGTGGCTGCCTGGCAGATGTCATGAAGGGGAACTCCACGTCCCAAAGCAGTAGTGGCTGCCGTCGCCCTGGTGGAATGGGCACGCAGCCCTACAGGAGGTTCCTTTTTCGTTAATAAAAAAATTTGATGCAAAGAACGACCCATCGAGAGATGGTCCACTTCTGCACGGCCCGACCTTTCTTGGCACCCACATAGCCAACAAAGAGCTGATCATCCACCCAGAATTGTTTTGTTCAATCCAGATAGAATGAAAGCGCACGTTTTGGATCCAGACGGCGTAGCCTCTCCTCCTCTTTAGAGGGATGCGGGTGCAGGAAAAATGTGGGCTAAGTGATGGTCGGTCCAATATGGAATGAGGTAACCACTTTAGGAAGAAAGGAAGGCCTAGTGCGAAGGACAACCTTGTCCGGATGAACAGCCAAGAAAGGAGGTTTGGAAGAAAGTGCCCAAAGCTCACCCACCCTGCGAGCAGAGGTGATGGCAACCAAAAAGGCAGTTTTGAGTGTCAAAAGTCTGAGTGGACAGTTATGTAGCGGCTCGAAAGGAGCGCACATAAGGTAGGTCAGAACAAGATTAAATGCTCACTGGGGCATTACAAAAGGAATAGGAGGAACCATGTGAGTGATGCCCTTAAGGAAATGATTTAGAATAGAGGACTTGAAAAGAGAAGGTTCATCTGGAAGGCGAAGAAAGGCCGAAATGGCCAAAAGATAGCCCTTAAGAGTGCCCAGAGCAGAGCCCTGCTGGGCCAAGGTAAGATTGAAAAGGAGAACCTCGGAAAGAGGGGCAGAAAGGGGATCCACAACCTTTGCTGTCCACTATGCCACAAATGTATTCTATCTACAGGAGCATCCGTCACCACTGTGAACTCTGGTTAGGGAAGAGAGAAGGAGCTGCCATCGAGCCAAATCTGGTTCGCTAGCCACCACTGAAATTGGTGTGCAGTGCCGTCCGAGATTTGGACGCAATCGGAAAGATTCCCCGGATGCTGTGCACACTGGAACTTCAGGTCCCACTGCAGAGCCCGCATAAGCCACCAGGCATAGTCCACCAGCAGGATGCAGGAGGCCATGAGGCCCAGCAGCCTCAAAGTCATTCTGACCGAATCCCGGGATAGAGGCTGAAAGATCGGACTCATAGCCCGAATATCAGGGACTCGCTGCTCCGAAGGATAAGCCCGAAACTGCGCTGTGTCCAGAACAGAGTTGATGAAAATGAGCTTCAGAGAGGGAATCAGGTGTGACTTCAGCATATTGATAGTGAACCTCAGCCAATGCAGGAGGTCCGCCCTGGTCTGGAGGTGGGTGACGATAGCCTGGGGCGAGCTCACCTTCAACAGCCAGTCGTCGAAATAGGGGAAGACTGGAATCCCTGATCCGCACAGATGAGCTGCGACCATCGCCATCACTTTCGTGAACACCTGAGGGGCGCTGGTAAGGTCAAAGGGGAGTACTGTGAACAGAAAATGCTCTTGGCCTACCGTGAACAGTAGGTAGCGGCAGTGGGCAGGCAGGACGGGGATGTGAAAATAGGCGTCCTGCAAGTCCAACGCTACCATCCAGTCTCCAGGGTCCAGGGTCGAGGGCCGACCAGACCTGAGCCAGTGTCAACATTTTGAACTTCTTTCGACGGAAGCGGTTCACGTTCCTGAGGTCCAAGATAGGACGCAGGCCTTTGTCCTTCTTTGGTACCAGGAAGTAGAGGGAATAACAATCATCACCTACTTCTGGCACAGGAACCCACTCGATGGCACCCATGGCCAAGAGATCCGTAACTTCCTGACGGAGAAGGGCCAAGTGATCCTCCGACATGCAATGGGCTTGTGGTGGCATGGATGGAGGGGTAGTCTCGAAGAGGAGGGAGTAGCCCTTTCGTAGTATCTGCAAAACCCACCTGTCAGACATAATGGTTTGCCAGTGGGGGAGGTGATGGCGGATCCTGCCGCCCACAGGCAACTGGTGGCCCTGAAAAGTCGAACTAGGAGGCTGCTGCTGAGGGGACGCTGGTGGAATGGCTCGCCTGCTGGCCCAATGATCCACAACACTGGGTCCCACGTCTCCAGCTGCGCAGAGGCTGAACAGCTTGTGCAGGCCTGTGGCTCTATGTGGAATGTGGCGGGGGTCCCCTTTCGTAGCCACGAATGGCAAAAAGCAGACTGCGCGGGACGAAAGGTGGCAACGAGGCCCAAGGATCAGGCTGTAGCCCGGGAATGCATAAAGCGCTCGAGTGCGTTGCCCGCTTTGTTGCCAAACAAGTGACTGCCATCAAAGGGCATGTCCAAAAGTGTTGATTGGACCTCACCTGAGAAGCTAAAGGACCTCAGCCAAGCGTAGCGTCGCAGGGATACCAACGTTGAAATAGTCCTGCCTAGCGAGTCGGCGGTGTCCAGTCCACATCATAAGGCGTACTTGGCTGTGTCTACAGCCTGAGCCTCCTCCGGGCCCGGTGGCGCCAGTAGGGTGTTGGTAGAGGATGATAAGATCACCCGGGGCCAGGCAGTGACATCGGGCAATCATCCTATCCACAGTAGCCCCTATGCTGGGCTTGGACCAAGCGCCCAGAAGGATGTCCGTGGGGACCTCATTGAACGGCAGCAGGGGCTCCGAAGGGGCTGCTGCCAGTGGAAGCACCTCGGCCAGGGGGTTAGTTCTGACTACCACAGTAGGAAGGTCAAGGTTCAAGGCCTCAGCCACCCTACGCAACACCACAGCGTAAGAGGCCCCCTCCTACGTAGCCACGGTAGGGGAGAAAGCATGCCAAGGTCTGGAGAAGTATCCAGACCACTGGCCTCACCCAACACCTCTCTCCAGTTAAGTTCCCCAACTGGTCAGCCAGAGGGTCCACAGACCCCTTCCAGTCCTCCTCACCCTCCTCTGATAGCCACTCAGGGCATTAGGGAACATGAGGTGAGAAGGGAGGTACAAATGTACCGGTCGGCGCCGGTACCGACGTTGTTCTGACTCAGTGTCCATGTCGAGGGGGAGGCTGGGGTCGACGTTGGTTGGGGACACTACCAGTATCAGAAGGGGCAGAGGTGTCGTAAGGTCGACCGGCACTAATCAGGATCAAGGCCTGGATCCCTGGAGGCCCAGCGACGCCAGGGCTGAAGCCGCCAGCATCGAAGGCCTAGAACCCCCAGCGAGTTCGCTGGGCCGGAAGGTACGGCGGAGTCAAGCTGCCCAAAGATGGAGTGGAGGGCTTCGTAACAACTACGAAGGTGGGCAGGGGTCGCTCTGGCTCCCAGTAAGGAAGGGAGGCTCTGAGTCGACCAAACAGGCTCCGTGGTGGAGCCGGAAAGCTACCTTCCGCATCCTACATCGTGTCGGCCGACAGCTGGGGAGAACGCGAAGAGATGGGGCTTCTTTGCCTTCTTTTTTGTGCTTCGACTTACCCGAAGACTTCGACGACGAGTGGTGGTGCTGGCTCCACCACCAGTGCAGAGACCTCCCTCTCGACCGGGACCTCGAGCGGCGCGGAGTAGACTGTCGGGCCGCCAGAAGCTTTCAGGACTCCTTCCGCAAAGACTTTAAGGCCATGACCCGACAGTCGGAGCACAACTTCGGGTCGTGGTCGCACTCCAGACACCAGAGGCACACTAGATGTAGGTCAGTCACCAACATCAGTTTGTGGCAGGAGCTACAAGGCTTGAAGTTGGTCAGCCGATGTGACATCCCTGTGCACCAGGAGTCTAACAACTCAAAAAAGATGTTGACCAAAGTCGAAAAAAGACAGTCAAAATGTGACTTGAGGTACTGTTCTCTGGCTGGCAAGGAAAAAGAAAACGGACGTCAGCGTGTGGGGCCGGCATGTAAGTAGATACCGCAACGTCATCGACGAACGTGAATTCGACCGACGCCACCTGCAAATGCGCTGGGGTACTGCGGAGGAAAAATTCTCCGGATCCAGTCGGACGCCTGGGGGTTAATTCTAAGGTAAGGAATCCATAACCAATAGTCTCTTTCAGATGTTCTTAAATACCTTAAGGATTTCTGGTGTTGTGTGTCTTTTAAATGAATGCTCAAAGAATCTCAGCTATGTGTACCTGAGACTTCGGTTCAGCTAATTTGGAGGCCAGTGTGCGCCCCGTCTGCCCCCTCACCAAATGCCCTCTCTGCCCACCTCCTTCATTTAGATCTCACTTCTTGTTCAGCTATATCCTTGTGTTCTGTGATCAACCTCTGTATCGATCTAATATATCCTGACTAGGTCGCCATTCACAAATACTTTCAAGAGCATATACCTTACTCTCTTTGTTCTGCAGCTTATGTAGAAGCGCTATCAGTATCTTCGCTTACACCCCCATATATTGTCCCCTGAAAGTAACTTTAAACGCTTCCCATAGCACCCTGGAGCTTTCCACTGTTCCCTCATTTTCTAGGAAGAAGCGAGTAATGACCGTGTCTATGCTACTATTAAACACTGGATCTAATAATGACGAGGGCTGCAGTCTCCATTGAACCAAGGGTCTAGTATATGTAGGTATTTTCAGTTCTAGGACGGGTGGATGGTCAGACAATGTTACCCCTACCACCCATTTACAAACCTCTGATGACAAAAGCCAATAAGGAAGGCAAGACCAGGTGCCATGTACTAAGTAGACATACATCCCTTCATTGGAATTAGGGTTTCTAGCCCTCCATATATCCACCAACCCTTCTGTCTCCATTATTTTGTGAACTGTTTTGGCCGCTTGCTTCACATGCCATTCCATAGTGGCTGAACAATCACACAGCAGATCCAGACCTACATTTAGTTCCCCTCCCATTATTACTACCATAGGGTGGAGGGATATCCGATATCTCCATACCATACTATAAAACTTGGGATCATCCAAGTTGGGTCCATATGTATTGACCAGCGCCACCCTCATACCTCCCAAGCACCCATAAACCACGAGGAATCTTCCCTGCTCATCCATCTCTGTGTAGAGTGAATAGTGTCCCTTTCTTCACCAACAATAAAACTCCTCTAGAGTATGAAGAATATGACGAGACCACTCTCACTGCAGCCCATCTATTCCCAACATTACCGCCTGGGACCTCTGTATGGTGCATTTCATGTAGGAATGCTACATGCCTGTCAAGACAAGCTAGTACTGGTCTTATTTCTTTAGGGGTATTCAGACCCCTTACATTACATGTTAGTAATTTAGTTAGGCCCCTACATTCTGACATTTCCTGTGTGTATCCTATACTTCCACTAGGGTGTATCCCTCTTACGGTTGGGCAACCATGACCTCAGAGTTATGTATGGCATGCAATGCTCCTGCTCCCAAAAACAAACAGTAACAGCCCCCCACCCACTTCAGTATACCCAATTTGCCAAAGCCATCCAAAAACAACAAAGACATACTCAATGCAAACCGTTACAATCATCTGTCACTGGGGTATAACCTTCGGGGTACGCCAAAGGCCATAATCGCACCCTGTGGTTGGGTGGTGGCCACGTGTCATTTAAAGGAAGACAGTGTTCGATATCAGGCTATGTGTAGTCCCAGTAGCCTCCATATAAGGCCCACTTGCTTAGAAACTGTAATCATAAATTGGGGTGCCCCCTCCGGAGTTGTTTGTACCAGATGGTTTCCAACAACTCAAGCCTCCACAGTCCTTCATTCGGTACAGAGTACAGTCTATTAACGTCCTGCCTGTGTAAGAGGTTCACTTTTCACAATCTAACCAAATACAAGAGGCATCTTGAACAAGGGGCATTCCACAGCAGTTCGCTCTGTCACTGCATGCAAGCCGGCCTACACCCCAGGAGCGGCACTTTCCTCTAGCTGTTCAGCTTGATCTTTCAGATATCCCAGTATTGTCTTAGCGTATTTCATTGCTGCTTTAGGTGTGCAAAAAATCTTGGTCTTGCCCTCCACCTCTGTTCGCAGTCGGGGCAGATATAGCATTGCATACTTTATCTGTTCTGCCTGAAGCTTCTTGTTGACTGAAGGAAATTCTCTTGTCGCCTAGCCAGAAGCTGTAAAATATGGACAGAAGGCAATATTGTTCCCTTGGTAGCTGATGGACCTCTTCTCCCCTGCGATGCTCAGCAGAACATCCCAGTCCCGATAGTTTAGTAGCCTGGCAATCTGCTGCGGCAGCGCACCCGGGACCGGCCGGACCACCAACGATCTATGAGCTCTTTCCACCATCAGGACTTCAGACAGGGTGCCAGGTACGAAAATCTTTTAGCATCTTCGACAAAGCTCCAGCTGACCTGTAATTGTAGACTCTGGCAGCCTAGTTACGAAGATTGTTGCAGCGGAACCGCTCCTCCAGGTCCTCATTTTGAGCCTGTATCACCGTCAGACCTTCTCCATATTTAAGCATTTAGCTGAAACAACCTGCAAACCATATGTGCTGCTCTGCCTCACCCAACCTGGTACCCTGCTTATCGAGTTTTGCCGCCATGTAGTCCATCCTCAAGTTGAGCCCATCAATTTTTCAATCAATCGATTGCAAATTGGCCTGCATTAGAACTCCCTCCCACTTACCATCCGGAGGGAAACTAACCTATTAGAATTCCGCAAGCTCCTGAAAACCTGGTTCTTCCCATAAACTCAGTTCTCTGGCTAAATCTGCAGCACTGGGACACCCCTGGGAAGCCAAGTGCTCTACAAATCCAGCTCCATTCCATTGCCAAAAGAGTCTCCTCCAACCTCAAGCGCCCTTCTCCGGGTCTCCTGCTCTGAGCCAGACAGACCATGTTGAGTTTTTGCAGGCCTGCACATTTCAAAGGATAGGCCCACATGCTGCTTATGTTTTCCCCATAGAAGTGGGTCAGCAGAGCTCCCCGCAGTTCCAGAACTTTGCGTACTTTAACGCACAGGTCGGCAGGCCCACATTCCACAGACTGCTCGCCTGTCACAGCCTCTGTCACACAGTCTTCTCACAGGCTCCCAACCAGGATGGTGTTCCCAGGCGACAGCCCACAGTTACTATTAATTTGGCAGCTTTTAATAATTCCAGGCCCAATGAGATCCACAAGCAGTGTCCACAAGCATACTTCTGATGCCGATCTCTTTCCCCTCCCTGCAGCTTAGGCCTTGCCATGCGCCTCAGACCACGGTCTACCGCACTGCTGGCCCGGCCCTTTTCAACAAGAGTTCCAGGACGAGCTTGCTGAGCTCTGCCCAGCGATCTCCGCCAGCCGCAGACTCGCCTGTTCTCCCGACTTTACTGCGTTTGCGGGGAGGTGCTCAGACACCCCGCAGCTCGTTACATGCTGCACAGCTAGTTCGCACGGCTTCCGCCAAGAAGTTTGCTACAGATCCTCCCCGATCTCAGTTTTTTTGTACGCCTGCAGTGTCCACCGCCTCACCCTTCAATTATCTTGCAGTACGACGCTGGCTACTTCATGATTCCGGCAGTCACCAAGTGTCAGAGTCTTACTTGAAGTTTCCCAGAAGACCTCACAGGAACAGAATGGCAAACGTTTCCCAATGCCTCTCCAAACTTCCCTCCACGCACCAAAAACAGATCTTGTAGCATGAAAGAACTCCCAGTGGGGAAAGGGGATGGGACAGAGAAGAGACTGCTGGTCTTAATCCAGTGTCTTCTACATCTATCTCTGCTAGGGCTCACACTGTAATATATAAGCAAGAATTAACAAATCTACTTTCTTTTAGCTCTATCTCACTAAACATATAGGCTCGCTCTACCTAGGAACTACTACCTACCCTTTTAGAGACCAAGCTATTGCCTCTCTTCGTGTAGGATATAGTTGCCTTGTGCTGAGTATTTGTTGAGTTATTATGTGGTGGTATATCCTGCAAATTAACAAACAATTACTCTGTGGTCTAACTGTCTTATTTTCTCTTACATCCAGCTTTAACCTTAAAATGTTAACGTTTTGTTTTGTCTTTGTTTATCTCTGACAATAGGAAAAAGATTTGCGCGGACTTCTACAGGTAAGTATTGTTTCTAGTTCTTTTGAAACTATTCACCAATTATATGCTCCTATGTATCATTATTGACAAGTCTTTAACTTAAACGTTTTATTTCTTCTATTCCCCCTCAAGGTACTTGCGTGACTGGATTTAGCAGGAAACTTGAAGAGGAGAAGTAATGAAGGTCAGTAAGTCGACTTCGAGAGGACTTTCTTCAGGTCATTTCTTCAGGACACAGACGCGTAGATTAACTAACATACAGACGGTAACAGAATTCCATAAACTCCTTCCTACACTCACACTACCCCAAACACAGTTGGAAATCTTCAGATTCCATCAACGGACCTGGTGAAGTGCGCGGCACTCAAGAGCCAGCGCGAGCCTCAGCTGTTCTCTCGAGTCTCGTGCAAATCACCGAAAGGCAGCAGAGCTAACCTAGCACTGCCCCGCCATCTTGAGATGCTGCCTCCTAACCAAAGCAGACCAACTCCGGTACCTTTGGGATAAGGGAGAGATTGTAGCCCCCACAGATCGGTTCCCTTGAGTATTTATTTGCCTGACACCAAGCAGCACCCACGCAGCAGATCTCTCACAATCTTCAAGCCCAGATGGCTGCCATTTTCTCTCGCCGCAAGTCCTCAGCAGCACTAGAGCGTGGCCATCTTACCGTGGGCTCTCTAGCTCCCCAGCCTGATCGAAGGATTGATTCTCATTTGAAGAAGCTCTGGATACCAGACTCTCCTTGCCCAGTCTGGAGCCATAAGGATGACTTGGGCCAGTTGTGCTTGAGAACTCTGGGCAGAAGTGGTATAGGCAGGAAAGACATACAGGAGGCTTGTGCTCCACTCACGATGAAAAAAGTCACCGAGCAATAGCCGCCTTGGAATCTCCAGTGCACAATACTGTGGACAATGTTTTCTAACCAAGCCTCTCCCCACTGTTTGAAGAGACCTTGTGCCACCTCTGACTCGAGACACCATTTGTGATCTTCTCGGCATCCACAGCGCAGTTCACCCGCTCTGGCGTTCAAAGAATCTGCCACGTATTGAATCACCAGGGTCATGCCCTGCTGTTCCAGCCATGTCCAGAAACTAACAGGCTCTTGACAAAGGCTCATCGACCCCACCCCACATTGCTTGTTGCAGTCCCACATGTTGCTGGTGTTGTCCGTTAACACTTGCACCAATTTCCTCTTGACAGACGGAATGAATGCTTTCAATGCTAGTCAGATTGCCCGAAGCGCCAACAAGTTGGTGTGGAGCCCGACTCTGCTGGAAACCAGTGTGCCATGAACTCCATCTCTCCCAGATGGCTGTCCAATCCCAGGAGTGATGCATCAGAAAGCTACTGTGATTTTTGGTTGGGGTAGGGAGAGGGGTCTGCCTCGGATCCAATCGTGGTTCTTTAACCACCACTGCAGGTCATTTGCAGTTCTCTCTGAGATCTGAACCGTGTCGGAAAGATTCCCCCGATGCTGTGCCCACTGAAATATCAGGTCCCACTGCAAAGTCTGCATACACCATCTGGTAAGATTTACCAACAGGATGCAGGAGGCTAGGAGTCCCAGTAGCCTTAGAGTCATTTTCACTGAAATCTAGGATAGAGGCTGAAACATCGGTATCGTAACCTGAAGGACCTGGCCTCATTGTTTGGGAGGATAAGCCAGAAACTGTCCAGAACAGCTCTGATGAAAGGGAGAGTCTGAGAAGGAGTCAAGTGTGACTTTGGCACATTTATAGAGAACCCCATCCAATTCAGGAGGTGGGAGACTGCAGCCTGGGGCAAGGACACCTTCAACAGCCAGTTGTCGAGGTAGGGGAAGACTGGCACCCCTAACCTGTGCAGATGAGCTGCAACAACCACTATCACCTAAATGAACACCTGGGCGGCGCTTGCAAGGACTACGAGTAGCACACTGAACAGAAAATACTTGAGGCCTACCTTGAAACGCAGGTATGGCCTGTGGGCAGGCAGTATGGAGATGTGAAAATAGCATCCTGCAAGTCCAATGCTACCATTCAGTCTTCTTGGTCTAGGGCAGAGACAACCTGAGCCAATGTGAGCATCTTAAATTTCTCCCTTTAGAGGAAGAGATTGACCGCAACCTTTTTTTAGGCCAAGCCTAGTGGCAGCGTGCATGCACTGCTCGCTCTCTGAGGCATGCTGTAATAGAGTATGCTGTGGAAGCCCCACCCACTCTTCTCCCATATTTCTAATTGGCTTGTGTCATTTTCCTTGGTAAACGCTGGCTTCCGATTTCCGATTCATTATGAGGCTTGTTAGTCCCGCCTTGGTACCACCTTGTCTCCATTTGTTACCGCCCATAAGGACTGGACCTTTTACTTCGCTCGTTACACTGCATGCTTTACGTAGTGGGTGAGCACTATTTAGTTTATCCCCTTGCGTGCTTCTGTCGGCCAACGGACGTTGCGCGCACAACCTTTCCCATTGACAGTTCCCACATATTTTATACTGACCCCAAAAGCAATTATTTTGATGTACCAACACCATCGGGGGTCGTTGATCATGAACGATACCATTCCCCCACTACAATGAAGCTGCCTATATGAGCTGTCCAAGCCTCACGGTTTGAGGGACCCTGCCGTATACAGTCGTCTAAGGAACGGGAACAACTAGTTTGCATATTAAACTGGCAATATACTGCTTTTTCGCCTGACTTTGGAGGCAAATTGTCCGTTTTTAAAAAAAAAACATTTTTTCAAAACATTCATCCTTTTGTTGACATGGGAGCCTACAAATGTATGTATTTATAAAACATCTAGAGCCCCTGTAGATACCTCACAGAGGACAGAGTGGATGAGGACTGCTAGTCGCATGAACTACATTACCCAACTAACCTTGCCTTGCGAGATACGCATGATGCGTACGGATCAGGAGCCTCGCCGGGAATTATCTTACGGTTCACCAGTTTGCACTTCCTGGTCAAACAAACTCGAAGGAGACCTAGCGGTATCCGGAATCACGGTGAAACGACTCACGGTAAGAACTGCGGGATACGGGACGCCAACATTTGGGAGCGCTAGCACGGCTTCATCCATCCATTGTTTTATTTTTGTTCTAGTGGGTACAAACGTTCGAGTGACGAACGGCAAGGGGAGGCGGCAGCAACAGTTCTCCGCGCATATACACGTTAAACAGCAGGTACGCTCGTTAGGAGACTTGGCCCTTAATTAACCATTGTTAAACTACAAGCAGGATGGTGCCCGACTCTTACCCTTATTTTCATCAATTTGTTCAGGTGCCCGTCCGTTGGTACAACTGAGCGAGTAAATGGGATTGCTTTAAGATTAACAGCAATACTTTACGAGGAAGTAAGTGACACCTATTGACAACAAGGACCTGTTTACGTCATGACCTGTAAATGTTCTTGAATAAAGGACGTTTTTTGTCTGACCCCTTTTTTTGTTTTTAGATTCACAGTATAAAACCAAGAATCTAGGAAGTCCATGGCGTTGGCATTGCATTATAAATTGGTAAGCAGTGGTTCAGGTGGGCACTGAAGAGCGCGTGCAAAATCGTATCTTAAGTAAGGTCTTGATTATTCTCTTTTTTTCTTTTTTGTCTCCACAGTGGTGTCTGGTCCTGATGAGAACCCCCAAAATGGGTGGGGTTTGAAACACGTAGACCTTTTTGTTTTTCCACTATCAATCAATTGGTCTTATATTGTGATTAAGGCTGTGTGCACTGTTAATAATTGTTTTGATTTTGAAAAAATTGGTGCATACTTTTTGATATCCCAAACAGGATTATGTTTGTTTAGTGGTTTGGCCCTTCTCGAAAAAACTAGTCTGGCCTACTAGGACTGTGGGGTGTTTGTCAGTATGGTGATTGTTTGAGTGGAGTTGAAACATTTGTAAGGGTATGTTTGACGAAGTGAATGGGTTATGATTGGCAGTAATAGGATATAGTCAATATTTATGTATTTGTGGTTCATTTTTGTATGTATATCCCCTACATGTTTTTTTGAAAAAAAGAAAAATCTTCTTTAAATATTGAAAATAAAAGCAAATAATAAGCGCATTGGTGCTTGGTTTGAATGTCCTTGCACTATTCATTCTGTTGAAAGTGTTTTATCAGTATTGGCATGTTTGTTGGTTGTTGATTTATTGGACTCAGCCTTACTGATTAGAGTCCGGCCCTTTCTTGTTATATATCACACGTCCATTGGCAGCCGTGGCCCCGCTCACGCCGCTGAACCACTGCGGAAATGCCGCTGAGGTTAAGAGGCTAATGACAATGGCGGCTGCTTCTTTTTGTTGTATGTGCATGCTGAGTGCTGTGCCTGCTTTACGGACACCACGCCCAGTTAACATTTTATTTTTCAAAGTTTGAAGTTGAGCGCGGCGCCCGTTTCAGGGACATCGCGCTCCATTTATTTATTTAACTTACTTATTAGGGGGAATGGTGCCCGCTGCAGGGACACCACGCTCTGTTGTACTCTGTTTATTATTATTTATTTTTTTAAGATTCTTTTTATTGAACAATTCAAAAGGAATGGTCATTGCATACAATAAGTCATTACTAACATCCGTGTTACAGTTACGCAATCAGGAAGTTGTGTCATACATTTTAACAGTGGACAGAACAGGATGGTCGCTGTCTGCACATATCAAGGTGTTAGGGGGTTCGTCAAGGGCGGGGACAATTGGGGGCCCACACACATTCCCACGATACATATTCCATTTAGTCCAGAACGCTATCCATTTTGGGGACAGCCACGTGCTACATACACTGTTTTCTCCCGTATCATACACCAATCCATGTCCTCCTTCCAGGCATTTAGTGTTGGTGGTGTTACCGCTCCCCAAAGGCGGGTGATATTAGTCTTAGCTACCATCTGGCCTAGCGTTGCCGAGGTTTTGCCCTTTGCGTTCAAATCCGTGGGTTCCCAAACATTCAAGAGACATCTTTTAGCTTCAAGTCGAATTTCCACCCCCCATATTGTGCTCATACATTCATGAACTTTTTTCCAATAGGTTTGAATTAATGGACACTCCTAGAGCATGTGTAGAAAGGACCCCGCCAGGCCGCAGTACCTCTTACACATCCTCTCTTCACTCTTACCCGTTAGCACCAATCCATGGCAGGAGAGATGCACTCTATGTAAAAATTTTAATTGGATCAGCCTTAGTTTCGCTGAGATAGCAACCTCCTTAGGGGAAGAGAGTGCTTCCTGCCATTCCTAGTCGTCCATTTGTCGGCCATCCCACCCCATTTCTCCCTCAGTGATATTAGGGGATCAGGAGTGTTGTGTATTAGCTTTTAGTATGTGAGGGAGATAGCTGTGTCTGGCAGGTATCCATCAAGCAGTGTATTTTTTTTAGAGGCGAAGACTCCGGCAGGGAGGAACCCACTGGAATGTTGGCTTGGAGGTAGTGCCAAAATTGCGCATATCTAAATTATTCAGAATCGGCTACTTCATGTGTCTGTTGTAGTGAGGCAAACAAGATTATTCCGTTTGGTCCCCAGAGGTCTCCTATTCGGGAGAGCGCTATTAGGTCTAATTTGTCAAACCCCTTGGTTCGACCCAGTGTACCCAGTCATTCGGAATCCCAGAGTGGAGTAGCGAGTGTGAGTTCATTGGCCCATCCTAGGCTGCAGTTTACTGTATGCCAGAGTTGGACTGAGTGTCGTCTAGGCCCAGTCAGAGGATATTTGTTTGGTCTAGAATAGAGCGCTCTCGTGAAGCCACCACCCGGGAGTATCTACTTGTCCATCCCATAACCCGGGGCATTCCAACAGCAGTATGTGCATTGGTTGATGGCTGAAAGGTGTGCTGCCCAGTAGTATTTTTTAATGTCAGGGAGTGCTATACCCCCATACCAACCGAGTGTTAATTTGTGGAATGATATACGTGGTTTCACGTCCTATAGTAGGTCTCTTTCGGTGGTTTCGATGTCCTTAAAAAACCTGGGTGCGACTAAGTCTGGGAAATTCTGGAGGGCATATAGGAAACGTGGCAATGCCATCATTTTAAAGTGAGCGGCCTGTACTAGTAGAGATAATGGCAGTTTTTTCCAGGTAGCAGTGTCTCGCTTGAACCTCTGCAGGGGTGGGAGGAGATTCCGTTCGTATCGGGTTTTAGCATCTGTTGTGATGAAAATACCAAGGTATTTGAATCCATCGTTACTGTCTAAATCAGGCAGTCGATTGGCATTAGTGGGGGGCGGCACCATGCAAAACGTATAACAACGATTTGCTCCAGTTAATTCTATAAACAGAGTTTCTCCCAAAGCTAGTGAAAATGTCTAGGATCACCCTTAGTGACTTCCGGGGAGAGGCACGTTAGAGAAGGATATCGTCTGCGTATAGTGAGTTCCGATCTTCCCACCCTTCGGCCCATTTAAATCCCCTGAAGGGATCCCTCCGTATCCAGGCTGCGAGTGGCTCAAGGGATAGGGCGAAAAGCAGGGACGAGAGGGGACATCCCTGCCATGTCCCACTGCCAAGAGCGAATACTTAGGAGATTTAGTTGTTTACTACCACTTGGGCCAGTGGTTCTGTATAGAGGAGCCTCACCAATCCAATAAAATTGGGTCGAAGCCCAACTTTAAGGACCGCCATCAGATATGCCCATTCGAGCGCACCGAATGCCATTGTTGCGTCTAACGAAACTAATATTGCATCTTCTTTGATAGTGGCGCAGCGCCCCAACACTCCATGGAGTCGTCGCAGGTTAAAAGCAGTGTTTCAGTGTGGCATAAAGCCCGATTGGTCTGGATGGATTAATTTGTCTATTACTGGCCTGAGTCTGTTCGCTAGGAGCTTCGCAAGTATTTTGGGCTCTGCGTTGAATAGGGAGATTTGTCTATATGAGGTACATTCATCTTTGGGTTTCCCCGCCTTAGGAATAGCCACCAGCTAGGCGATACATTGGTCTTGTGGTAGTACTCCCAACTCTTTACTATCTTCGTACATATTCTTTAAACAAGGGGCCAGTTTATCGGGTTTGAGCTTGTACAGCTCAATGGGTAGACCATTTGGGCCCAGGGCTCTAATGCCTCTCGATCGGGGTCCACGAGGATAGGCAATTGGATGTCTGCAAGTAGTGCGGAGGAGTCATCCTCTGGTAGATCAGAACCCCTTCGATACACTCTTTCAATGTCTGTGGAGAACTCACGGACTATGTCTTGAGGTTCCGTCAAAATGTTACCAGAACTACTCTTGAGCCCTGGTGCTAGTCTTTTCGCCCTTTCTTTTTTGTCCAGCCAGGCTATCACTTTGCCCGATTTGTCTCCTTGGTCATATAAGCATCCGTCCCCATCTCTCGCAAGGGTTTTTAGCAGCGTCAGTTGCTAGAGCTTTGTATTCAGCTGCCTTAAGATGCATTTTGTGAAGAGCAGCCTGATCTTCGCCGTCTTTTGCTTCATGTTCAATAGTGGTCATTTGTTTATCTTTTTCTTAGCGCAACCCGGCTATGACTGAGAGGGCCTGCCCTCTAATTACAGTTTTAAACTCCTCCCATAAGGTGGTAGGGGAACCAGCTGTACCTTTCTTTTCTTGGAAATATTGGTCAAGGATTCGGGTGATCGTAGTTTTGGTTTCTGGGTTGTGGAGATACCAAGGGTTTATAGGTGCTATATAGCCACCACTCTCACCAATGGTTAGGTGGACCCAAAGAGGGGAGTGATCAGATTTGCCCCTTGCCAAGTGTTTGATGTCTTGCGTGACCGTGTTTTGTTGTAGAGGCATGAGGATATAGTCTATTCGAGAGAAGTTATGGTGCGATCCCGATAAGAATGTGCATTGTTGGAGATCAGATAACGCATTCTCCAAAGGTCTGTGAGGCTGAATGCCTCAATAAAATTGGAGAACTAATTATGCCCAGTGCTGATGTCTCAAGGTGGATGCCGGTCTAGCAGGCCCGATAAAACTGCGTTCAAGTCCCCACCCAGTAGGAGTTTCCCCTCAGGAAGGGAGAGTAGGAACGTCCCAAGATCCTTATATGATTGGGTTTGGAGACCTGGTGGAATATACACCGCTAACAGTGTAAGGGTGTGCCCTTCCCATTGTCCATAGACAGCCGCGAAGCGTCCCAGCGGGTCAGTCCAGGTGTGTTTGATGCTGAGTGGGAAGGTTCATCTGAGTAGGATGTCCACCCCTCGGGACCCAGATATGAAGTCAACATGTGCTACCACTGTGTATCCCCATCTGTTTAGTGCCTTACAGGTGTTACCGATTAAGTGTGTCTCTTGGAGTAGGGCGATATCTGGGGATATGTTGCAGAACAATACTTCTTTTCACCTGGTCTCCCAGCCCATTGACATTCCAACTCAGGAGTTTTAGGCTCTTAACTCACTTCGTACTCATTCTGACAAAGAACAGTTATGTGCAATCTGTGAATCGTAACACCGCCAAACCACGAAAGGTTGTTTCCTGCATGACCAATAAGTACATCCCCTCACTCTCTCCCTCCCAGATTCCATAAGAAAAGTTTACAATAAGGCTAACAATCAAACTTCCCGGACACCAACCCCCCCCGCTAGCCTGCAGCGTATGTTTGAAACTACCCACATCCCCAACTAGCAGGGTGCCTATCGCCCCGGAAACTAGTCAACAGTTACTTGGGGAAATGGGCTAGTACCAACTCCGGCCGCCAGAGGCCCACCCCCAGTCTTCGAGCAATTTGTCAGGTTGTGGACCCCAAAGTAAAACAAAAGCAATGCCTTGTGATATATTCTCCACCCGCTTTCTCATTCTACCCTACAGTGCATTGAGGCCGATCCACAAGTCCAACCAACAAAGTCAAGTTTGTTTAGTCTCTGTGGCCAAAGCCTACCCCCACCCTTGGCGAGAGATATCAAGTTCAGGGGTCCAAAGTCTTACAGGGCCAACGCCTCATGAGATACCCCCCGCCCGTCTTATCATAGAAAAGGCTTATACATTACAGTTTGTCGAGGTAGGGCCATGAGTACTACATCATAGGATCAGGGTTGTTTAGTCTCTCTGGGCGACTAGCTTCCCCGGGCTGCTGGACCACGATCTCCAGGAACGCGGACTCCGATTATCTGTGTCTGATCTGCCGAGCCTGCCGAATGGGCGTGGGTTTCTCTCCAGTTGCCCTCTGTAGCCGCTGTCGATCTCTGTGTGGCCGCCCCATCCAGTCAGTCCTGCACCTCCGGTGGAATAGTGAAGAAAAGCGATTTTCCGTCTACTATGATTTTGAGCTTTGTGGGGAAGAACATAATATATTTGATTCCTCTTTGGCGGAGTGCCGCCTTAACCCAGTCGGCGGAGTGCCTTTCTTGTTGGACTTTAAGCGTAAAATCCGGGAAGAATCTGACCGCTGAGTTTTCGTATTGCAGGTCTCCCTGTATTCAAGCTGCCTGCAGGATTGCGTCACGTTCCCTATAGTTGAGGATTTTTGCGATTATAGACCTAGGGGCCGACCCTGGCTAGGGTCTGAGGAATGGGCCCCGGTGCACCCTCTCGATTGTGAATAGAGATGAGAACAGCATTTGACTCCCACGTTATCCTGCAGGCTGCTCTGTCTGACAGTGGAGTAATTCCAGTCCGGGCTTTCCACGGAGTGAGAGGCAAAAGCAGACGGCAGCAGCAGCAACCGCCGGAGGAGCGGTAGCCCAGCCACGGTAGCTCAGCCCAGCCCAGCCCGCGATCCTTAACCCTCGACCCGCAGCCTGCGGCCCGTGAGGTGCACGGGGTGACACCAGAGGGGAGCTGCGAACCTGTAGCAGACCTGAACCGGACCTGAGCCGGTCCCGTGGCGGTCACGGTGGCTCTGAGCTGGTCGTGATTCCCGCTCCCGGTGCTGAGTTGAGCGAGGCAGGCAGGAGACCGACGGCTGTTGCGGTGACAGCTTGGACGGCCGGAGCACAGGAGACGGGAGAGACGGGGACGAACCGGAGCCGGACCGGAACCAGGGATGAAGGATTGTGCAACCGGCCGCGGCGGTAAGCTGCTTGCTCAGCGGGAGGATCCTACCATCACTCTACCACCGGGGACCACTAAGGGGGAGGGGGCTCCCAAGCACTATTGGATCTGCTGGCTGCGCCCCCCGCCTAACTGCTTGCCCACTGCCCTTTGCTGCTGCAGTCACTGTTCTGTCTCGGCTCTAGTCCCTGCCCCAAGCGCCAAGCCAGATTCAAGCAGGGCTGGTGAAGGCGGGAGCCGCTTGAGGCGTGGTGGAGGATGCGGCAGTGGAGGCAGGGGCGATAGAGCCTGCAGAGGTGTTGGTAGTGCTGGCAGTGCGAGCCAGAGACACTGGGAGTTATACCACATCCCCCATCTGCTTCCTAGCCGCCAAGCCAGTCTTCGACAGCCCTTGACGCGCCGGACTCACCCTGCCGGACTCACTCAGGCTTACCCAGCGGGATTTTCCATCTGCGCACCCTGGCAGCGAGCAGGGGGAGTGGCAAGGGGTTGTTCAGGGGGAAGCATAGTGATACCCCGCAGCGCCTGGCGAGACCAGGACGATCAGCAATTGAATAGAGGTAGGGTGGCTTCAGAGAGGAGTACTTGAGTCGGACTGATTTCAGCCAGTCCCCAGTCAGACCCCCGCACAGTGCCTGCATACTCCAGCCCAGGGGATGGGGGGGGGGGGACATGGGGGGGGGGGGAAAGGGGGGGGGGCAGGCTGCAAGGAGCGACACGAGCAGTTGGAACTGATAAGCCTGCACACGGCCTCAGGATCTCAGTAAGACCGGCCGGTCCTAACTCATCACCAAAATTACCAAATAAGGACCACATCCAAAAACCCCATTGTAATCTCACGGCCACAATCTCAAACAGAGCCAAGAATCTTTTCTGGAAATGAGATCAGGGAAAATGCGTCAACCTGTGGAAAGCAAAAAAAATCTAAGAAAACTAAATGCGGAAACCATATTGCCATTGGAAACAGCGACTCGGCTAAGTCCTAGGGAGAGGTTGGGTTAAGCTCCCACTCCAGAATCAACATTGAATCCCAGACGGAAAACCGGTCTTTTAAAAAAATGTTTACTTAAAGGATCCAATGGCGGCGATTTACGCACCAACAGCCGAGGTTTGCAAATTGCCGAGCCCCATCGTGCCACTCAACGCTCTTTCTCCTAAGGCCAAAACCTCGCCGAACGTGAACAGTGACCAATCAGGGTCCAAACCCCCTCAGTCCCGACTGACACATTCACCTCAGGTAAAACTGGCATTAGTCACCGCTCAAGTGCATCATCCCAATACTCCCACAGATGTAAGGGAGTTAATGGGCGCTAGAGTAATAGAGGATATTATAGAGGACCCCCTCGCAAAAGAAAATAGTTTGAACCCGAGTAAAGGCGCAACAACCGCAGAGACATCCAAGGCAAATGACCACACAAACGTACCTAAGGGCACCGAGGAGGGAATTTCAATACATAGCAATTCATCTAAGTCATCTTCACAAGAAGGGGACCCAGGGCTAAAACCTCTTTTTCTATCAAATGACTCCCAACTTGAGGAACTTACTGAAAGAATAACTAAGTATATAGATTCCCAAGGGAGAGCCCCACAAATAGAATCAGGTTTTAATGATCCCCTTCTGAGCCCCGGCATGGTGGTGTCCACCCCTCGCTGCCCATCGGCAAAAAGAGACCAACAAAAACTAGCCATGAATGACAGCATAATTATGTAAATAAACCAACTTCATTCTAATCACTCTGCGCCAAACACAATTTCATCAGTGAGCTCGTTGGAACCAGAGCTCAAGGATTCGATCAAACCTCAAAGTGACCAGCCCCCTACCCCATGGACTCAATCCTTGTTAAGCACCCTAGACCAAGCAATAAGGGTGTTGAATTATCAATCGGACAAAATGGAGGTCCAGATTGATCTCATCAACCTAGTGGCTGGCCACATCTCAGGCATAAATGCAGAATAGGATTCACTCTCATTGCTTTTTACAAATCGGCTGAAATCAGAGTCATTTACCTGCTTCAGTAAACATCAGTGTAACTGTGGATGCGGAAGTATAATCGAAAAGTTAGCAAGCCTCCCGGACATCTTAACGGACATCCTAGGGGAGGTTAAACAAAGTCGCAACAGCACTCGGGCTAAAGAAACCGAACTTAATCTGGGCAATATGAAAGCTGAAAAAAGACACACCACGAATGAGTCCTCAAGAAGCAAAGCCATAATGGACCAAGAACAAATTTCAAGGGAAGAAGGTTCAGAAAGATCAGCTAAAACGGACGCTACTCAGCTCACTCAAAAGTCCATCATCGAGGATAAGCCGACAAAGAGGCAAAGGAAAAGGGCCAGGAAGGCCAGACTAAAGTATAAAAAGCAAGAAAACACAGATCTAGGCAACATCTTTCCCATATTTAAAACAAACACTCCCCATGAAAACAAATGTAACCCAACGAATACGCATAAAGGTGGAGAGGTGTCACTTACCGTCTCGCCAGATAAATCAATTCTAGCAACTTCACCAAGGGACGGACGTTTGAGTTCTGGAGTAATTATCACCCCTCCCAACAACAAAATAAAACGTGTCAATCCTCCACCACAGTCCATAACCATCAAAGGGAACCAAGACCTGTCTTAAAGCCAAAAGAGCAGGAACTGCGACAAGAAAAACCACAGCTTATAAAAGAGCAGGAACTGCGACAAGAAAAACCACAGCTTATAAAAGAGCAGGAACTGCGACAAGAAATACCACAGCTTACAAAAGGCGCAGGTCATGTTGGATGTTTGCATATAAAAACCACACTAACCCCGGTAAAAAGTCCAGGTGCACAAAGCTCACCCAAAGAGAATATCAACTGGGGCACAAAAGTCAGTAGACGCAACACATCGATAAAACTGGAAAAAAAAAACATATGAAACACAGGAAGAAAAAATAAAACCAGATATGAAAACCGATCCGATCCCCATGCGAGTCACAGTTTTTGATAAAGAGCGTAGATGTACGCTAATTCAAAGGGAATTAATCCCGGCTCGAACAAAGTCAATCAAAACAGGTCCAATACTCAAAATAAAGGAAATAATAGAGGAGGTGCAGGACGAGCAAGAACAACAAGTCACCACTACAACATGTAACATTAAAGCATCTTATAACCCTCTAGCTTCGAAAGCAGATTCAATACAAACAACTAAAGAAACCTTACATCATACAGAGTCTCGAGTTAAAATTGACATTTATTCCCAAATATTCAACAAAGGGGAGGCAGGACATTCTCAATCGTGGTAACCAGCTAAAATTGTTGAACAAAACATCAGTACTTAAAGAGATAACCTCTCAAGATCTTTTACTTGTTCAATTTCAAACAAATAGATATAATTCGGACACAGAGGAAACAGTAACCACCTGGGCCTCCAAGGACCTGATTGATAAGATATATTCGGCAAGATCTCAGTTCGGAACATGGGGTATAACCATTGTACGACACAAACGACCAAGGTATCCCTACCCCTTACAAGACAACACTCGTAGAGGAAGTCAAAGCACCTGCTTGCGAAGCGCCCGGGCTTCCTCGCCAGCACCATCAAGTACAAGGAACGGGGTCATCTCGTTAGAAAACTCGCAATCATCTGGTCATCAAGTTTTGGAAACATTGGATTGGTCATGGGTACCCATGGTACTGAGTAATAAACATACCTAACCCAGAGCCAAATTTGTCCAGGGCAATTAATAGCGGGAAGTATCCCCTGAAGTTGAAAATGCCACAAAGTGTCTCGTTTTGCTCCTGGAATGTTCGCGGCTTCCAAGAAATGGCACATGACCACGATACGCAAGCTTTCTTCCAACAACAAGATGTAATCCTGATCCAGCAGTCATGGAAACTAAAACCTACCTCAATTTCAGGATTCAAAGAACACCATATATTTGCAGAAAGATTTTCAATTTTCGGGCATCCCCGGGGTGGATTATCAATCTACGTAGCCCAAAAATATAATTGGGAATCAGAATACCTGGACGTGGGTTTTAATTGGGCCCAAGTGATCAGAATCACCGAAACTCCATCATCCGGGTCTCAACAGTGGCAACTTCTAGTAATCAATGTCTATATCCACCCAGACAGGAAGGCACAGAAAGAAAAACATGCAAACTTAAATGCGTTGATAAAAGTGATGCAAAGAACTTACACTCGATGCCCACTGTTAATCTCTGGGGACTTTAACTGCGATCTTATTGGGAAAAAACAGGCAAAAGCTAAGACGGTATCAATTAGTGGCGGACAAAAGTTAACAACTACCTTGAGAGATCTAGGACTGTCAGTTTTGAATGGTAACACGAAAGGGGACAGGCCTGCAGGCGTTACATAATTGAGCGGCAGGGTCCACTCAACAATTGATTACACAATCTTAAGCAAGGAGCTAATTCCCAGTATTGAATCATTTCAAATTCACCAACGCATAGAAAGTAAACATTTCCCCAAAATAACGAGATTGAACGTCGCGCTCAACTTGGCACAAGGATGACCTCTCTTCTACACCACGCCACAAAGTTCAACTTAAAAAAAATAAAATGGCGTGGAGAAGGGTTGGAAAAAATCAACGACACTAAGTTTATATGCCTAATTTAGGTCCTCAATCAGAGGAAGAACGTGTAACCTGTTGGGAGCAATTGACTTTGCACCTTCAAAACTTTTTTTCTGCAAAGCAAGGAACCCATAGAACCATAAACCTCATGAAGGAGCCATGGTTCAATATGGACTTAAGATTAAAAAAAAAGGAAGGTTGCCAAAGAGGTCCGTGCACTTGCAAGCCAAAAAAAACGGGGGCTCCCGACAAACAAATGTAACCTGAAGGAAGCAAGGAGCATTTATAGGAAGTCACTGAGGGTCGCGAAGTCCACATACAAGGAAACGATCTGGAACAAACTACTAAGTGCATGAAAACAGCCTAACAACCGGGACTTTTGGGGCATAATCAACAATCTAAATAAAGGGGCAAACCTCCAACAGGAAGCAGGGGTAGGAGCTGAAACTTGGGCCCGCCATGTGCAATCCTTGTACTGTGTTACCTTGTACTGTAACAGAGACCCAGGCCCCGTTAATGGTTCACAAGCGATACAAGCAAACGAAGAGGAAAAAAACGGAAATATGAGCAAGGATTACAAAGAAACAGAGACTGAGGAAGAACTAAAGGGGCCCATAGAAACGGTCGATTTAACCACCAAAAATGAATTGAGAAACAGAATATCAAGATTAAAAACAGAAGGAGCAGCAGGCCCAAATGGGCTGCCAAACGCGATCTTCAAGCACGACCCGGTCTGGTGGTCAGAGACCTTAACGCCTCTTTTTAACCACATATATAAACATGCAGAGGTCCTTGCCTCCTGGAAAGGTAACATTATTCACTCGATATTTAAGCAGGGAGACCATCGCAACCCCTCAAATTACAGGCTGTTATCTTTAATTGATGTGGAGGCCAAGCTCTATGCCTCCTGCATTCTATCAGAGTTACAAGAGTGGATAGGAGTTACAAATATAATCCCCAAGTTTCAAACAGGGTTCAGGCAAGGAATGGGAACGATAACAATCTTAACTTGTCTGTCACTCCTAACGGAATTAGCGGCAACCAAGGGAGCTCGGCTATATGCCCGTTTTATCGATATCAAGTCTGCATTAAACCGGGTGAATAGAGAGCGCTTGTGGGAAAAGTTAGAGACCTGGGGCTTGCCGAATCAACTTTTAAAAGCAATAAAAGTCCTACAGAAAAACTCTTGGGCAAGAGTGAAACTGGGTAATGGAGGTAGTACTACCTTGAGTATTCCAACGCACCAAGGCCTTAAACAAGGTTGCGTGTTGGCCCCCACTCTCTTTAACCTTTTTCTTTCCGACATCACAAGCGTGCTGGAATCGGCTGAATGTCACCCTCCATTACTGGCCAACAATTCAATTAATTTTTTACAATATGCAGACGACATTGTATTGCTAAGCAAAACACCAATCGGCCTACAAAGAGCAATAAATAAATTAACATCTTATTTGAAACAGGAAAGGCTGAAATTAAACAAAGCAAAAACAAGTGGTCCGTCTAGTAGATCTACAAAAGCTCAAGTATAAATGGATGGCGAATGGGGTAACGGTGAAAGAACAAGGGTCATACAAGTACCTCGGAACAATAATATCACAAGGATCAAATCACAAGGAGCGCAAAGCAGCAATACAAGCCAAGGCCCAATCACTAATCTTCGCTTACCGTTTACTAAAAGCAAAAATGGACTGCCCTAATTACAAGCACCTATTAAAATTTATGGCAGCCCAAATCATGCCCACCCTATCCTACGGTCTAGTTACTTGGTGCGGCAAGGAGGCTGATCTATTAAATGACCTACAGATCAAAATCTATAAAGCTGTCTTCAACCTCCCAAAATCCGCCTCACCATCGCAAGTCAGGCTTGAATTTGGACTGCAAAATCAGAAATTCCGGAGCATGCGCGGCTTCGTGAAGCTCTGTCACAAACTTCGCTCTGCAGACCCAGATACAATGGACTGGGTGAGCTGGGAGGAAATCAAAAAACAGGCGGACAGCGAAACCCCGAGCACCTGGAGAAAGCACTTGAAAACCTGTCTGAAAGAGCTGGAGCTGGAATCAGTATGGAAAACTGGGATGGACAAAGCTTGTATAAGTAGATCAGCCAACGTGGCAGCAAAAAGGAAACCTTTCTTGAGGAGAAAAACATACTTGCAAAACGTCGGCATGGATGGACCATCATTAACTCCTTTACAGCATTGAAAGCTCAAGCATATCTTTCATCTCATTTTAGCGGGTACTTAAAAAAAGCATTTACAGATTACCGGATGGGTCTGTATATTTCGAAAGATTTATTACCGTCCTGGAAACGCAATCATCACACGGAGCAATGTCGTCTCTGTGGTTATAAAACCGAAACCCTAGCCCATTTTCTCTGTGTATGTCCAGTATTCATGGCCCAGAGGCGATGTTATTTGAAACCCATTTTAAACGAGCTAAACATTCGATCCTGC
Organism: Lissotriton helveticus; assembly: GCF_964261635.1. Lineage (NCBI taxonomy): Eukaryota > Metazoa > Chordata > Amphibia > Caudata > Salamandridae > Lissotriton > Lissotriton helveticus. Next base: position 591,911,826 of record NC_136063.1, on the reverse strand, counting down.
CGACACACAGGTACAAGTTGGCAGGGAGGTTCCTCCATAATTCTGGCATGCCGGGGAGGCAAATTCCTGGCTGAGGTGAGAAAATGCTTAGGCCAAGTCGAGCAGGGGGAATACTGAGGAGGCGGGCCATTAGGGCCACCCCGAATCCAGGGTCTCTCAGGGAAACTATAACCTGTAAAAAACTGATTGAGACCCTGAGACGGCTGGACCACCCCCGGACGAAAGTTTTTACACATCGCATTTTATCATTTTCAGACGCTGAGTAGCAATAAGACCAGGAAACTTATTATCTTTTGCATTGTTATTTTATCATGTGAAATTTGTAATAATTTTTAATTAATTATGCAATAAACTTTTGAAAGAGAGCTGCTTCGCATTAAGGTGGTTGAGGATTAAATTCTCGTGGAAGGGGTCCATACTCTGCCCCTCTGAGACCTCCAGGACTCCGACTACTCTGATGTTGTTTTGGCGGGTTCTCCCTTCTTGATCCTCGAGTTCAGAGTCATTTGACGGTGTTGGTGAACCAGTTGATTGACCAGCTCTTCGAGCTTTTTCGTACAGGTTTGGAGCTCCAGAAACTTTATTTCGTTAACCTTGACTTTTTCCGCAGTTTTATTCATATCGGCTCTAAGCAAGTTCATTTCGATGGATACTTTATCGATTTTGGTTTCGAGAGTGGCCCCCAGCCCCTGGATAGCCGCCATTATGGATGTGAGGGACGACTCTGTGGCTTCAGTCTGGTCACCCTTTGCTCCCTCGTCTTGGGGGGCCGACTTCAGGACAGCATATTTATTGAGTTTATTGGTTTGCAGCGCTGCCCTTGGGCTTCATTGAGTAGTCACACTCGTCTGATCCACTCAGCAGAGGTATAATGTCTCTTCCTGTGAATACTCGGTGTAGCTCAAACTGTCAATCAATCAATCAGGAGTTTGTTAAAGCGCGACTACTCACCCGTAAGGGTCTCAAGGTGCTAGGGGTGGGGGGGGTTGGGGGGGGTGCAGGTTCCAGTCCATCAAGGAGGGGGTCTGTCGAAGAGCCAGGTTTTGAGGTTTCTTGCGAAGATGGGGAGCGATGTTGTCTGTCTGAGGTGGAGCGGAAGGGCGTTCCATGCTTTGGCCGCGAGGAAGGAGAAGGAGCGGCCTCCCGATCTGGTCTTTCTGGTGCGGGGGACCACAGCGTAGGAAAGCTGGGCTGATCGTAGGGTCCTTTGGGGTGCGTGGAATTTGAGTCGGCTGTTCAGGTATGCTGGTCCGGTGCCGTGGAGGGCCTTGTGTGCGTGGGTGAGCATCTTAAAGGTGATTCTCGCCTCGACGGGGAGCCAGTGGAGTGTGCGCAGGTGCTGGGAGATGTGGCAGTGTTTTGGCAGGTTGAGGACCAGTCTTGCGGCGGCGTTCTGGATGTTCTGTAGCTTGCGAATGAGGTTTTTGTTTATTCCGGCGTAGAGTGAGTTGCCGTAGTCGAGTCTGCTGGTGACCAGGGCGTGAGTGACTGTCTTTCGGTGTTCGAGGGGGATCCATTTGAAGGTCTTACGAAGGAGGCGGAGGGTGTGGAAGCAGGAAGATGAGACAGAGTTGATCTGGCGGTCCATTTTGAGCTCGGAGTCCAGGATGATTCCCAGGTTGCGTGCGTGGTCTGTGGGGGTTGGCGGGTTTCCGAGGGCGGTGGGCCACCAGGTGTCACTCCAGGCGTCGGGGTTTGGGCCCATGATGAGTACTTCTGTTTTGTTGGTGTTTAGTTGTAGGCAGCTGTTTTTCATCCATTTGGCGACGGCTTCCATGCCTTCTCGAAAGTTGCGTCTGGCGGTGTTGGGCTCGTTGGATAGGGAGAGGATGAGCTGGGTGTCGTCTGCATATGACACGATGTTGAGTCCGTAGGTTCTGACGATGGGGGCAAGTGGAGCCATGTAGACGTTGAAGAGCGTCGGACTGAGGGAGGAGCCCTGGGGGACTCCGCAGGTGATAGGTGTGGGGTCCGAGAGGAAAGGGGGGAGTCTGACCCGCTGCGTCCTGCTGGAGAGGAAGGAGCAGATCCAGTCGAGGGCCTTGTCCTGGATTCCTGCATCGTAGAGTCTGCGTATTAGGGTGCGGTGGGAGACTGTGTCGAACGCCGCTGATAGGTCGAGGAGGATGAGGGCTACTGTTTCTCCTTTGTCCAGTAAGGTGCGGATGTCGTCTGTTGAGGCGAGGAGGGCGGTTTCCGTACTGTGGTTTTTTCTGAAGCCGGATTGGGAGGAGTCGAGGATGTTATGTTCTTCAATGAATGTGGCAAGTTGGCTGTTGATGGCTTCCTCGATGACTTTCGCTGGGAACGGGAGCAGGGAGATGGGTCTGTAGTTTTTGAGGTCGGTGGGGTCCGCTGAGGGTTTCTTTAGGAGGGGGTTGACCTCGGCGTGTTTCCAGTCGTCGGGGAATGAGGCGGTCGCCAGGGAGCGGTTGATGGTTTGGCGGAGCATGGGTGCGATGGTGTTGGCGGCTCTGTTGAAGATGTGGTGGGGGCAGGGGTCCGTGGGGGCCCCTGAGTGGATTGACTTCATTGTCTTCAGTGTGTCTTCGGTGGTGAGTGCTGTCCAGTCATCAATCGCTGGTTTCCGGGTGTCGGGGGTGGTTGGTGAGGGTTCAGTGTGTTGGTTGTCTTCGTCGAAGTTGTCGTAGATGCTCTTGATTTTGTGGTGGAAAAAGATGCTGAGTTTGTCGCAGAGGTCTTGTGAGGGAGGGATGTCGGTAGACTCGCTGGTGGGTTGGGCGAACTCCTTGATGATGCTGAAGAGTTCTTTGCTGTTGTGTGCGTGGGTGGAGATTCTGTCTTCAATCGCTTTTTTCCTCGTTTCTCTGATGAGTTGATGGTGGGCGTTGGTGGCGGCTCTGAAGTTGTTGTGGGCTTCTGTGGATTTGGTGTTTCTCCAGGCCTTTTCGAGGCGGCGGCATGTGCGCCTGGACTCTCGAAGTTCGGTGGTAAACCATCTGGCTTTCTTGGCACGGGTATTGTTGTTTTTCTTGAGGGGGGGCTATGGTGTTGGTGCTGTCCGAGATCCATCTATGCAGGGTTCGGGCTGCGGTGTTGGGGTCGTCGTTTTCCGCGATGGTTGGGGTGGAGTTGTTGAGTGAGGAGGTGAGCTGGTCATCGGTGAGTTTGGTCCAGTTTCTTTGTGGAAGCAGGTGCTGGTGTCTGTGGATGGTGGGTGTTCTGAAGGTGGACGCAACGATGGTCGGTCCATGGGAGTTCGGTGGTGTGGCTGAAGGTGATGGAGTTTCCTGTAGTGAAGAGGGGGTCGAGGGTGTGTCCTGCTGAGTGCGTGGGCTCGGTCACGATCTGGCGGAGTCCATTGTTGTGGAGGTTGTCCAGGAGGGATGTGGTGTTGGGGTCCAGTTGATTGTCGAGGTGGAAGTTGAGGTCTCCCAGCAGGGTGTAGTTGGTGGATGCGATGGCCTGAAGGGAGATAATGTCCGTAATGGAGTTGGCGAAGGGTCCGCGGGGTCCAGGAGGTCGGTAGATGAGGGTTCCTCGGAGGGCGGCGGTGGGGCTGGCCAGTATCTTGAAGTGAAGGTGTTCCATCAGTTCTGTGGACTCGTCAGAGTGTGCTCAGGCGGAGGCTGGATTTGTGGATGATGGCGATTCCTCCTCCTGGGTGGATGGGGCGGTCCTTCCTGGAGATCTTGTATCCTTGGGGGATGGCGATGGCGATGTCCGGTCCCGAGGTGGTGTTGGTCCAGGTTTCGGTGAAGAATGCTACGTCTGGGGTTGTGCTGTCGAGGAGGTCCCAGATTTCTGTGGCGTGTTTGTGGAGGGATCGGACGTTGAGGAGGATGCATTGCAGGGTCTTCGGTTCGGTTGTGTTCTTGTGGGCGGGTTGTGCTGGATCCGTGTTCTTGGCGGTGCTGCAGGTGTGCCGGCAGCGGTGACAGCTGAAGGGTCCATGGGTGTCGGCTGGTGATGCTAGCTTGCAGTTGTTGTTGCAGCCTGGGTTGAGTGCGTGGAGTGCTGCTGGGTCGTAGCGTTGGCGGGGCGGAGGTCCAGGGTTCCTGGTGCTGGTCGCGGACGGGTCGCAGACGAGCGCAGACGTGCTTGCCTTTGACGCACCTTCGGTGCACCAGCGGCGCGCCCGCAGCCCGCGGCCGCAGTGGCCGCCATTAAGTAGGGGTCGGGGAGGGCTGGACAGCTGGGAGGCGGGAGCGGGGAGGGGAGCTGGATTGGGCCGGTCGTGCTGGGGGGGGAGGGGCCGCGGGGGCAGCAGCGGCGGGGAAAGGTAAAGGGAGGAAAGAAGGGATAAAGAAAAAAGGGAGAATAAGCAGAAATAAGGCACAAAAGAGCAGAGATGCAGAAAAGAGCAGAAAGGAGAAAGATAGAAAGGGTAAAAAAACGAGTGAAAACGGGTGAAGGAGCAGAGGGAGAGAAAGGGAAAATGGGCAAAAATAAGGCACAAAAGAGCAGAGGTGCAGAAAGGTGAAAGATAGAAAGGGAAAAAAAACGAGTGAAGGAGCAGAGGGAGAGAAAGGGAAATGGGCAGAAATAAGGCGCAAAAGAGCAGAGGTGCAGAAAGGTGAAAGATAGAAAGGGGAGAAAAAGGAGTGAAGGAGTAGAAAGAAAGAAAGGAGACAGAGGTCCACTGGACCACCAGGGATGAGGCGCAGGGAAACCTGCGGGTGGAGGAGGGCCTCGATCACCAACACTCAAGAGTGCAGGGGCAGGGGCACCTCACTTAATGGTGGAGCTGCGAGGGTGGGAGAGCAATTTCACTGACAATGAGTCAGTGGTCTTGCTCGCCTGTCCCCGCAGTGGCCGCCATTAAGTAGGGGTCGGGGAGGGCTGGACAGCTGGGAGGCGAGAGCGGGGAGGGGAGCTGGATTGGGCCGGTCGTGCTGGGGGGGGGGAGGGGCCGCAGGGGCAGCAGCGGCGGGGAAAGGTAAAGGGAGGAAAGAAGGCATAAAGAAAAAAGGGAGAATAAGCAGAAATAAGGCAGAAAAGAGCAGAGATGCAGAAAAGAGCAGAAAGGAGAAAGATAGAAAGGGTAAAAAAACGAGTGAAAACGGGTGAAGGAGCAGAGGGAGAGAAAGGGAAAATGGGCAAAAATAAGGCACAAAAGAGCAGAGGTGCAGAAAGGTGAAAGATAGAAAGGGAAAAAAACGAGTGAAGGAGCAGAGGGAGAGAAAGGGAAATGGGCAGAAATAAGGCGCAAAAGAGCAGAGGTGCAGAAAGGTGAAAGATAGAAAGGGGAGAAAAAGGAGTGAAGGAGCAGAAAGAAAGAAAGGAGACAGAGGTCCACTGGACCACCAGGGATGAGGCGCAGGGAAACCTGCGGGTGGAGGAGGGCCTCGATCACCAACACTCAAGAGTGCAGGGGCAGGGGCACCTCACTTAATGGTGGAGCTGCGAGGGTGGGAGAGCAATTTCACTGACAAGGAGTCAGTGGTCTTGCTTGTGATGCTTGTTTCTTCCTTCCAAAAGCCGCAACATAGTAAAGTCTGAGAAGTAGTTTCTGGTTGTGTCTGTTCTTGCACCCATTGACCGCCGTCTGCGGCGGGTCTGGCGTGTATGTATGCGTGGTGAGGGATGTAACCTTCCCCACAGGTCCACAGGGGTATCGTCGCTACTTTCTCGGGTGGTGATTGCGGCCGCCCCCTTCAACCGCGTGTATGGCCTCTCCCTCCTCCTCCAAACAGGCGAATCAGTCCAGGGTGCCTGGTAGGGCCTGCCCGCCGTCAGCCCGAGCAGCACTCGCAGATCCCAGTGCAACTATACTTTAGTCCGGTATGTGGTTAACGGGTTGGCTGCCCCCAATTCTAAGGGAGAAACAGACCTCATCTTCAGTCACTGCTGGTTTATTTTTATTTTTAAGTTATTCGGATCGCGGTGCCCGCTTAAAGGACACTGTGCTCTTTCTTTTTTAAATGTTTACAAAACTCACAAATGCAAGACCTATAGCACTGTATACTGCTTGTTTTTAACTTTTTTTATTTGGGTTTTTGTTTTAAGTGCAAGGACAGTTTTACAGCATCAATATTAAAGAAACAAGACAGTACTAATTAGCAATGCATGCTCCTGTTTGTAGAGAATCTGGAGTAGAGGGAGAGGCAAAGCATCTGTCGAAGTGTCACCGATCCAGATGACTGGTGAAAGGGGCGTTTTAGTGCCTTCTGCCTTGTAGTGCCTTCTGCTTCATATGTTGCCCAATCGGTCTTCATTGCACCCAATTTGGACCAGTAACATAGGGTAGAAGGGGTTGCGACTAAGTTCAAGGGGAGTTTTGAACAGAGAACTACGCAAGTGTGTAGTGGGGGCAGTTTGGGCAAGGCATTAGATGTGGTTTTTGGGCTCCGGTTAGTGTAGCAGATTGGGAGAGGGCCTTCCCTGTGGGCCTACTTCGCTTTAGTGACAGTAGCAGATGACTTCCACCGGGTCTTAGGTCTCGTCTCCTAGCAGAGAGGGGGTGGGGGGGGATCTGGTGAGTGGGGCGGGTGGAGGAACAAAGGAGTGGGAAGGAAGAGGCGTATGTTAAGCGGACAATTTAGGGCGTCCCGGGATATTGTCACCTTAAAGCCTGAAATGCATTGGGGCAATGAAACCCATCTGTCTCAAGAAGAGACTACACAAATGTACTTAACACATGCATTGTGACATGAAAATGT